>NW_017729013.1:615814-625566 GCF_001723915.1 Gavialis gangeticus | reverse complement strand
GGTGTTCCTTTACGAGGTTAGCATTGATGGAGGGCAGGGGATCTCCCTCAGGGGGCATGGGCGTCTCATGGGACTGATGAAAGACCGATGCAAAGTACCCATTTAATAGGTTGGCTTTTTCCTGGGCGTCAGTTGTCATTTGTCCCATCTGGTTGAGCAGGGATCCAATATTGCCCTTGCTTATGCTCCGGCTCCCCACATATCTGAAAAAGGACTTTTTATTGTCCTTGATGCTCGAAGCTAGTTGGAGTTCAGTTGCAGCCTTGGCTTTCCTGGTTTGCTCCCTGATTCGCTCCCTGAAGGACCAGACCAGTGCAGAATATTTCTCCTTGGTGGTGAATCCCATCCTCCATCCTTTGTAGGCCTTTCTTTTTAGCCTCAGGAGGTCTGCTAGATTCCTCATGCTTTTTTTCTTGACTGGTAAATTTAGATCTGTAGGGTCTAGACCTATGAAAAAGGGACACCTTTTAAGTAAAAGAAAGCAGAGTAGAGAGATGAAAAATGATAGTCAATGTACTTTTCACATACCTAGAATCACAGGAAGTAGGCTGTCATCTAAGAAAGCGCATGCCTCACTGAACCAGTTACCATATTTCACAGTGTATAGGTCAACCCAGGTTTTCTGACATGAAAAGTCAGAATTTTCATAGATACGCTGTATAAGTCAACCTGCATTTTATTCAGAAACAAGAACAAACAGTCGCCAGCATGATTAGCACAATCAGCACTGATCTCATCACCACAGGTTTACACACAATTAGCAATCAGCACAAATCAGGAGCGATCAATAAAATTATCACCATTATTAGCACCATCAGCAGCACTGGCTGCCACCGCTTGCACTCAGTCAACATTTAAAAATCCCCCTTTAAATAATCCCTCTTAATAATAACATTTAAAAATCCCTCATTTCAATAATGTAAACATTTTAGGAATACTAAAAATTAACAATGTAAACATCCCTCGTTTGCTTTCATCGTCAGAACTGTCAGCCCCAAACAATTCCTCCCAATCTAAATGGTTAGTAATCTGATCATTTCATGGATCCTTGGCATCGGATGCTTTGGTGTCTTTATGCTTTGTTTGATCATCATGCCACAGAATATTATCCTCCTCACCACCCACAGAATTACTGATCCTGCATTTTTTGATTGAATGTGCAATGGTTTGAGGTTTAATGTTCCTCCAAGCTGTAAGAATCCATTGGCACACAGTTGCTAAGGAGGCCGCTTGTATGTTTCCAGCTTTTGTAAACAAATGTCGGCTGCCCATCATCCAGTCCGCCATTCTTTTCTCATGGCCCATAGTCTTCATCAGTACAGTTTTAGTTCCAGTGACATCCACGGCTCAGCTTGTTGACATATCAAAGCACATGGGTGTTTTGTCCGTATTCTCAATTTGCCTGAGATAGTAATTGTTTTTCTTTCAGAGGTTCAACACATAGCTCTGGAACTGGGCTATCTTGTCTTCGAGGTTGGCTGGTAATCTCTGCAATATCTTTGTTACATGGCGCAGAGAGAAAGAGAATTTCTTTTCATAAACCGGGAACACCAGGTTGGGTTGCCAGTAAAGTCTTTTAATCTTTTCTCCATAGCCCACATCTTGTCTTGCAGTAGGATGATGTTTTTTATTATGATTCTGCCAGACTATCACTGATTGTTGACCCATTTGGCAAGGTCTCTTTCTAAATCTGGCTACCTGCATTGCTTTTCGCGGCCGTGGCATCTTCTTTATGTTGTGGATGATTTTTTTGCCAGCCACAAACCACTTTCTCGTTTGCACCCAGCTGATGGGCTGCAGAACTGTTGTTAGTATTGAGAGCAAAGTTGATGACTCGCGTCTTGAACTTCATTCGTTTTGGTGGCACCCTGAATACCATGTGGTATTTGCGGTACCCAGTGCCATAGCAATGAAGCTTGGTGCCCTGGGCGAAGCCTGCAGCAGCAGACTGCCCTTGCCCCAAGCACAGATCTGGGGTCCGCCCCCCAATGCTGGCTTGGGAGTGTACACAGCAGTGGGAGCCATCCTTCCCCAATCCCTGCACCCCACCAAATAAGCCACTCACGGCTCCATCCTGCGCCCCGCCCCAGCTGGGCAGTTCCTGTTCGCACCTCTTCACTTCAGCGCCCAGGACATATGTCCCCCCTGCTTGCTACAGCACTGGCAGTACCTGTAATTAAGTTCATTTGGTCTTTGCTAAAATAGTGCCAATTTAATTAATGCGGCCATGCCTCCTGTAATTAGTGAGACCACTCCTCCTGCAATTAGTGCAGTTAATGCGATCATGCCTCGCGCATTCACTGAACTTGCAGTTTGTCGGCAATGATTTTATATGACACGGTGTACAAGTCAAGGTTGCATTTTCAGAGGTCAAAACTGGGCTTCAAAACCCAATTTATACACTGTGAAATATGGTATTCTCTAAGGTGCCACCCTACATCATCTAATATCTCACACATCTCAAGTTAAGTATGTGCCTTAGTGTTTTTTGGACAAAAGCAGTTTCATGGCCAATCCACCATTATTAATCTTGGGTGAACCTATTTCAATCAGTGCAGTCATTCCAGATTTATTATAAATTAAAACAGATCCTGCACATGGACGTTCATATTGATATCCCTGTAGGTTTTCTCCCAGGGTCTGAAAGAATAGTAATTTAAAGGTTAGAGAATGGGTTTCTTTGTGTGAAAGACCTGGGCTGTCACTGCCTCTGTGTTGGAACTGAAATTTCCATTTCATAGGAAATTCCACAAATTCAACATGTCTTTTATTCTGAATTAATTTATTAAAAATTGCCAGCTTGGGTCAAACAAAACATGACATTTAGGTAAAACTGAAACATTTGATTGATTTTTATACGTTATGCTTTCTTTTTAGATTATTTGGTAATGCATAACAACAACAATATATTTCGAAACAAAACATTTTTAAATTAATAAGTGGAACAGTCCATTCTGATTATGCAGAATATGGTTTGTATTGTTTTCAAGAAAGAAATGTCAAAATTAACTCAGTCCTTCAGAACATTTAGTTTCAATATACTAGTATTTTCCTGTAGAAAATCCTTCCGTGAGCAGATTTTCAATCAGCTCCAGCTATTACCATTAGTTGGGGAGTTTCAGGCCACCAACCAGAGGCTCTAGTCTCCCATATCAAGTTGGCTTCTCGGTTCAAAGCTAAGAACGCTGTTTTTGCTGAAGAAGCTGCTTGGCAGTCTTGTGACTGGTAACCCTCCGGAATGAACGTCACGAGCCAATCAGTGTGGCAGTCACATTTTATGCATGGTTTTGCTTACAATTCAGGCAGCTTTATGCCTCAATATGTGTGAATTAACTAAACTCCCCATATGTCATCCTTTCCTATTATTTCACATGTTAATCATAAATGATTAATCACAGGTCAATATGTACACCTATTTGTGCCTCTTGTGCCACACTATTCCTACACCAGGGTCCTTTGCTATAGTGATATTGATGTGGTCCGATGTCTGTTTTGTCCCCGTTTACTAATTTTACCAGTGTTAGGACACTTTTTTATAACAGGTTTTAGAAATACTTTGTGGACATGTGTTACCACAGTCTGCTACTAGGGAAACTGAGTTAAAGCAAGATAAAAGAAAACTATTTCCACTTAGATACTCAGTGGGGATTTTGCTTGAATAAGGACTATGTAATTTCGATAAAAGGATTCAGACTTTATGAAGAAATATTCCCTTTGATTTCAATAGATTTGTTTTGGTTTAACAATCTAGTTTTCATCTGATTAAACCCTATGGGGCAGATCTCCAACTGATGTAAATTGTCACTGGCTTATCCTAATCGATTATCTTCCCTTATTGTACATTAAAAATAAATATGTAAAATAGTTCAGCACTTAAAATTAGAATGAACTATAAACTGAAGGTAGGTTTGTGTTGATCTCTAAAGAACTGATGCAAAACAGAAGTTATATTATTTTAAAACTACAAATAAGTAATAAGAAGAATTCCTGTACTCTAAAGCAGCAATCTTCAATGTGTGATTTAGGGAAGAGGCACCAAGTTATTAATCTGGGATTTTCAAAGGAGTCTTGGGGAGTTAGGTACCCGTATCCCATTGATGTATGATTGTCAATGAGAATTTGACCCGCAATATCTTTAGAAAACCTCACTTCTGAAAACCCAACTATTTGTGTGAGAAATGTAGATAACAACCTAAGATGAACACTTATAATTCACTGCTGAACAACAAGAAAGATTTCTACACCTCCTTGCCTTTCTGCCATCTGATACCACCAGGGAAGGAATCCTGCCTTATCTGCACATCAAAGAGCAACTCGCAAAGACTCTCATGAACCCAGAGGAACAGACTTCCACCTTCAGCTTCCTCTGTGCAAAAATGAAGTTTATTGTCTACCTTTGGGGACTTTTTACCATCTTTAATTTTCCCTGAGCCTAAGGAAAGGTGTGCGCGCCCGAAAGCTTGCAGAAAAAGATACTGTTTTCCCCCAATTTCTTAGTTGGTCTAATAAAAGGTATCATCTCTGAACCAAGAGTTCTAGAATTTTGCATTTCTTTTTGTCTCAGACCAACACGGCCACCAAATACACCCCTAAGTTGAACACTGGCTACTTTCCCAAAGTTGTTTTTTTTTTTCAAAATAAAACACGTCAAAATCCATTTACTTCTTTCTCTCAAAAAGAATACGTTATTTTCCTGTATAAATAAAAAGAGTCTCTGAAATACCTTAGGGTGTTTGAACAAATGAGCACCAGACTTGAGGAACAGTCAAACCAGAACGCCTTACAGCTTCCTCAGCTGTGACCTAGATGCATAGGCGGTAACCCTTCCTACTCCCTTTACTATATGTAATCAATAAAACTGCCCTCTTGCCAATTAATATCACATAAGCAAGGCACAGGCCTGCAACTGGTGTCATATATTCCTGGGATAGCATGTGTGAGTATATGTGTGCATGTGATTATGTGTGCGTTCATGTGTATATTGCCCTCTACTGGCTAGTTGCAGGATGGAAAGCTTATTAATCACAACTTGTTAAGGATGCATGAACTTGCAATATTGATGTTTATCAAGAAATCCATCTGAAAATGTCTGAGACCACCCAAGAGCTGCAGAGCACCCATGATCCCAGATGGTGGGACTGAGCCCCCTCTGCTTGATACCACCTGGGTTGAGGCCACATGCAAGGATGCACATCAAAATGTTTGGTGGTGGAATCCCATGGAGAACTCAGATATGTGTGAAGGGTTCAGGAGCTCTGAACCCTTCTCACAGGAGCTCTGTAGCTAGCCAAACAAAAGCATGAAGTAGATGAATCAAGTGAGAGTTCCAAATTAACGCTCAGGAGCTACATTTTGAAACCCCAGGTGCAATTTCCTGTATTTTACAATATTATTTAACAAATGCAATGACAAAAAGCCAACCTGTGGTGGTGTTGTTTTGGACGGTGGGGTAGGGGACTCTGCAGTAGAATAACTTACAATAGGAATCTCTTGATCGGGCTCCCAACTTGCTGAAGTATTTCCCACAATAACTCTATCTAAAATATTTAACCTCAATAGCACATGCCAAATAAGCTATCACTTGCCCTCTGTACATGGAGTCCCTTACCTATTTCCACCATTTTCACAGCCAGTTTTCCCAATAATCATTTGTCCCACAGAATCACGCCCATCTGAATTCATAGTGTTTACCGTACAAGTCGGTTCAGTAGGGGTCTAGTGTCACTAATCCCACCACACGGCCCATCTCCCCACAGTGGAGCTCAGTCATGGATGGCTTTAACACAGGCTTTGTGTATCAAACAGTCAGAATCTGTCCCCTGCTTCCCACCACATTCTCACGAGAGGTCGGGGTAGGGTGTGGGGGAGGGAAATATCCTAAAGCAGCCTGCCACCTGGCATAGTATGCATTCCTTTGCAGTGCTAGCATGCTGGGGTGGAGTGGATGGGATAATAGAACTAGGACTCTGTGTTTTCCCATCAACATGCACTGGGGAATTCTGAAGTTTGCAGCTGTTGCTCCCACCAACACATATATTCAAGGTTCATATAGACAGTAAAGAGGTGTATGGAAATGCTACAGAACTGCCTGAAATATGGTCTCTAAGTAGGCTCTTTGGGTGCATCTACACAAGATGCTTTATTGCACAGTAGACTAATCTACTGTGCAGTAAAGCATTACTGTCTACACATGTGCAGCATTTACTGCATAGTAAATTAGTCTCATGTGTGGTAGTAGATTTACTGCACAGTAGATACTGAGCAGTAGTGCATGTGTAGACAGCTGACCAGGAGCAAATTGCTTCCAGGCAGCCCAGGCAGCAGGGAGCAGGAGAACTGTCCCCTCCCTGAGGCAGCTGCCTGCTTCCCAGCCCCCAGTCTGATCTTGGAGCTGAGGCTGGGACATCATCCCCAAGCAGCTGCCCGGGGCAGGGGACAATGTCCCAGCCTCTCCTCTGGGGCCTGGCGGGAGGCAGCTGCTGGGCAGGAGATGATGTCTCAGCCTCTGCTTCAAGATTAGAGTGGTGGCCCAGCAGCAGGCAGCTGCCTGGGGCAAAGGATGATGTCCCAGCCCCCACTCTGAGATCAGAGCAGGGGTCCAGCAGGAGGCAGATGCCATGGGGCAGGGGTGCAGGGCTGGAAGGCAGCTGCTCTAGAGGTGGGACAGCTCCCCCACCCCCCAGGCCTGATCCCAGTGTCCCCTGCCAGTCTGGGGCAGGCACCAAGGGGAGCGTGGAGCAACCCCTGGCTGCTGTAGGGGAGCAGAGCAGGGCAGGAGTAGCCCTGCACTGAACTGCTGCCTTTGGGAGCAAATTTATTCCCAACAGGTGCACATGTAGATGCACTCCCAGGGAAAGGTAAGCTTTCAGTGCATTAATAGCATGTGTAGATGTGCCCGCTGATGGCACAGTACTTAAAGATGTCAGTAGATCCATGAGGCTGTTTGCTTCCTTCTGTGAAAAGTTCCATTCCAAATAATGCACTTAGTCTAATTTGTCTCACAGATTCATATATTAAAAGATATGCAAGCACCTAGAAAAGTGCCTAGCACCTAACTCACAAAGTTGATTTCAATCAGTGTTGGGTTCTTAACTCCCTTTGGCTCAGGATGGTCTGTATGCAAGCACCCTAGGGAGCAGGGATAGCCAAACTGGGGGCACATGTGCTGCAAGTAGCAAGGGCAACCTCTGCGTGTGGCACATAGCAGATTAGGGAGCAGACAGCAGCAGAGTGGGAGGCAGAACAAGGAGCAGAAAGCAGAGCAGCAGATTGGGCAAGAATCACAAGGCAGAGAGCAGAAAGCAGAGCAACACCCTGGGCAGGGAAAAGGGATCAGAGTGGCACTTGGGGAGGGCCTGGGGCTAATTTATGGCACACTTGCCAAAAATGGTTGGCCCCCATTGCCACAGAGCAGTATTTCTCAACCTGTGGGTCCCGACCCAATAGTGAGTTGCAACAATATATGAAAGAGTCATGAACAAACTTTAAAAATGGACCAACAAACTTTAAAAATGTCAAAAGTCTCCTTTAAAGGAGAAAAATGTGGGAAACCGTGGCTGAGTTCCAGCCTGGAAGGGGCTGCTTCAGGTCCTCTGTGAAGAGGTGAGAAAAGCCCCTTTCAAGACTTCGGTGGTAGAGGGAAGAGACTTACCTGCCTCACTAGAGATGGCAGCAATGGCGGATGTGCAACTGCCACAGGAGCCCAGTTTTACTAGCTGCTGCTCCTTCCAGATTGGCCCTCCCCACAGCTGTATTTCTGGCTGCTGCCAACACTGGAAGGAGTGGAGCATAGCTGGTGAGAGGGAGCACAACCCCTGGATCGTGGGGGTGCCAGAGCTAAACCCTGGGAGATGGAGAGAGGGCTGATCCTTGGCCTGGGAGCTCGGAGGCACTCCGATAATCCCAGATGCCGACACCGAACTGGCAGCGGTGATAGCTGCGGAGAAAGCTGGTAGGAAACCGCACCATAAGGACAAGATGGATGCGGAACAGCTGTCAATACATGAAACAAGGTCTTTGTTTTAGTTCCTACTTACTTGTATTTTGAATGGTAGGGAGCCTGTTAGGCTGAGTTCTAGCCACCCTGGAGAAGGGGAAAAGCTAGCAACACCCTGGGACAGAGGGGCGCTGGTGGAGGGATCGGACCCCCTCCACCAGAACGGAACCGAATCAACAAGGGCTGGTAAGAGGGCTTGCCCCATTATGAAGAATTGACGTGTCCAGTAGGAGCACTGGGGATTGATGCGGAGAATCTAAGGTTGATACAAGCGCCCAAGTTTGTTGGCAAAATAGACTGAAGACTCTCCTGTATTTCTCTTTAGTTTCTTTTGCCCGATATGGCTGGGCCTCGGAAAAATAGCGCACAGCCCTCAGGCTGCTGGTGGAGGCTGCAGCCAGTGGCCATAACTGAGAGACTTACCTGGGTTCCAGTTTCCTTCCTTTGTGTTGTTCTTCATTTCTCTTTCATTTACCAAGCCTTGACAGAACTGCTTCAAGGCTAGCTTAGCCACCATATCCTCAAGTCAAGCTCAAGACGACCACGACCCTAAAAGGATTGGGGAAAAAAGGGAGAATGCCCAATTGATGCTTTAACAACTGGATGGCATTTGGATCGGGTGTAAGGGAAGGTAGGAGCCCCAAAGAAGAAGTGGACCCAGCCGGGCCCCGTGGTCCTATCCCGTGCCGCAGCGAAACCCCCCACCATGCCCCACATGCACCCCACCCTACTGCACACACTGGCCGGGACTGGCCACTGATGTTTACAGATGCGTCCTGCTACAAAAAAGGTTGAGAACCACTGCCATAGAGGACAAGTTGTGCTACCATTTCTGGAGCATTTATCACAATTACTGCAGTATGTGGTGCTTTTCTTCAGCGGCATAACTATCCAAGGCAACTGGGACAGCTGCCCCAGGCACCAATTTGCAGAGGGGTGGGGGTGAAGAACAGAAAAAATGGCTGCCGCCAGAGTCACATGTCTTGGGAAGTTGCCACTGCCCCTGTGTGTGGCAGCAGCCCCAGGTGCCCGGCTACGTTGTTACACCTCTGTTTTTATTACATCTGCAGCTCCTGAGGGCCTGTCGTGATGTGTATCTGTGCTTACAGCCCTCCATTTCCAGCCCTCTTGCTTACAGGGCAATAGCAGGAAACATGAATCCTAAAGGTTCAAATTGCAAAAGGCAGCAAAAACTCCAGCAATGTATTAACTTTGAGGGATCTGTTGGCACCGGGCCTGCGACTTCATGGGCTGGGATGAGCTTGGCTCTGAGGTGGGCCCAGGGCCTGGGAGGAATTCATAGCCAGCAGCTGGTTGCGACCAGGAACAAATCTCGTATTAACCTGTCCACTTTACATTTTAACGGGGATGCATTCTTATGGTTAACCCAGCTGGGTCAAATATGTATTACGTGGATCTCATATGAACTGTCCCAGTTTAAATGTGAATTTCCTTTTTCACCAGGTTCATTGCTGTCAAATGCATTTTTTGCTTGCAGGCGTATAGGCTGTAGCCATATTGGTCTATGGACATAAGAAGACAACGTTCTTTGGGTAAATCTGATAGCTTTTATTATTACTTTGTGTGTATTATATTATAGTTTCATAGTTTCTAGGGTCGGAAGGGACCTGAGCAGATCATCTAGTCCGATATATTTTATATTTTACTATTTTATTATTATTTTACTTTTTTGCTCACAGTGAGGGAGGGACTAGAGTCACTGGGCCCTCAACCTATTTGCATCACAATTCTTCTA
>NW_017729013.1:609585-610814 GCF_001723915.1 Gavialis gangeticus | reverse complement strand
ATATTTTATATTTTACTATTTTATTATTATTTTACTTTTTTGCTCACAGTGAGGGAGGGACTAGAGTCACTGGGCCCTCAACCTATTTGCATCACAATTCTTCTATATTTTCTTGCCTCATTATGCTAATAAATTATTAATTTAAGGTTCATGTAGCTATGCACAGGCGTCTAGCGGGATACTTTGCACATATTAAGGACGTTGGATTTGCATACAGACACCCACAGGCCAATAGGATACTTTGTAGATATTAATTAAGTTTAATTTGCATAAGACCAGCCATGCACTAATAGGGCAACTGTGCATATTAATGAAGTTCAATTTGCATATCAATGCCCACACACGAGGAGCACAGTAATGAGGTTAATTTGCATATAGGAACCCATTCACTTGGAGCAGGATTGTACGTTTGTTTTGTTAATTAGGTCCATTTGCATATAGGTATCAATATGCAGGATTGTACATTTGTGGTTTTAATTAGGTTAATTTGCATATAGGTACCTGTATGCTTGTAGCAGGATTGCACAGTTGTTTTTTTATTAGATTTGTTTGTACATTTTTAAAATTAGATTGTAATTTTGGTTTTGTTATTAGAAACAAATCAAATAGACATAAAAACATAACCAAATCTCGCACCCACATAAACGCCCCACTACAATGATCATGAAACTCAAAAGACGCTTAATATTCACCTCAGAAGACCTCCCCTGTGTGTTACCCTTGGAGGAAAGGAAAGGGACCCCTCGCCCATCTCCATGACGACGTTTGCCAATCAAGGTAATGACCCTGTGTTCATTTACTTATTAGTGAAGGGCGGTGACATATATTTGACTATGCATGAGGTGCTTTGCATACCAACCGCTCCCACCGACATCCTCCTGTGGGGCGGGTCCCTTGGAGGGGAGCGACAGGGCGGCTGCCCAATGGGACGGCAGCCAGCGCTGCCCAGCCAATGGCGGGGCGGCGGAGTGTTCTAGAAGGGGCGGGGCCCACCCCATTCCACCCTGTCCCGCGCTCCCTATCCCGCCATCCCTTGCGCGCGGGGCTGGGCTCGAGCAGTGCGGCGGCCGCATCATGGCGGCGGTGAAGTCACTCAACCCCAAGGCCGAGGTGGCGCGGGCGCAGGCGGCGCTAGCCGTGAACATCAGCGCGGCGCGGGGGCTGCAGGACGTGCTCCGCACCAACCTGGGGCCCAAGGGCACCATGAAGATGTGAGTGCGGGGCGGGGC
>NW_017729013.1:609265-609574 GCF_001723915.1 Gavialis gangeticus | reverse complement strand
GTGGGGGGAGGGGTGGGGCTGGGCCCGCGCGGTGACCGCCTCCCCCCACCTTGTGCCCCCCGCAGGCTCGTGTCTGGCTCCGGAGACATCAAGCTCACCAAAGATGGCAACGTGCTGCTGCATGAGATGGTGAGTACGTCTCGACCCCCTTTGTCTCCTCTTCCTCTGCTTCTCGTCCATTTCGGCACGTGGCCAAAACTCGCCTCTTTCCAGCCTCCTCCCGGCATCTGCTGGCTGGAGAACAGGCCCCTGATTCACCCCCCAGGCCCTAACTCCTCTGCCCCCCCACACACTTTCTTGCCTGAGCAG
>NW_017729013.1:577778-604265 GCF_001723915.1 Gavialis gangeticus | reverse complement strand
CCCCCAGGCCCTAACTCCTCTGCCCCCCCACACACTTTCTTGCCTGAGCAGGGGGTCAGGCTTGACAATCCGCTGAGGTCCCTTGCGACAGCCCTCGCATCTGTGCAGCTTTGCCGCCGGTCCCTCGCCTGCTGGGATCCAAAAATTAGCCAAAAATTAGAATCTTAGCAGAACTGGTTAGTGTTAATGTAATGTATAGTTTGAGAAATTTCTAACAGTCCTCTGACTAGCGTTGCTTTTAAATAGACAAAAAATAACTATGAAGATGTACAATTTGTCCCAGCAAGATGATATTAATGACATCAGTGTTGGCAATTAACATTAATCAATCATTAATGTTGATCAAGATGACATTAATGTTAGTTTCTTAATAGTTAAACCCTGCTGCATTATTGTAGGAATATCACTTAGCTGCTTCTTTTTGTTTAGCAAATCCAACACCCAACAGCCTCCTTAATAGCAAAAGTAGCAACAGCTCAAGATGACATCACAGGCGATGGTACCACTTCAAATGTTCTGATCATCGGAGAGCTGCTGAAGCAGGCAGATCTCTATATTTCTGAGGTATGGATAGAGCTTTGGTTTTTGTAAGGGAATGAGTAAACATCATCCTTTAATGCTTTTGAGTTTTGACTTTGCTGTTAATATGTCTTGTACCTGTTGTGTGTTTTGGTTTTTTTGTTTTTTACTCTTCTGTTGGGCTTTAAAGCTTTTGTCATAATTGCATGACACTAAATAGTATTTTACTCAAGTAAAGAATCATCTTCATGTTAGAAAACTTGAATTGATGCCTATTAATTCATACTGCACAGTGAACACCCAAGTGTGCTTCATAAGTTCCCTTGGTCTTAATTCTGTGCTAGAATAATCTGTGCTTTTCCTCTGCATTAGAAGGAGCATCTTCCTTTTACATGTATTCAAAAGGACAGTACATTTTATCTTCATTGTAGTATGTGAAGTCTAAATTGCTTTAGTGTTTATCATCAAGGTCATTGTTTGGGTAGCAAAAATTTGAGTGGTCTGAGTAATACAGATTTGAAAATAACAAGTAAGAATGCCAGTTGGAAAACTGTTGCCTTGTTTTGTTGCTTAATACCATTTTATATTTGTTTTATTGAAAAATAGGGCCTGCACCCAAGAATAGTCGCAGAAGGATTTGAAGCGGCAAAGGCAAAGGCACTTGAAGTTTTGGAGCAGGTCAAAGTATCCAAGGATATGGACAGAGAGACGCTTCTAGATGTTGCCAGAACATCTCTGCGTACTAAAGTTCATGCTGAGCTGGCTGATGTCTTAACAGAAGTAAGTGTACACATTTTTTATCTTTTTTTTGAACTGTACTTTCATCCTCAGATGAGGAACTCTCTAATTATCTGACACATTAGATAATTAATTAGGGGAAGAGAGGGAGCATAGAAAAACAGGGGGAAATGCTTATCCATTTGCTTTTATTTGATAGCTGAGCTTGTTGTATGATAGTGGTCTCTTGTGTTTCAGGCTGTAGTAGATTCCATTTTGGCAGTCAGAAAACCAGATGAACCTGTTGATCTCTACATGGTTGAGATAATGGAGATGAAGCACAAATCAGAAACGGATACAGCGTACGTAGTTATACAAACAATAAAATACAAAACAAAAACAAACCCTGCTTGGAGGGGTATTGGTAAGGTGAACCTCAGTTGCTTTTAAATAGTGAAAAGCTTGAGGTCCTTCGCTTGGTGTTGCTTTTTTCATGCATCTTTAAAATAGCCTTTCTTACCTTTTTATGTTGGGTGGGGGGAACTGACCACATGAGAAACTACAAAACAGGAACATTGCAAAGTACATTTGGAAAACTTCCTGTAACTTCCTGCAGTTTTGTTCATCTTCAGTGGGAGCTCTTAACTAGAGCTTCTTAACAAGAAGAGACGGAAGTAAGTGAAACTGTTCCTCTTAAGAGTTTAAGCTCCCTCCCGTTTTAAACTTGACAATCTGACAAATATGCCTGCAGCTGGTTGGTCATGGATGCAGGCATACTTCCAACATAGGACAAGTGCCTTGGTAATATACACATGCCTTTTTCTCAGAGCATTATACTTTTAAGTACTTTCAGACTGTCTGAAAGACACGAAGCGTTCCCTTTTTCCTTTTACACTAATTGAGCTCTAAACTCTAAGTCCATTTCTAGTGGAGATAAACCTGAACTACGAAGTGAACAGAGTTTTAACCCTTTTATCATTGTTAGTGTCAGAGGGCTGAATCCAACTGACATGGAGAGAATTTATAATGCTATCGTAATTGCCCGTTAACTAGGTAAATTGGGACCACAGTCATTCAAAAGCCTCCATAAGGACAAGCTTAATCAGCAGCATGGAAGAATTCTGCATTGGCTTTTTCAGTAGCTTATGCAGTCAGATGCTATGCTAGGGTATATTTCCTTATTACAGTCCTAACAACAGCCTGCTTTACACAGAGTAGGCATGTCCATGGAAGTGGGATACATGATCCAAATTATTTTTATACCTACAGGCATGTAATCAATGTTTAATATGCTTTGCTATGAATTTTGTTCAACTGCCTATCATGAAAACCCAAATAAGGATGAAGAATTTCTTACAGGTCATCTAACTGATTCTTTACAGGCTTATTAAAGGACTCGTTTTGGATCATGGCGCTCGTCATCCGGATATGAAAAAAAGAGTGGAAGATGCTTATATACTTACTTGCAACGTATCTCTAGAATATGAAAAAACGTAAGTGTAAGCCAGAGACTAAAAGAAATCGGAGAATAAGTATTCCAAAATATCTGCGTAAGATAAGCTCAGCTGTGTAAAAGAGGAAATAAAAGCAAACAGCACAGAATCTTATCCAGATTTATGAAGCTGGTAAGGGGCCAGTAAGCTTCTGGAGTAGGTTATTTGTTTTTCGAGATGTTGGCCATCTCACTGACTGACAACTTTTTAAAGTCGGTAATGTCTGTGTGTTCGGTGTACATTGATAGTGAGCATCTCCAAGTGTATGTCAGTCATGGGTGTCTTGATATGTGACTACTAAAATACTATTTTACTCCTGTACTGAAAAACGTCATTTTTGTTTTGCATATATTCAGAAGTACAACAAATATTTTGTGGTGCTGTACTATGCGACTGTTAAACTGCACTTTTATTTAAGATACCTTCTGACTAAATTTACGTGTTCTTTCCTGTGAGTAAATGATTGTCATGTTTTTCCCTCAACCTCTTTTCATTTTAGAGAGGTGAGCTCTGGATTCTTTTATAAGAGTGCGGAAGAAAGAGAAAAGCTAGTAAAAGCAGAAAGAAAATTCATTGAAGACAGAGTAAACAAAATTATTGACTTGAAAAAGGGAGTCTGTGGTGATTCAGATAAAGGATTTATCGTAATCAATCAGAAGGTAAGATAAACAAGCATGGGAAATAACTGGAAAAATTACTTCTCACACGGTGGCACTTCTGGCAGGCTTAATGCCTTGGTGTCCATTAACTGTGTGATTCACACAAGCCTTAATAAGGGGTAGAGATATTTGCTTTCAGATATTCTCATAGTTCTTTGCTAAGAGGAAGAATTGGCCCTTTGTGCTGGTCTGTGAATTTATTTTTACACTTTCTTAATAGAAGCTTTTCTCTTGTTATTAGGGAATTGACCCATTTTCATTAGATACTTTGGCAAAAGAAGGAATAGTAGCTTTGCGAAGAGCAAAAAGGAGGAACATGGAGAGGTAAGTTCTTGAAAAGAAGACTTGCTTTTCCAGAGTTTGTCTGACTTTATGTAACCTTTTTCTTTTTAAATAAAGCTTGAGTAAAATCTACCCATACTTCTAACTTGTCTAGTTCTTAAGCAGCAATGACTGTCAGTTAATAGAAGTTTAGATATTTTGATGCATTTAAAAAAAATCCTATTTCATGTAATGATGATGTTGCCAATAAATTCCAAATTCAGAACAATTAGCCCTCTTCTGCACTATTCTGAAATTATTCACAAAGTACATCCACATACAGTAAAAGCTTTGTTATCTGTCACCCATGGGGAAGGGGGGGCAGTGCCAGATGACAAAATATGCCGGTTAATTGAGAGGCCCCAACAGGTGTCTTTGCCCGTTCGGCCGCCACTTCTCACCGTGTCTGGGGCATCGCCGACCCTCCCGCAGGCCCTGAGGGACAGGGAGGCAGGCCCTGCGCAGCCTGCTATGCCCCAGACCATGAGGGCTCGGCAGCGCAGCTTGCTTTGCACTGGGCTGTGTGGGGTTGGAGAAACTGGAAGTGCCGTGGTGGGCACTTCTGGTTTCACTTTACCTGACAAGCTGGCATGCTGGTTAATAGAACATGCTGGCCTGTAAGGCGCCAGTTAACGGAGCTTTTACTGTACTTCACATCCACCATGAGCTATTTAATATAAGCAGGGCCACTTAAGTTTGCTTAATTTCTTTCAAGCTATGTGATGTGATATTCCTAACTCTTCAGTTTGGTATGAGCAAAGATTCCAACTTCACATTAAGTTATTTTATATTTAGTTATGTATATAACACCATCGACTTGTCTTATCTTCTTTCAGACTGACTCTTGCCTGTGGTGGTATGGCCATGAATTCTTTGGAGGACCTCACGCCTGAGTGTCTGGGACATGCTGGGCTTGTCTATGAGTATACATTGGTATGTATGACCTTGAGTTTGAACTTAACAGGTACACTGTTGGCTCCTTTTCAATGTCTGCATCATTGCTTTATTTCAGGTTTTGCTGTTAATGCTTAGTACTCTTAAACACAGGGAGTTCTGTGAAGGCATTTAGACACCGATGATGATCCAGTTATGATTTTGAGAGTAATATTGGATGTCTCATAAAAGTCACTGCCACACACTAATTGCCAGAAAAATATATGAAGTACACTGTGGGGTGATGATGGAAAAACAAAAACCTGAGGAGGGGGGGGGACAAGGAATAAGTGTGTTCTTTATTGAAAGTAGAGCTAGGATGACATGAAACCTGCATAATTTATAAGGGTAAAGAGAAAAATCTCTACTATTCCCCTTTTCAAAAGTTAGTGTGAAAGTTAATTATCCCTCTGACTATCCGTGGATCTAAAAATGTACCTATGTTGCTCAATTATTTCGGTTTTTTTTTACATAGATATGCTGTGATGGATGTATATATTTATTTATTTGCTGCTTTATTTGTTCTTGAGCAAAAATCTTATATGAACACACAGTAATATTGTGATACAGGGTGAAGAGAAATACACCTTTATTGAGAAGTGTGACAATCCTCGTTCTGTTACCCTGTTGATTAGGGGACCCAATAAGCATACACTCACGCAAATCAAGGATGCAGTAAGAGATGGACTGCGTGCTGTAAAAAATGCCATTGAAGATGGTAAGTCTAGTCCGTAGTAATTTTTTGGTATAGTAAGATTCAGGGGACCCGCTGACATCTGTAAACTGTTCATTTCCTACATACGTACTTTTCTGCCAAGAAGCATGGATGAATTCTGTGTTAGCTTTATCAATAGTTCATACAGTCAGACACCATGCTAAAGTATTTCCACTTTAACTATTTCTAATGTCATGCTGTATTCCAAGCTGACATGTTTTAAAAAGTGGATACACGTAGTGGATCAGATTTGACTTCAGTTACACATGGTCTTTCTCCAGGGTCTTGTTAGTATTTTGTTAAATATTAATGAATGTAGTAAGTGCTTTTAAAATGCTGGAAGGCAACAATTTAAGACAAAAGGCTCTGAGTGCAGCACAGCAAATTTTAATACTTTAGATCTGGTTAAATAGAGCTTCAGGAAGAGCAGAGAGAGAAGGAGGAAAAGGCATGCTTTGCAACTGAAAAACTTGCCTTCAGCTCGCTATCTCATCAGATTAGCAGGCGTGCCAGAAAGGATTACTGAAATAGAATTCTTTGGCATGGTGGTAATAATGGGTTTTTTAAATATCTTGAATCACTGCTTACAGCAAGCAGTGTTGCTCAACCTGTCCAGTTAAATAGGCTGGATAAATGGCACAGAGTTGGTCTGTGGGCCAGATCCAACATGTGGGAGTCAGTTCATAGATGCGATCCAGTGCACAGGTGTGACTTCACATGCAGGATCCTGTTGGGGTGTGACTCCACATGCCAGAGGTGGCTGTGGCGTGAACTGGCTTGCAGGCCTGCATCATCTGGATGACCGGGTTCCCCCATGGGGCCAAATACTTAACAGGGGAGCAGCAGCAGTGTTAACTGCTGAAGGTCTTGGAGTGGTTAACCTCACTACTGGTTATGCTGCCACCAGATTTCCAGACCTGTGGAGAGCTCCGCAGGCTAGATGAGACGGCTCTATGGGCTGGAATCTGGCCCATGGGCCAGAGGTAGAGCACTACTACAGTAAGATATTAAAGGTAGCAAAATTGCTGCTTCTCCTCCATGCCAACATCTCTTTTCAGAAGGGAAAGTTTTTTGAATCAAAAAGTCTCTCCTTTTGATATGCAAGAACTGCAGATTTGTTAATGTAGAAACTGTAACAGCTGAACTTTGGATAATTCCTGTAAGTGTTATCTATCATCTCATCTGATTCTTCTGCTCTTTCTGCTGAAACTAGTTCAGCTGGACTACAGCAACTACTATCTAAGCTTTAAATAAGGGACAAGGAGACTCTGAGTAAAAGGCTATTCTTGCTGTGTCTAGGCATGAGTTATGGGGAGCATGATAGAAACCTAAATACTTAAGTTGGTTTCATTTCTCACCTTTCTCAAAAAGAGGTTTGATTGTGTTTGAAGAGCACCTGTCGTGGTGGATGCTGTTTTAGACACAAAAGCCTGTGAGTTTCATGAACATTTTGTACTGATATATATCCATTAACATGAATCACGTGGTCTCATTGCTTTGTTTGACATCGCTGTGTAATGGCTCTGTTTATTATCTTCCTTACATACAGGCTGTGTAGTTCCAGGGGCTGGTGCAGTAGAAGTGGCAATTGCTCAAGCTCTCGTTAAATATAAGCCCACCATAAAAGGAAGAGCCCAGCTTGGAGTCCAAGCTTTTGCTGATGCTCTGCTCATTATTCCTAAGGTATAAAGGAGCTCTTGACTGGAGAAGTAGATAGCAAGCAGTTAGTTTAAGCTAATAGAAAATTAACATTAAGGTGGATTACTGTTGCAACAGCTACTTATTTTTTACATAATCTATCTCATCCTCTTTCTTAAAAGGTGCTTGCTCAGAATTCTGGCTATGATTCCCAAGAAACCCTAGTGAAAGTTCAGACAGAACATGCAGAATCAGGGCAACTTATTGGAGTTGATCTGAACACTGGTAAGAATCTCCTCTTAAAAACCCCATATTGAGACACTTGTGAATAAAATAAGTTGGCTTTTGTCTAGTCAGCAATATAGTGGGGTTTTTGAGAGAAGTGAAAACTTATTCTTTATGGCAAGTCTGTTGCACGTTAGCTTTTTGAAGGTTTTGCAGGATTGGGAGTGTTGTTTTAAGATTCCCTGGAAGTTATTTAACAACAGCTTTTCTTGATGGTAGATAGAGTACTTGTTGACCTGTTGCCTGCTAAACAACGTAGGGCTACTTTAGAGTTAAGTAATATGAAGCTTGTAATGTGGATCTCTACACATTTAAATGTGACTACATGCAAAGACTAGATGTTGGGGGGGTTTTGTATGAAGATGTTTTGCCTTTGGGGGCAGTAGCAGCATGCTTCACAGATGACAAAAACCTGCTAATCTCTTACCATTTTTTTTCATAACTCAGAACTTTAACATTTCATTCAGGTGTTTTCAGCTTTATCTGTTGCCTTTATTTTGTGCTTATTTTTATTTCCAGGTGAACCAATGTTGGCTGCAGTAGCTGGAATTTGGGACAACTATAATGTCAAAAAGCAACTGCTCCATTCATGGTGATTTTTTTTTAATGGGTTAACTTTTAAATTGTACAAACACTTTGCTATCCAAGTTTGATGAAATTATTTGAGACTTGATTATTACATGAAAGGCTTTGGTTTTTATCCTCCATTTTGCAATGTACAAGAAAGGGGAAGTAGTTGTTTTACACTGTCATACTCATCCTAAAGTATGTCTCCTCTCCAATTGGAAACAAAGAAAGAAAGCTTGATCTTAATTGGCTATTAGTGTTTTAGTGTTGTTTAAATGACTGAGTCTAGTGTAAAACTTTAATCTGTTGGGGCTTTGGCTGGGGTGCAGACTCCTAAGGAGAGAAGTGGAGATAATGTCCTTGTTTGGATGAATTGTAACATAATACAGCATTTTTAACAGGTTTGTTGTTTTTTTCATTTGATCTACCCAGCACGGTGATCGCCAGCAACATTCTTTTGGTTGATGAAATTATGCGAGCTGGAATGTCGTCTCTCAAAGGTTGAATTGAATCTCTTCTCATCCTGTGATAGTCGTCTTGAGTAGGGAATTGCCTTTTTGAAATAACTTAAAAAAAAAAAAAAAATCCAACTAAAGGCATTTTCGTCCCCAGCCTCCGGTGGATTTTCACAGTAACAGAAGTAGCTGTCCTTTTTGATGCAGTAAACATGGCCCCACACAAAGAATAGTACCTGTTCAAATATTAGGTTCTACAATCAGTTATTTATTTTTAATTGCACTGAAATGTACAATTAAAGTTACAGCATTTCTGCCCAATAAACATTTCTGTTCTGTGGTTTGTTTGTAGCAGTGTCACTTATTTAACTTGCGTTTTGGTTGGAATAATGATACTGGATGAAGATGATGGTACAGCAGTATAGTTTTCCATGAGATATCATTGCTTCCAGAACGTGTCATCTGTGCATCACCTTTCTGAATATCGCTGAACTACCCGTGGTGTAACTTGCTTCTGTTTCTACATATGGGATTACATGCAGCTCCCTGTAATCCGCAACATTTCCCGTGGGATGGGGGAGCCTAATTTAAGAATTTATAGAAGATGCTTTCCAAATGGGTGGAGTGTTGGACTGGGGCAGGGGAAAGAGGTCAAACCTGGGTTCTGGTTCTAGGCGTGGTATTGAACTAGGTAGTTGTTCCCTGTCCCTGCATCAGTTTCCTGTCTTTCAGAATGGGGGTGATAACATTTTACAATGGCTTAGACCTGTGTTGAAAGATGATTCTTCATAGGCAATATCCTAACAACACATGCATATTTATATTTTGAAGTAGACTCTAATAGTATGCATTTTAGCCTAAGGATTTTTCTGGGCTGCTTTTAATACCAATTCACTAATGCAGCATAGGCTGCTGTGGCACCTGGGAGACAGTTGTTGAAAACGTAGACCCTGCTACAATGCTATCAAAATAACAGCAGGTATTCAACTTGATTTTGCTTTAGTTTTCCAATAGCACAACCTTCTAACAGTATGGGCCCTGTTGCCTGTATGTTCTTGGCTCAGCCCAGCAAAGCTAGCTCTAGTCTTGCATAGCTTTTGTAGAGACTTAAAGATGTTAATTTTCCACAAATCTAGTGGTACTTGCTAGTCATTTAAATCTTTGGACTGTTCCAGTGTTGCTTTTCAATGTGGATATGAGTCTGATAACATCTGCTGCTTTCCGAAATGTGAATGGATGAACAAAAAAGCAAAACTATTTCCTTACATAAACCTACTAGAGAAACTGTCCATATGAAGCTTCTTCATTTAAGGAGGCAAAGGGGAAGGAGTCCAGCACTTGTAACCCCATGATTATGTATTCTGAAGTTTTCTTTTGAAAACTCCCTGCCAAAGATTTAAAAACAGCCATGAAAGCAAATGGGACAGCTGCCTGCGCAGATGGAGTACACCAGCAGGGGCCAATAACCCTTTTGGCAGCGGTGCCGCAAATTGGCTTTGTGCCCTTTTGAGGTGCTGTCCTGATTCTCCTCCCTCTGCCCAATCCGCTCTGCTGTCTACTCCCTGTCCTGTTTGCTACTGTAGAGTTTATTTTTGCAGTGGGCCTCAACTAGTGTTGATGTAAATAGTTCTCAGGAAAAACTTGACTTCTAGAAACATCTCCTGTGAACCTAGACTTGTTTATACGTGATAGTGTGGACTGTACAAAGCCATCCTCCCTCCTACGCTGGCTGAGACCATTGATTTTTTTCTTCCCCCCCCTTCTTTCGTTCCTGCGCATGCTCGCTGCGGCCTCCTTCCCCTGTGCAGCCCAGACAGGAGGAGGCGGGGACTTGTGCTGCAAGAGAGTTGGCTGCAGTCTCCTCCAGAGTGAGATCCGGAAACACTTCCCCCTGTGCTGAGCCCTTCTGGGTCGCAGTTCCTCATCTCTTTCCCAATTCACCTCCCTTTCCCAAGTGTCTGGCTCCGATGCTGTCCTTCCCCCTTCCCAGGGGCGTGCAGCTGGCGCTCTCGCTTTGCTGCTATCTGCTAGGGAGCAGCCATGCTCTGCAAGGTAAGTTGAGGCACCCATCCATACGTCTTTCTGCACCCGCTCTCTCCCCCACCCCGTCCACTGCTCTTTGCCTTCTACCTCACTGTAAGGAAGCCTTATAAGCAGCTTCCCCCCTCCCCGCTTTCCTTTCCTGCCCAAAGCTGTTACACTGTGCTCAGCTCAAGGAAGCACTTCCTGAATTGCACCAAGCCTCAAATCATTCCTTTAACCACAGGGAAGCTCGAGGGGTTGCCTTAAGATGAAACCTCACCAGCAGGCAGCTCTGAAAATAACAGTAAACGTTACGTATGTTAGAGCAAAGCTCATTTTAATGGAGCAGGTACAGAGAGACCTGCACCCCCACCTTGCACTGTAAAAGTGGGGTGTGGGTTTCACACTCTTTACTGTCTCTAGGGCACAAGCTGGATCCAAAACCTGAGTCTGTTTAGGGGTCTTGTGCCTGGTCAGTCAGACTAGTGTTTCTCAACCTTTAAGTAGCAAGTACCCCCTAACTTCTGAAAATGTTAATAAGTACCCCAACAGTCAATTTTCCAGGGGATTTTATGTTTACAGACTAATATGTACCATACGTTGGAAGGAGAGCTGTGTATATAAGGCCATGATATGACATGTCTGATCTGCTGTGGGGAGGGTTGCCGTCTTTTACACCAGGGGTGCACTGATCAAGTATGTATTTGGGCTAGAGGTGATGAAGGCCAAAGCTAGGAGGGCTGAACCCAGTGCTTTTTATTACTGGGGAATTTAAAGCACTGCGCAATGTGCGGCACACCAGATTTTTTGCCATTGTTTTGAAAGGAAAAGAGGGCGAGCGAGTGTTGGGGTACCCACGTACCCCCTGCCTGTGTCTTGTGTGCCCCCAGGGGTATGCATACCACAGGTTGAGAAACTGAGTCAGACTCAAGCCCAATTGCCATGTGATGATACAGAAGCTCAAGGAATTCTCCTCCTCACTCTCTCTAGCTGGTAGTCTCAGCCCCTGTGTATTTATTTTTCTCTCTGTTTCTGCATCAGGTTTTGTTTTTATTTCTATTACAACAGCATTTATGCTGGCTAGTCTATATGGAGGTGGGGAGTGGTGTCAGAAGGTGGGCAGCCACTCTGTTTCTCTGTTAAATCCTGAGTCACTTCATGCAACTAAAGGTGGCAGAGCTGGATCACTTGCAAAGGAGGTTCTCTTAGTGGCTAGATACCCTGTACCCTGCATATAAAACCTTCAGAGAAAGACCCGAGTGAATTTCACCGACATCCCAAAGCAATATCCTGCAATGTCCCCCGGCATATAAACTGACATCAAACAGCAGTGACTAATCTAAACCGGCAGCATTGGCCCGTTGTACTGTACGAGTCATCTGAAGTATGAAGTCTACATTTATCTCTGGGATATATCCATTGGTTTCGGTGGAGTCACACCTGGGATGTTTGGTCTACTCTCTGCGAAGCGCTATCAAAGAATACAGGGCAGTATAAATGCCAGGGATAGTGATTAGCCACTTGTCAACCTCCTTCCTTGGGGACGAATGGGCCACTAACAAGGTGCATACAGATGCTGGTGTCTCCAATTAATCTTCTCCTTACGTTGGATCATGTCGCACAGCTTCTGAAGAGGATGGGAGCACGGTTCAGTTGCCTGGTGGGAAGTTCCAGATGGGGACAAATTCACCCAATGGTCGAAATGAAGAAGGGCCTGTCAGGGAGGTGACAGTGAAGGCATTTGCTATAGACAAATATCCCATCACGAATAGGAATTTCAGGTAAGGGCAATATTTTGCATTTGCTTTGTTCATTGGGACCGGATGGAGTTACTAATGGAATCTGGAGACTTGCACGTATCAGGACAAACTGGTAGTGGCTAAAAATTGGTACTTGAATTATTTCAGTTAATTTTCTACTGGAAAGGTCAAAAATCGTATTTTTGGCAGCCTCAGCAGAGAGACTAGTGCATGATCAGAGAAACTGAACTAACCCATCACCTTTACAGGGGATCCCTCCAGATCAGGGCTGAGCAGTAAATGTTCTTGTTTTCTCTCAGAACTGTACCTACTCTGGGGGATTCAAGAAAAACTTTAATTTGCAAGTCTCTCAGTACTGATTTTTGCCAGAAATCCACGGTTGTTTTTCTTCTGGAATATTAGGAAATTCAGTTCTAGATCTACTGTATTGCTATGGGGAGATTGTATAATCCAAAGTGTGTCATATTTACTCCAGGGAATTTGTCAGAGAAAAGAAATACAAAACAGAAGCAGAAACATTTGGCTGGAGCTTTGTCTTCGAGGATTTTGTATCTGAAGAGCTGAAAAAGAAAGTGACCCAGAAACTGGAGGTAATATTCATGTGTTTCTTGAAGGGTGTTATGAAGTGACATGGACAATACAAAGTGGGATCTGTTTGAAACAGTCGAAAAAGCTGATTGTGTGGCTTGTCTTCTGAGTTCAGGGCAATGTGAGGATAGTGGAATAAATAGAAACAGATCTGTTCTTGAAAGCTCTGCAGTTACATGTTGTGGCCCCATGTGGCAAAAGGAGTTAATGTCTCAGCTTGTCTAGTGCAGATGCTCAGAGGAAAAGGCACAAGCCTTTGGAAAGCGTAGGGATTAGAAATGGATTGGAGACTCACTGGGGAGTTTTTCTGTCTTATTTCTTATCGTATTATATCATTTCACTTTGTTGCTATACACTCCAAAACTTCAGGGGAAGATCTTGATGGACATTTTTACTTCTGGGTAATACCACCAGCTTCTGTACCCATTGGAGTCAATGGGTGTTTTGCTGTCGGTGGGTGTGTCCACATGAGACTGCAGCAGACTAATTTGCTGTATAGTAAAGCATCACTGTCTACACATGTGCGGCAATTAGAGCGCAGCAGACTATTTACTGCACTGCTGAATAGTCCTATCAGATACAAGTGGTATGCAGCAGCGCAGTAAATTACTGCACTTAAATACACGTGTGGATGGTGATGTCGGGATTGGTTTACTCTGGCTCAAATTGAGCTGGAGTATATTCAGTCGCATTAATTGCATGTGTAGACGCACCCAGTTTCAATGAGAGAAGGATTGGATTGGCTCTTACATAGTTCAAGACCCCAGTCTGTTGACTTCCGCTTGGAACAATTTGTTGCGGGGGAGGTCAGGTATGACCTCTTGATGGGCAGGAAGAAAACACGTTTTGTTTTGCAGTATTTATTCATCAGAGTTTGAAGCAGAAAGCCTGAAAGTTATTATGGATTTATAGAAATCCCAAGTTCTACTTTTCAAGTCAGATGCCTCTATGCTGTACTGATAACCACTATAGACGTGCCTGTGAAATGAGCCAGTTGATCAGACTGAGCTGCAAAATCTGTTTCCAGACTCAGAAATACTGTTGTTACTTGCTCTACATGCTCCCAAACGTGTGCGGCATGTCATGCCGTCCATTAGGGGGATCTTTAGTTAGTGGGATTGTCTTTAATATGGTTCTGTTTCCTTTCTCAGTCTGCCCCCTGGTGGTTGCCAGTTGACAAGGCGTACTGGCGACAGGTGAGTGAGTGTTTCTTTTAACTGCAGAAGAGGCGGGCTTGACATTTACACAGGAGGTCGGGTGCTCAAATCATTTACTGCAGTTCAATAGGATGTGGGGCCTCATTCCCAAAGGCTCCTCTGAAAATCTGAGCCAGAGTAACTGCAGAAGCAGAAGATAACTAGAAGGGCTGATGACCTGGCAGACTAGGGCACATGGCACCCTTCCGAGCTGTTCTTCCTCATTTTGCCTATCTGCAATAGTTAGGGGCTCTGTGATGGGAACAGCCCTGCCTGTTTGGGAGTGATCACAGGTGATCTGGAGACTATAGTCTTGGCTGTGAATCCCATTAATACCCATAGCCTTTCTAGTTGAAATGGTCCCTGCATGACAAAAGTTAAGGTTTTGTCCCTGTCCCTACCCCAGCTGGGTGCATGATGAATTTCTACCAAGTAATCAGAGACAAGGTGCCCTGCATCATGTACAAGAAGGGTGCATTACCAAGTCATTTAGCAGTCCAGAGTATGGACATGTAGCTTCATGTGACGGAGGATGGATCAGTGATGATGGCATTAACCTAGGACACAGTTCAATCTCTTATTCTGTCACAGATTATTAGTGTAATATTTATCATCATTGCCATTTCTCCCCTTTGATAAAGTAGTGCTTAAAAGGGTGCACCCAAATTTGTCTTCCCATATGCATTTTAGCAGACTTGTTACTGAAACACACAAGTCTTCCATGCAGAAATAGTACAGGATTCTGAAACGTTTCAGTGCCTTCCTGACAGGCAGCATCAAGTGGGTGGGGATGATCCTGGTGGCATCGTGCAGCTGATGGATCTCATCTTAAACTGACCATTTCTTTTCAGCCATCAGGTCCAGGATCCAGTATAAAAGACAGGCTGGATTACCCTGTGTTACATGTGAGCTGGAACGATGCCCAGGCGTTTTGCAAGTGGAAAGGGAAGAGACTTCCTATGGAGGAGGAGTGGGAATTTGCTGCAAGGGGAGGACTAGAGAGTATGTAAGAGAAACTCTTTGATCTCTTTCTAAAACCAAACTGATCCTTCAAGAAGTGGCATTCCTACTGCTTTCTCAATCAGGCACACATTTCTTCTTCACTTGGCTGCAGTCTGGCCTCACTCCAGGGAGAACTGCATTTTGGTGGAGGATGAAGTGCTCCGTGTGATTGTTCATATTACAGTAAAGAATAAGGGGATGCTTTGGGATGAGGAGCCATTGTGTCCTTTGTTTTGTACATTCTTCAGCATTTTTTTCAAAGTTAAAATATTCATTTTTTAATTAATGGTTAATTAACATTTTCTTAATCAGGGATATTGGCAAAAGGGTAAAGCCAACAATTCTTCCCAGTGTCCCAAGCAGGAAAGGACAATCAAGGAAAATTGTTAAAGAGAGGTAAATGAAGAAAACAGACTAAGCTGCAGGAACTAATTGGTCTTTCTTCCCTGTTGGACAGGTAGACTATATCCTTGGGGAAACAAGTTTCAAGCAAATCGCACGAATCTGTGGCAGGTAGGGTCCAAAAACCATCCTGTCTGTTGTGAGTTGTGCTGATGGTTTGTTGATTTAGAAAAATGTCCTTAAGTGACCCTAGAAGGTATTTAGGCAGTAAGTGATACGGACTTTTCTTTAGGATATTGAAAACCAGCTAACGGCTGTTGTCAAACTTGTCATAATTTTATTAACTTCCTCCATGGCTAGAAAATAGGTAATCGCCCCACCCACAAATGGGGGAATTCGGATACCTCGACATTTCAAACTGTTCAGATCAAGAATTTTGTTGAGAAGGCGAGGGAGGGAAATCATGGATGCTGACAGAAGGGACATTTGTCATGCGATTGGCCCCCTGAAAGCACTCTACAACCATGCCCTGACAGAAGTGCATGACTGCAGAGCATTTTAAAAGTGGCCGATTGCATGACAAATTAGCCCTCATGTAATGAGGGATCAGATAAAGGTGCTCCAAGGAGTGCCTTCATCTAACTTCTGTTAGTCCCTGCCTGTGATCAGGACTGGGCTGATGTGCCTAGCCCTGCCCCTGGTGCTGTCTGCAGGAAGGGAGGGGGAATGAGAGAGGGGGAACACTCTGTGGGCTGGGGTTTACCCAGCCTTAGCTGGGCGGAGGGAGGGGTAGTGGACTGAAGCTCCGTGCACCTTGCAGCCCCCTCCCCCTCCAGCTCAGGCTGGGCAAACCCCAGCTTGCAACGCACTCCCATCCCTCATCCCTGCTCCCTTCCTGCAGACAGCACGGGCACTGGGGGGCTGGGGGACAGGTCTAGGGGAGAGAGGCTGCTAGCAGGCAGCTCCTCCCCTGGATCAGCTTCGAAGTGGAGCTCGATTCCCCGGCACCACCACTCCTGCCCAAACAGTGACCTTCTAACTCATGGCGCTTTCCGTAAAATGCCATGAGTTACTGTAGGGAGCTGCACATCTGTCGGTATCCCATGTCTCCCTCTTGGATTGACTGATCCCATGAAAGTATCTTTGTCTGTGATTTACATCTGTAAAGCTATTTCCATTGTTTTAAGTTACATGAGGTTCTATTGGAGGTCATTTTCTTTTGCTTCTTTCTGTGTTGCTGGCTATTCATTCTCCAGAGTGAAACCTTCTCTTCACACAGGGAAATTTCCCAAAGGTTGATACGGCAGAAGATGGTTACCATGGTGTTTCCCCAGTGAAAGCATTCCCTCCTCAGAACAGTTACGGTACAGGACCTACACCTTTGTCTTCCTTGAAAGTTCATCCGTTTGTTAATTTCCATTTAGAAATAATAAAATGAAATATTGTGATGGAAGCTGGCCCTGAAAATCCAAACTAATACATTTCTTGGCATCCTGATGTGATGATACTGAGCATGTCAGAAAACTGTCGTGGTTTTTAATGTTGTTTAAATTGGCTGCTGTAGGCCTGGTATTTTAATGCAAAAAGCCAGCATTCCCTGCAGTGATTAATTTATAAAAACAATGCATTACTCTGTTTTTTTTTATAATGGGTCTCAAAGCACCTTGTTAATATTAACTAACTGAGGCTCACAGCATCCTTTTGAGGATAAGCAAGCAGTATTGCTGCATTATGCAGATGGGAGACCTGAGACACTGTGCAGATAAGAGACTTGCCCAAGAAAGAATGAGAGAGCGGGAAATAAAACCAAGAGTTTCTGACTTCTAGTCTCCTACTGTGGCTATTACACCATCCTTACGATGGTGGCTTGAACACCATAATCCTGAGTGCACCAAAGTGCTTTCAGGAGGTCCATATATTAAAAGTACAGCTGTTCTGTGGATATTCATGAACAATGTTTTTATCTTAGGGCTCTATGACCTGTTAGGGAACACTTGGGAATGGACTGCCTCAGAGTATTTACCTCCTGCAGCTTCATCAAGGCAACCTGCTCAGAAAATGCATGTCCTGCGGGGCGCATCTTGGATTGACACAATGGATGGATCAGCCAATCATAAAGCTCGTGTTACCACAAGGTAAATGAATTTACTGCAGTGCCCCAGGATTGCTTTGTTTTACTATTAGGGTTCCACGATAATTCACATTTATTTCCATTTAGTAAATTATTTCTGAGTTACTTTCTTTTTATTATCTAGCAGTAATAATTTAATTTCTTCTAGTACCAAGCATACTCTTCTAATACCTTGTATTTATCGGAAAATGCTTTTCCACGCCAAGCCATCTCTGGAGTGAAGTGCAGCCAGCTGGTGAAAAGCACCCTGCACAATAGGATGGGAGGGAATATAAATGAACTCCTGCTGAGAGTGATAATAATGGAAATTAGGACTAATATGCAGTATAACTAATGGCAGGGATTTCATCTGTTTTAATTGTACAGACAGTCTCTGACAAAAAAAAGTGAGATTATGTAGAGTTTCTACATTATTCATGAGTAAATGATTAATTGCAGATATTACTGACATTGTTTTGCTTTTGTTCTCAGTGCTAATTATTGTTGGCCTAAAGGAAATATTTTTTAAAACTCTGAAGAGAAACTGCATCACTGCTGAGATCCCTGGAGGCAGTTCTGAACATTACGGGGCAGACTTTCTAAATACTCCATTCCCATTTAGACACCTAGTTTTAAGCATAATTAAAAAAAAAAAAATCTCAATATAGTAGATATTTAGTTCTTTAGAAGATGTAGCCACCTACTTGGGAACGTAAATGGAAACTGAGCACTTTGAAAACATCCCCATAGCTATCATTTTTAAAGTACCTAAACACCAGACGCCCTTCCACCACAGATTGTGCTTCAGTTACACACAAGGTAACTGGGATTCATGCAGAAGTGACTAGGTGGCATTGCATGATTTGTGCTCTGCAGGATGTCAGGCAAGGTATTGTAATGGTCAGTTCTGGCATAGTAAATTGATTCACTTTGATTTGATTTTATTTTTTGCCTAGAATGGGAAACACACCAGATTCAGCCTCTGATAACTTGGGTTTTCGCTGCGTTGCTGATATCAACAATCTCACGACTATGAAAACCGGGAGGAAAACAGAGCTGTGAATAAGTCCCTTAGTGAAAATAACCTCAGACATTTTCTCCTGTGGAGATGAACTGTACTTCCCTGTGGCTGGGTTTGATCAAAATTTAGCAAGTTTTAAAAATTTGCAATTAATCTTCATTTTTGCAAAGGCAGGTTTCAGGCATTGTCTTTTTTTTTTTTGTCTGATAACCTTAATTCCCTGTTGGCTTTTTTAAATGCTGCTGCTCTACTGTCCGCTAACCTCAGCAGCAGCCCCAGTGGACCCAGTTCCGCAAGCACTTCATGGAAACAGTTCCACGGAAATCCAGAGAAATACTCATGAGCAACCTCTTGCCATCTCGAGGGTATTTAAGTGCCAAATATGCAATGATTTAAATTAAAACATGATTGAAATCAATCTCTGCCTCAGTCTTCCCACCTGAAAATCAGGCATCATAAAACTTTACCTACCTCACAAGACTGTTGGGAGAATGGATTATTTCACGGTTCCCCAGGTAGATCTAGGATTTTGAAAAGGGGTTGTGCAGATGGTATGGCACATTGTCACACATGACACAACACATACTTTTCTCCAGTTAAAGAGAAACCAGATGCTTTACTAATATGCTGGGGGCGAGGGTCACACTATACAAAAACAATTATTGGAAAAGGCACTAATTTGCTAGATGACATATAAAGTTTAAAAAACCACAACCAACTAGGCGAAAAACAGTTAAGATGGTCAAAAGACACTGCTTCATTAGTCCTGTAGTCATTATGGTTAAATATATGTCTCTTATTCAGCTCCATAAAACAAAATCTAGCCTTCTTGACTGCCTTGACCGTGCCTCCAAAACTTCACTCTCAGTTGTTTCTGCATCTGAATTAACATGATCGCACTTAAAGGCTTTTAGATAGAACTAAAAACAGTCTGCAAAGCTGTGAAATAGGGACTAACAGACAGGAAAATTGCAGAAAAAAGGATACTTTCAATAGTGGAACATCAAGACCATTAAAAAGGAGAGAGGGCATGTGGAGTGGAGAGAAATTAGTGGGAATCAGGGAGATGATAATGAGCCACGAAGTCAACTGAATCAGCATTGGCTGATAAATGTGGTTGCCCCTCCCAGGCAATTGGTTTTACAAGTTGAGTGAAGCAGGAATGAAAGCACCACTGCACCCTCCTGGATCCATCCCTGCAAATGTCTATAGCACTTTGAAGATAAATGCTTAAGTATTATGGCTGGGGCTACAAAACCATGGCTAAGAGGGCTGGGCCGCTAACTCCCATTGAAATTCAATGGGATTTGGTCATGTTAACGCCTTAAATCTCTTTACTATCCATTCTTAATATTATTCCATGGCTTTATATTAAGAGTTAAAAGTGCTGCGTCTTAACAATTCCCCAGCACACCAGCTAAGTAAAATGAAGCACATTTATTGACATTTAAACAGTTAAATTTAAATGTAAACAGTTACAAAACCATATATATTTATTTCCGAATGCACAGATAAAATAAATAGAAATAAATAGAGCAAACCCACTGGATGTTTTGACCAATGTAAGTTCTATGTACTAGCCACATAACCTTTTCAAACTTCTCAATGAATATGCAATGCATGGGTCAACGTTAGCTGCAGTGTACACTTTCCTTCATTCAATAGGTGTTTAAAAGCCTAAATCACAGCTGTATAAAGTGAATTGTTGCTCTTTAACCTAAAGCATTAAAATCCTGGAGCAAAAATGTCTCCCATGCTTAAAGAGCGCTTAGATATTTACTGCTGTAGCTGAAGCGAGCAGTGCTAATGGTATAACAGTATTTACTGACTAAAAGAAGTGCTACAGCAGATTCTAGTCCCACTTCAGAATACTGCCCATCACTGAAAGAAAGGAAAGAGTGAGCCGAGTCCATTAACGTTAAGGTTCTGAATGCTGTTTCCAGAAGAGTGATTGAATTAAGGAAAATGCAAAAGATCTTGTTTTGGTTGACTTGATATAAATGAACAGAAAAACAACAACAAAACCCAACGAGGGTCAAGCAGAAACTGTTTAATTTTGGGGTTTTTTTAACCTTCTAAAATTTGCTGTAGGTGAACTGCTAAATGAAAAACTTGAGAAACGCAAAATCCAACATTTTGCTCTGAAAATGTTCCAAAACCATTTGGCAGATGTGATCCTAATGCATTAATCATTTCAGCTGGGCAAAATCTGCACTTTTCATGAGAAACTAATCGTAACCAGAAATCTCAAGTTAGCCTCAGCCAGACACGCAGGCCCCAATTCTATCAGCTTTTTTTCAGCCTTGATTCCCTGTACCCACGCTGATTGCAACAGTGTGGGCAACCAGCTCCCGAACTCTAGGGAAGTTTGTAGCAAATGATAACGACAGAAACAACATAGCGCGCCTTACTTCGGAGGCTTCTGCACGGCTGAAAAATAGTTAATTAAATTCTTTCCTGACCAGATGTGAAGGGAGTATGCCCCTGTGTTCTGCCTGTGAGTGGGCAAGGTGATGATCTGAGTAGCACTAATGTTCCCTATCGTCCTTTCTTTTTTGGTTGCTTTTCTCTAAAATAGAGACCAGAGCTGCAGAATACAGATTTTGAGCTGGATCCAAACTTCAGAGCTGGGATTTTGCTTTGGGCTTCTCTGTTTGGTGAGCTGCATTTTAAAGGCTGCTTCCCTCCTTCCCTGCACTTTTGTGCTCAAAAGTCATGCCAAGCCAAAAAAGAGTTGTGTACAAAAAATTGTGTCCAATTCATTTTGGGCATAGCTTGTGGTGCTTAGGATGTCCACGTGCCTCTGCTAAGAGTCTTTTGTACCTGAAGTTAATTGCAGTTGCAAGATTAGAGGCCACTTCTTAAATATGTCCTGAATCAGTATAATATGCAGATTCCTGATGCAGACAACTCATTGGAGTTCAATGAGTCCATGCAGGGGCTGTATACATGGGTAACTCGAAGGACTGAGGCAAAGAAAGGATATCATTATTTGACCCACACAGTGTTGACATGGTTACAAATTGAGATTTTCCTTAGGAAACCATAAAGGAGACTGCTGTTAGTTTCCAAAGGTTTTACTTGCTTAAACTCTTAGCAAACTCTTAAGCTTACTCGCCGTGGGTGCAGCTTTAGTCAGGTAAATCAATATAGCTCTTCCTCTGCTGCTATGCTCATCAAAATGGCCTTGGCGGTGTTCTCAAACAGGGCAGCTCTGTTCTGTGCTTCTCCCTTCTTCACCCAGTGTCCATAGATTCTGAACGCACAGGCATCGATCAGTTTGCGAATGGGTTTCAATGCGTAGGGGTTCTGCGTCACCAACTCTCTGGTAACTGGCTTCACATTCCGATAGGTATAGTATATGCGGACGGATGCCAGAACTGTCAGGCAGATGACCTGAAATGCAATTGGAAATTTCATGGATGCTGAACCCTCCTTCCCAGGCACCTTGGCAAAATTAATTTAATCAATAGCTCATTAGTTTAAACTGATTCAGTCTCTCAGACAGTGTGAAGGAGGAAAGTGGGGCAGGGCACACGCCTAGGAAGACTTCTGCTTAGAAAGAAGATGGCAATAACATTATTATTAATACAGGCAGCCTAATTTCCAGGCCAGAATTTTAACTTCATGATCAGTGTATGGGATGGCATCGACTTACCTATTCTACTTCTTTCTTTAAATGCTTAACCTAATGTTATTATACTACCTAATATTTCTATAACTGTATATATTAGAGAAGGAGAAATTATGTCTCCATATTTTCCACTTAGCACGGAGGGAGATTCACTTCTCTCACCTATGTACTAATTATTTCCTAAGGTTTGTGGGAGCATTTGGTTTTTGGAATCCCTCTCTTCCTGCTCAGCCAAAAGAAAAGTAAGTTACCCTTTCCTTGGTCATAGAGACATAGGGCTAGAAGGGACCTCCAGAAATCATCTAGAACAGCCCCCTGCCTGAGGCAAGATCATCCCTATCCATCCCATACAAACTATAACCTAAGCTCGACATAAGACTACCTTCAAAACCCCTCCTTGTAACACACTTCATCCATTAATGCTTTCAGAAAAAAAAAAACTCTAGGGAAGGGGTGGCCAACCTGTGGCACATGTACTACAAATGACATACGAAAGACCTGGGAGAGGACTGGCAGCACAGCTGTAGATATAGGGCAAGGAGCAGAAAGCAGAGCAGCAGACTCGCAGGAACGCAGAGCAGGAAACAAAGCAGAGCAGCAGATCAGGCGGGGAGCACAGGGCAGAGAGCAAAAAGCACAGCAGCAGATCAGTTAGGGCAAGGAGATTACAGTGGCACTTGGGGAGGATGCAGAGCAAATTTGTGGTACACCTGCCAAAAAGCAAATGTACCTCTTGCAGTAGGATAAGTCAGATAATGAAGATAATGAATAAAATGGTCACTGCTATCATGCTGGCTTTCAGCCAGTTGTTGCTGGCATATCCAGTATCTGCACTGAGGTCTGTCTCCAAATCATTCATATTTAATGGGTAAGCCCATTTTGACTAGCTCCTATTATTTTCTTCCATATTGTTAGAGATGAGTTTGGATCCCTATCTAAGGACCTGATTCTACTCTACTTTAGCCTGGGGGAGCCGGTGTCAGAGCCTACATGCTGGGAAGGGACTATATCTGCTGTCTCAAGTAAATATTTAATAATCAGACTGAAATGTTTATATGGTCTCATGTCCAATATACTTGAAGCATCTCCCATTTAAACAGTTGTCATCAGGATAGAAAGATCTCAAAAGAATCATACTTACCCTGAATTTTCTGAAAGGGCTGAAGCTCCGCACTTCTTCCACGAGGTACTGCTGAAAGAATGGATGAGCCAACGCTTCGCTGGCTGTGTAACGCTTCTGAGGATTCACCACCAGGAAGTGAGAAATCTGCAAGAAAAGCACAGGCAGGTGGATCTTCACTCTGTGGCAGGCCCATCTCTTCTCATTGTTCCCCAGAAGCATTCTGCCAGTCAGTAATGCAGGATACTTACCTGTCTTTATTTCCTCAAGGCTAGAGACAGCATAATGATAGCATTGCCTGGAAATGGCCCTCTGGTTATTTGCATTACACTCAAGCCCTAATCTGGCACTATACCAGCGCACCGTCGGAGACAGTCCCAGCCCTAAACCATCTAAACACAAGACATTAAAAGGCCCAGAGAGATTACGGTAAGTAACCTGCTCAAGGTCACTCAGCATCAGTGACAGAACCCAGGTCCTGACTCCTGCCATTGCCTGTCCATCAGATCACACTGTTTAGCATAGGAGGTGCCCTCCCCTTGTCCTATTCCTTTGGCAGCAGGTGAGCACTTACCAGATCTTTGACCGTGTCCGACCGATCATCCCACTCTGGAGACCCAAACTGGTAATCTCCGCTCATGATCATCCGCAGCATCACCATCTGCTTCCGGTGCCAGAAGGGTGGGGAGCCAGCCAGCAGCGTGTACATGATCACGCCAGTACTCCACCTGCAAACAGCAATGCAGGGCAGTAGCAATATGCACCAGTATCCACCATGCTGCAAGGTGACAGTCCAGTAGAGACAGGAGCAAGCCGCAAAATTCTGATCCAGCCCCGGGCTTCAACTGTCCTCAAGGTCTAGGAGTTTCAGCCTGACAATGCCAGAGGGCCCAGTTACAAAGCTGGATTCAGGCCTGCATAGGCTGTACTGTACCTCATGCTAAATCAAGCTGGAAGGGGCTAGCAAGGGGATCTTGTGCTTTGCACCCATGAGACTAATCAGGGTCCAGTTTAATGTGGGCTAAAAAGAGAGGGCTAACGGTGACAAGGATCGAGTAGGTCAGGGTTTTTTTTGATTGCTCACAGCCGCTCATCTCCATAGCGGCTGCCTCTATTCGAGTCTGTGGCAAAACTACTGACTGCTCTCTTAGCGGGCGTAAAACCAAACTTCACACTTTACTACAGGCTTCACTGAGAAGCCAATAAGACCATACTGGACACCCAGGCAGATGTAGATCGTTTATCACTGTTAGTGGTACTTTAGTGGTTTTTAGCGTTACTCTGGCAAAGCAGCACCGCTGAGGCAGGTGATCAAGTGCTGCTATCTGAAGTGTAGAGACCTGTTAATAACAATCATGGGTTCTCTGCTTCAGATTGCTTTAGTGAAATGAATTCTCATCATACCTCTGCAAAACAGGTGAAGGACAGCAAAGAATCAGAGGCAAAAACCATTGGTCAGAACTGGTATTAAAAGGTTGCCATGCTTGTCTCTGACTCCTGTGTGCAGACTAGTAGCCCATTTCATTAGGCCACCAGTACAATTACAAGATGGCATCTGCTTGAGGCACTAATTTGAGACTATTCATCGGTTCCAGAAAGTGGCAGTTGCTATTCAGATCCTGTGCTTGGTGATTCATTTGTACTAGCAAGCTCATCTCGCACACCCCCTCAACCTAGGCCATGAGAAGTTCTGCAGTAAACCTCAGACTAATGCCATGAGAGGGTAGTTCCAAAGGTAGTAGGGAAGTTTTTTGGTATATAGGCATGCTCTACTTACATGTCAACTTCCTTTCCATACCCTAAATGTTCTTCATCCATGGAGCATTCTAATATTTCAGGTGCTAGATAGCCAGGAGTGCCACAGATTTCTGCAAGAGAAGGATAGGATTTTTCATCTCAGAAAAATGAGTGCTCCTAGATGGAATGTTTCTAGCAACAACACAAGTGTGTTATATAACAGCAACGCGTGGGGACCTTGATATTATATTCCTCTGACGACCTATAACTTATTATTTGAACAGCGACAAAGGCAAAGGGAGCTAGGTGCCTCGCAGCCACCTGTGCCTCTGAAAACTGTGCTCTTAATGGGAAATGTGTGAACATTCAGGAAGGGGAAAGCTAACAGATAACAGTTTGAAAGAGTGCAGCTACAGCCCACTAGACAGAGAGAGCGAGAAAGTGGGGAAAAAGGAAATTGAGGATTAACTTCCTGACAAAAAGCCTGCTTAACTGTCTCCCAGACTCGACAACTGAGACTGGACAAGACTGGAGAACAGACTGAAGAAGAAATCCTGACCTGCCAAGAAGTTGGCCTGGAGAATCCAGCAGGTCATTTCCATCTATTTGATTCCTCTGGGATCAAGCAGTCATCTTACCTTTGAGCTTTGCGTCCTTATTCAACTGACAGGAGAAGCCAAAGTCAGTTAGTTTAATGTTCATGTCATCATCCAGGAGAATGTTTTCAGGCTTCAGGTCTCTGTGGACAATGTTCAAGGAATGGAGATATGCAATCACTTCCAACAGAGCACGCATGATCTTCCTAAAAAAGGGGTGACAATGGAAGAAATCCACCTTTCAGCCACATAGTCCCTCCAAAAGACAAATCCCATTTCCCTCCCATACCCTTCCACCAGTCAGGCCCAAAATGTGGCAGATGCACTTAGTATGCCCTGCTTCCAAGTGGTCAGATGAGTATGGTATAGCTTTTAACCTTAGCCTCTGATACAGTTGGCAGTGGCGGAGATCCCTCACAGTCAAGGATGATCACTCCTTCAGGTAGTAGGGACATTTTTGATCACTCTCTAAAGGGTTGTAGATGAATCCTAGTGCCACAGACTTTCTGGCAAATGCCACAGGTAGTGGTTAAAGGGAGGGTCAGATCACAGCTTTCTCAGTTTTGTTTTATTTCCTTCCATTTATGTCATGTTTCTGCCTCCAGGGTGAGACAATTTTCTTCAAAGTAAGATGTGCCATCTCTCACAAAGCATTGGCATGTAGCCCTGTCCCAGACTAGTTTTTTCCCAATTTGTGGTGTCAATGCCACGCTTCTTAATGTTTGCCTTCAGGGTGTCCTTGAAGCATTTCCTCTGGCCCTCATGTGCTTTGTCCTCGGCTGAGTTGGGAGTAGAGCAGTTGTTTTGGTAAGCATACATCAGACATGTGCACACGACGTCTTGTCCACTGCAACTGATGCTGAACAGTCAATGGTTCCATACTAGCGGTGTCAGCATTGATGAGGACACTGACATTTGTGCAACAATCCTCACACTTTATGCCAAGGATCTTCTCGAGGTAGAGGTGGTGATGGCATTCCAGGCTTTTCAGGTGGTCCTTGTAGGTCACCCAAGCTTTACAACCATAGAGAAGAGTGACCTTTGACCTTACCACCAT
>NW_017729013.1:576181-577767 GCF_001723915.1 Gavialis gangeticus | reverse complement strand
AATTTGTGGTGTCAATGCCACGCTTCTTAATGTTTGCCTTCAGGGTGTCCTTGAAGCATTTCCTCTGGCCCTCATGTGCTTTGTCCTCGGCTGAGTTGGGAGTAGAGCAGTTGTTTTGGTAAGCATACATCAGACATGTGCACACGACGTCTTGTCCACTGCAACTGATGCTGAACAGTCAATGGTTCCATACTAGCGGTGTCAGCATTGATGAGGACACTGACATTTGTGCAACAATCCTCACACTTTATGCCAAGGATCTTCTCGAGGTAGAGGTGGTGATGGCATTCCAGGCTTTTCAGGTGGTCCTTGTAGGTCACCCAAGCTTTACAACCATAGAGAAGAGTGACCTTTGACCTTACCACCATAGGTGACCCTACCAGGAGTACCAGACTCCCGATGGTGTTGCTCTTAGGGTTCTTGGTACATGCAAGCCTCTCCATCTCATCAAGATGGCAGTCCATGGAGAGGCTGACAGAGTTTCTAAGTATCAAACTTTGCCCTATAACACCAGCTGAATAGATGCCAGCTATTCTTGTGTTTCACTGAAGGTAAGCATAGAGCAAAAGGTGCCATAAATTGCATCACTTGCTCTCCCTACTGAGCTGCCAATGGAGAGCAGCATTTTTAGGCAACTGGAAGGTGAAAGCTGATTTGTGAGAAACTGCTACTGACGGAGCCATCTCTTTTCAGGGGGAGTTTGCTACCAAGGAGGTAAAAGCTGCCTCTTTGACCAGACAGAAGCAAGAACAATCACTAAGCTGTTCGATTCATTCTCCACTTACCTAGTTTCCTTCTCACTTAAGGTGACTTTCTCTGTGAGGTAATCGAAGAGCTCCCCTCTCTTCATTCTACGTTTAAGAAGAAAAGATACATGGCTGAGTCATAGCCTGGCCACAGATGGCGTACAATGGCACCAAAACCTTTCAGAAACAATGGGTAAAACAGAACGCACACTTCAGCAACTGGGCTTAACTGAGAGCAATTCTAGATGGGCACTTCAGTGGGGGTTTCCTATGTATAAAGTCCAGCTGGTTTAGCTCAAGTACTGCAATTCTTTGGGTAGAGTCTACAGGGCACAAGGAAATGACTGACAGAGATACCTGAACTAGACCAGAATGAGCTGCCTTAAGGACCATAAAAAGTACAGCCATGATACCGTGGCACTTTGCCCAGCTTCTCAGGGCTAAATACCCAAGGGTGTCTCTACACAGCAGTGCCCTTTGTACGCAGACTAGGCCTAAGCACCAGAGCAAACCCTTTTCACAGTCCACTTGGTTAATTTCTAAAGGGCTGGGTAAAATAATCAGCTGACTGACTGATGAGAAATCAGTGTTACACCAGCTGTGGACACTTGTGTGGCTGCAGGCAGAGCCGAGTGTATAAATAGACTCCTGGGAGCTATGACAGACTTCAGCAAAGGTTACGGGGAAACCTGAGCAAGCCCACTTGCTGCTGCAGAGAGGAGGGAGGGCTGCTTGACAAATGACGGCCACTGGGACAGGTGCAACCATCCCTCTGAGAGCTGGAGAAGCTACTGCTGCAGTAGGGGAGGTAACGTGTAGGGTCAACACTGAGTACTGGCA
>NW_017729013.1:558612-575741 GCF_001723915.1 Gavialis gangeticus | reverse complement strand
CCAAGGGTGTCTCTACACAGCAGTGCCCTTTGTACGCAGACTAGGCCTAAGCACCAGAGCAAACCCTTTTCACAGTCCACTTGGTTAATTTCTAAAGGGCTGGGTAAAATAATCAGCTGACTGACTGATGAGAAATCAGTGTTACACCAGCTGTGGACACTTGTGTGGCTGCAGGCAGAGCCGAGTGTATAAATAGACTCCTGGGAGCTATGACAGACTTCAGCAAATGTTACGGGGAAACCTGAGCAAGCCCACTTGCTGCTGCAGAGAGGAGGGAGGGCTGCTTGACAAATGACGGCCACTGGGACAGGTGCAACCATCCCTCTGAGAGCTGGAGAAGCTACTGCTGCAGTAGGGGAGGTAACGTGTAGGGTCAACACTGAGTACTGGCACAGTGGGATACATTACAATGCACTGCTGGGTGCTAGGTGTTTTTCTGGGCCTGCGTGCAATTCCATTCATAAATCCCCTTTTGCAGTGGTGGAGTGCACTCTAGCCTGGGCTGTTCTCTGCTGACAAAAGATTCATTTTTAGATCTCATTTAAGCAGCCAGCTCCTTGGGCACTCGTGGAAATCACTACTAATGCCAAAGCCTCTGGACGGAAGGGAAGCAGAACAGCATCTCGGAATAGGGCCTCTACCTGAACCAGGGTGATAGCAAGGCAGGCTTTTTTTCCACTCTGCACCTTCAGTGAGGTTTGGCCATTTGCTTCCTGGCTACCGTTGTCCTCTCAGGTCCACCCAAGGCCAGGAAGGAGGGTACCTTTCTAAAAAAGGTGCTGCCCATCTCACCCAGGTTGGCCTGAGTCTCCACCGTGGCTGTCAGACAAACTCAAAGGAAGTGTTATCCCTACTCTTTGCCAAGGGATTGCCCACCAATGCGGAGTTATCAGCTACAGCCCTACCCAAGGGTTAGAGGGGAAAGGGTTAGAGCATGGGGCTAGGAACTAGGACTTCCGGGCTCTTTTTTTCATCTCCGCTACTGACTTGCTTCATGAACTCGGATAGGCCACTTACCTCCTGTTCCCTGAGCTGTAAAAGGAGGGTGGCAGCACCTCCTTGCCCCGCTGGACTATTGAGGCTCTTTGAACACTCCTTTGTAAAATGCTTTAAGAATCTCACAGGGAAGATGCTGTGGAAGCGCAAAGTGCTACTGCTGTTTCCCCCCATCACTAACATCCCCTCCCTACTTTGCCACCCACCTCCTCCCACCCATCACTCTGGTGACTGTTTTGCTGGTGGGTGGGAACATCCATGTCCATCGTGTCCATTCTTGACCTAATATTGCCTGGCACAGGTGATGTGGCTGAACAACATTCCCCCTGCTAGTCAAGCTGGTGTGTGTGCAAAGAGAATACAGCTCCTGAGAAGGTTGAAGGTGTCTAAGACAGTAACATCGCTCTTTTTTTGACTGCCTCCTTTGCCTTTACTTCTCTAGCTACATCCAAGCCGGAACTGCACTCTGAACACTCTGCTCAAGAGACAGATGCAGATCCGTGACTCAGGTCCCTCTCTCCCCTGAGATACAGACATCAAAGTACGCGGTTGATTTTAAGAGATAATCATCTCCTTTGCCCAACCAAAACCCTCCAAAATGTTTACAGAGGCAGATAATTGGCTGAGTCATGCCACATGCATCCATACTCCAGATATACTGTGTCTGGATCTGAATTGTGCTCTGTACATCATTTCACTGCCTGAGGAGAGTATGATGCCAGGAATTGCTTGGAATGACAGCCCATCACTTGACCTGCTTACATTTAACGCCAGCATTTGATCTAGCTCAGGAAGCTCTGTGGCTGGTGCAAACCACATTCCCTTACATTATCAGCTTTAATTTGGGACTGTGGTAGCAATAAACCCAGATACTGTTCCCAGACATATTAATATAAGTGCCATCAATTTCAGTCAGGTTTACCTAGGGGTAAGAATCTGCCCCACTGATCATCCCGAAAGCCCTGAGATAATGATCAAAATGGTACTTACAGGTCAAACACTAAGAAGAAAAAGGTGCTGGATTCAAAATTGTCCTTCAGCTGAACTGCAAAAAATCATGATATTGAAAATCATTAGATGCAGTGCTGTGACCTTGCCCTGGGCTGTGTGTGTGTGTGTGGGGAAAAAAAGCCATACTCCCTTCTCCAATGAGATAACTGTTCCCTGACCCCCAGAAGCAGGTGAGGAACTTTACGGCGGGTGCATCTACATGTACCTCTTTTTAAGCGGGTTTAGCCTAAAATCAGAATTTTTAAATCGCATTAAGAACATGTCTAAAAATGGTGATTTAAGGCTAGGTGAGCCTAAGTTTGATACCTGCATAAAGCAGATTTCAAATTCAGGCACAAATAACTAAGTCGCATTAGTGAATGTATACACGTGCTAATGTGCATTACTGCGGTGCGCGTCAATGGACACACACCACATTAATGTGCATTAGTGCATCTGCACGTGCGCTAATGCAATTGAGTTATTTGTGCCTGAATTTGATGCAACTTAATGCGCATCAGCGCATCCAAGTGTAGACAAGGGGCCTAAATCGTCTTAACGTGTGTTAAGCAACGGTGCATTAAGTTTAGGTGCATTTAAATACATGTGTAGACATGCCCAGTGAGACCATTTTGAGCCCCCATGTTAAAACACAGACTTGTAAGTTGGTTAGATACTTTTTCTGTCTTCACTGAGCTCAGCACATGTGAGGAGGCACCTGGAGAAAATCCTAACCAGAGTTGATCTTGGTTAGGGCCTGACTAAGCAGACCCACAAGGACACTTCAAGTGCTGCAGGAAGTGTAGATAGGAGATGCAGCAAATAACCTGCTCCTTTCTGAATCAGAATCAGCTGTCATGGTATTAGGGACTCCATGGCTGCAAGAGGCCTCTTCATTCAGAAGAGATGGAAGCCCAGAGTCCTGACTACCTGTGTTTGGTTAACTTATGTCATTGCAACGGGCAAAACATATCTTGGAATACTGTCTCCTTATGGAAATCCAACACAGCTTGTTCTTCTTCCCCAAAAACGGGGAGAATATGAAGCTGGTGGGGATGTTTGCTGTTAGCATTGTTTCCCAGGACTCGACAGTGGAGGAGGTTTCTGCCCTGCAGGCAGATTGATTTGAGCGACACCTTGTCCTTCCCCTGCCACAGTGTTTTTCCTGTCCCATCTTCCAAGGGCACCTCCATGAAAGGGACTTCCTGGAATCATTTAAAGAGAAACTAGCTGATCCCTGGAACTGGCAATACAACCTTTCTCAGAAAGCCTGCACCGGGCAGCTGGAACTGGAGAGCTGTGCCTGAGGTGGTGCCCTCCTTGTATCACAGGCTGTGCCTTTTGCAAAAGCTGAGTCATGAACAAGTGAAACATAGGACTCCTGGGGCATTGAGGGCTGAGTTTTAGGCTGTTGGAGCCAGGGTCCAGAGGAACGGAGCGTGACAACAGCAGGCTCTGGAGAAGTCTCTTCTCTGCTGTTGATTTGCTGTTTCAGCAGCACACTGATCATATAAATTTCCTGCACACCCACACACAGACACCGTTATAGATACTGACCCCCAATGCGGTGATCCTCTCTGACTCCACTGAAGTCAATGCAAGCCATTTCCATTGATTTCAGTGACTTTTATGTCTGGCCCTAATCCCTCTTCTCATCTATCCTCCCAAGCTGCAGATTTCAGCAGAATGTTTTGATCCTGATTTTAGCGGTTGCTGTCTGTGCTATGCCACGTCCAGCAACGCTGACTGAATAGCGATGGATCTGAGGGGAAGCGGCGAGTACCTAGAGGACTCTCGGTCACTCTGCCCATTTAGGACTTGATCCAACTCCTATTGGCTGCTTGCAAGCTGGTGCCATGGGACACCACCAGGTGGACATCCACAAATGGCCAAGATACCTTCTCTGTAGGGGTTTCAGTTCAAGGAACCAAAGGTTTTAATCCAAGTCTGAAATCTTTTGGGAATACCTGGCACAGAGATTGAGAATACCGATCATGGAATATGTGCTGGGGTCCAACCAAAGAAGTTTGGACTTACTGACATGGGGATGCCCCGAGACCTTCTGAAGAATGTCAGTCTCCTTGACAGTGGCTTCCCGCAGCTCCTGCACTTCCTCTGGGGACATATTACCACCTGTGATGTCTATAATCTTAACCGCGTACTCCCGCCTGGTCGTCTTGTGAACACACCGACGGACCACACTGCTCACTCCTCTGCCAGAACCAAAACAAAGACAAGATTAAGGGAGTCGGACAGTTTCTGGTTAGTTTAATTCCCTGGTTCTCCTGCCCCAGCACAGTACTGTAATGGTTGGATGAAAAAGCTGCTGCTTTGGAAATTGTTTGTGGTGGGCCAGATCCTTATTGGTAGGAAGTGATTCCTGGGGGATTCTGAGAGGCCTCAATTCCTGTTGACATCAGCAAGAGCCCTCATTTTTTAACCATTTCCCTTAATGGTTTGTATAATTTATATTTCTCATGGGCCAAATTGGAGGCCTCTTGCACCCTCATAATCCTGTTAGCTTCAGATGCAGCTAATGATGCTCTGCAATGTGCTGGCATGACTCCACCTCCTGTAATTGTCATATCTTCTTCTTCTTTTCCTGTGACCATTCCACAGGTTTTCCCAGCTTATAGGGCTGGAATCTGGATTACTGTTGATCTATAAGGTGCCACACTGGCCTGCCATCTACTTAAAGTCTCTTCTGAGTTCTTGGGCTGCTGTTGGCTTAGTGTTCACAGCTGCATTCCAGCAAGCACTTCACAGGGCTGTCAGCCTGAGGTTTATAAGCAGAACAGTACTTATCAAATGACCTTTAGGAATGAATACTATGGACTTGGCCCACTCTTCCTATCTGATAGCGGGAAGGTGGAGAGGAACCAGCATGTTCCAACCTGCAGCCAGCCCAAGGGAATTCTGTAGCACTGTCTGTGTAAAAATTAGCCACTTCTGAGACTTGCGTGCATGACGGCTATGCAAAATAGGTCTGAAGTGAAATAAAGCCCCAGATCCAAACCCCTCTGAATAGTGAGTTTCAAGATCTGAATCTTGAGCCTGTCCTTACTATGGAGGAACAATATCTTCAATCCTGCAGTGACTACTCTCCTCTCATGCTGCTTCTACCCTCCTCCTGCCTGATTCAAAAGCTGTCACTCAACAATCATTTATTATTCTTTTACTGGAAAAGTGTGTCTTCCCTCAGATGTTTTGCTTTCATGGAAATGTCCTGCAGTTCTGTAGCAGTAACTTTACTTCAATAACTTCCAATAACTTTACTCACAGTTGCTGACTGACTTCAGCATCCCTGAAAGTTGAAACTCTCCCATCTGGGTCCCTAAATATGAATTTAGCAGCCTACCAAGCCTGAAAAATCTGACCTAAGCAACAGAGATGTTCTCAGCCTTTTCCAAACACTGTAGGTGACATGGCTACTAGTGCCCAGGTGTTTTAGCAACAAAAGTGCCATTTGCAAAAAAAAAAAGCACTCAGCAGCCTAAGCCACGTTTAATTTTCGTAAGACCTAGGCTCTTAAGTTACTTGGATACTTTGGGAAAACGTTACTCCAAGGGTGAAAATCCCAGATCACCACATGCCTATGGAATAGTTTAAATTCTTCAGAGTGGCACAGGCCAGCACTATGAATGAAGATCAGTCCTTTGCAAGTTGAAGTGTATATGTGAGGGAGAGGAGCTAGTTTCATTGTTGTTTTTTTCAGCCAAACTCCTTTACTATCCAGAAATATCCACATTCATACCTGTCTGCTGACTTATGACTAAATCCAAATACAGTACCTGTTACAAATACATGAAAGAAGTCATGCCTGAAGACCATTTGTCAGACAGGTCTTTTCCTCACTGTTAGGGAGCTCTCATAGTGGGCCCCCGCTTCCTCCCCGCAAAAGTAGTCACATCTTACTAGTCTTGGACACCTTTGTCAAACCCTTTAGGATCAAAAATTGCATTATTATACATGTAGCACAGAGAGGGCTAAAGTCTTTCTTAAAGATGATTCAGTGCTAAGCCAGAGGCACCCTTGCAAGAATGGAATGGATAGGCTTGCCCCATACTCTACAGAACATTGCTCCAGAGGAGAAAGTCACAGTTTACCTGCCCAGAATTTCCTTGGGCTCATAGTTTTCATAAAATTCCTTGGATGAGTGAAAGTCTGGTAACTCTTCGTCCTTAGTCATGTTTGGATCCTTACTGGCGCCACTCTAGGGGTCTGCTTCAGGGTAACAAATCGCTAAAACAAGAAAACAGCAACTGAGTAGTGCAATGACTGGTTCCTCCCAACCAGTTAATTCTGAATTGCTAAATGTGAACCTCAGCATCTGTATTTTTGGACTCCCATTTGCTTTAGTTGTAATCTGATGTCTCTTAGATCTGAGAACTAGAGACTAAACCCAACTAAACCCTGCATTTAGCAACTCATAGACCAGGCCCATAAATTCTGTGGTGCATAACATTAGTAATGATGTAAATATTATCCTCATTTTACAGATGGAGAAAAGTGTCAAATGATGTGTTCAAGTTCATGCAATGTCTGGACATCCGAATTTGGGTCTCCGCTCTCAGACCTGTGCTCAGACCACTACTGTTCTAACTACAAATTACACGGTTTCAAAACGACTAGTCACTGTACAAAATTTTGACCTACATGTCATAAGTGTCCTGAAACTGGATTATAGTACATCAGTGAGACTCCCAGAGACTAGTCAATACTGTGGAATGGTCAGATTTTTAAGTAAATCAGTAAGCATGACAACATTTTCTCAAGTGGTTTTAAAGTCAATTTCTAAAATGAAACAATTTTTCAGAGGAAAACAAACCGAATCACAATCACAGATCTGGAAGACATCTGAGCTGCAGCTTGCGCTAGGAAGTTATTCTGCTGACTGGCATAAACTTCAGTTACAGTGAGACACTGAGACTTGTGCAGCTCCCATAAGTCTCCCGTAAGCAATGTTTATAGCAGATGGGTTATGTTAGATCAGGGTTCAGATAACGAGCTCTCAGTTTTTTATAACTGTCAAATACAAGGCAAATTTCCTAGTATTTTCAAAGCAAATTTTCAAGTATTTTGAAGCTATATACTAGGGTATAATCGAAGTAGACGCCCAGCACCAGAGGTGGTGACCGCGGGACCTAAGGATGCTCGATTCCTCCTTGGAGACCCTCAGAACCTTGCAAGACCAGACTTATTACGTGCCTGGTTTAGTGGAGAGAAGAGCTCCTCTTACCCATAAACTTCAATAGATGCAGCAAACGTGGACCCAAAAAAGCTGGTTTAAAATGCCCTGGCCAATTTATGGGCAGGTGTTATAGAAGAGCAGGACAATTCAGTAGTAGTGTTTGTGCTATTAAGAATCCCCTTTGTCTAAGCAACATTACTATTTAGCAGGAAAAGTTCCATTAGAACTGATAGAGGAACACTTCCCAAGGCTGCATCTTGCATTCTCCCACATCCCTATATTAAGAAACTTTATAAGCCTGAAACAGGAGCAGGATTTCTCTGAACCGTTAAGTCAGTCTCACTTCTTGATTAAACACCTTTTAAATACTATAAATATACTTTTCCCAGTAACATACTGGCAAAGGAATAACTCTCATTAGCTAAAACTAATAGGGCAAATTCTACTTTTAAACCTGTGCAGTAAATGGAGTCACTCTATATGACAGCAGACTAGGTAAATCTATTCCAAAGGCAGGATCAATTCACAATAAACAAAATACTCTGGCATCAGAAATCTTGCTGGTTTTAGCATGCAAATGTAGGTTTAAGAAAGGTTTTCAATTCCAGCAAGATGACTATTTTTATAGCATCAGAAGGGTCTTCATGCTTCCTGGACCAGAATGAAAATAAGGTAGGTACGATGTTTTACAATTTAATATTGAAGATGACTTTTTGCCGTGAGATGTTATAGAAAACATCAGGGCGTAATGCATTCTGAAGATTTGTGACCCTCCTGTTGCTTCACAGATCACCTCCTTTCCTGCTCATAATGCCTGTTTGCTTTTAAAGAGATCTGTTTCTAGATGCAGTAGGTTTCTACTTACCATTACCTCCCTGCAGAATTTCTGTCTTCTACTGTTAAGTCAAATCTTCCTGGCTCATTGATCAGGAATCAAATGAGAACCACACGGTAAAAAAAAAGCTTCAAAGAAACAGACAACTTCGAGTTTAAGGATAACATACCAGCCTTCAGTTGTGCTGCTAGCTCATCGCGGGTCAGCTTCTGTGTGAGTGCTGTAAAGCCAAAAATAAATTGCAATGCAACTTGGAAGCAATGCCAGACTCAGACACGAACATACATTGCTACAGCTTTAATTTAATTTCAGTTTAAGAGAGGAGGGCGGGAGAGAGCAGGAATGACCTGACTTGGAGGTGAACAGAAACCATTCAGTCCATAGCAGTGCTTATGCTGGTCTCTTGCATGGCCCCCAGCAAGTTGAGTAGTCTCTCTAAACGAATCAGTGTTCTCTCCAAGCAGTTCAAATAGTGTTGCCTATTTACAACAACTACTAACCAGAAGCCTGCAAAATTTATACAAAGCGTAGAAACTATTTAACCTTGGCATGAGTGTTAACAAAATTTAGCCAGGAGTTGGATAATCATGCAGAAGCCAATGAAGCTGGGGCAATAAGAAATTGAGAAGGAGGAGCCTCAGCAGCCACACTTCAACTGTCCTGCATGCTCTTCCTTGTTTTCCAACCTTCACTGTAACATAAAGTCAGTGGTGTGGAAAGAGGCATTTGAACCCATCTTCTCAATCTCTGAAATGGTAACCATCACTATTGCCACATATAACCAACAAGTCTTTGCAACTACTGGCTGAATCAGGTGCATCAAACATGGTTTGGGTGTCAAACAGGCTGGATCTAGCCTGTGGAGCGGTCATCTGGCCCACATACTTCCTGGCAGGGCTGAAAGTTGGGGAGCTGAGATGGTGCCTGCTGCTAGATTTTGGGGTTTGGAACTCCTTTTGGGATTGTTTCAGCAAGGATGCATGAAGCTCTGCAGCTCTGGGCCAACGCAGTGGCTTGCACTCACTGTGGTTAATCCTGCTGCTGGAGGTGGGTCTAGTTTTAACCCACAATTAGCCCTGTGGGCCAGTCGTGAGGGCCTAATGAGTTGGCACCCACCATGAGCACATCCCCACAAGCGTGCATGTGTGTTTCCTAGGGACAAATAGCAGCACATAATTGTGCCACTGCTACTTGACTTTGGGGAATGCCCCTGCAAGCACAATCTGGCACACAGTAAATTGCCCTGGGTGGAGTAGGGGAACCTGGCATCAGCACCTGGGCTGCCTCAGCAGCCTTACCTGGGGTCATGACAGCCTCCGAGGGCTACAGTGGTGGCAATCTAGGTGCACAGAGCCTGCCTGGCAGCCAAAGTGTGGCTTTGACTACCCAGGCTCATTTCCGGCAGCACATTCTGCAGTCACGTGTGCTACCCTATTTTTAGTTTTGTTTTGTTTTTTTAAATAGTGGGATTTCTCAGTATCTAATTTTGGTTCTTTGCACTGCAAATATGGAGCCTGGAGAACCTTTTCGTATGTGCCACGTGTGCGTTTCAGCACCTCAAAAGCCTTTGCGGTACTACAAAGCACATGTTCCCACTGGTGGAGACATGGCCCATTAGTTCAGCCCAGGGGTATCGTATGTTAAGACGCACTGCTTCAGCTTCTCCCCCAGAGGTTGCATCTGGTATATAACCTGGAAAAATAGCCAAGGAATACCAAGCAGAGTTTCACTGCATTTAGACCTTGATGAGTCCTGCCACAAGCTTGTGTTGTAAGTGGCGCACAGGCTATGACTGAAAGCTTATTTAGAGCTTGAGAAAGCACTGGGCCTCTTAAGAGCCTGAGGATTTCCCAGCCAGCACAGCAAATTTACACTTAAGGAAAGATCATTTAATAACAAGCTGTTCTGTGAATTTTCTGTTCGTTCCCCCTTTCGGTTCGATAGCAGGTAATCATGGTAACTGGCTTAGTGAATAAAGGGAGGAGCAATAAATGGTATCTTTATTATAGTAAGGCTTTTGAGGCTGCCACCTGTCATTCTTATAAACAAGCTAATAAAATATGGTCTATACCATGAGGTGGATATACAACTGGTTAAAAACAGCACTTGAAAGTAGTTGCAAGTGGGTTACTGTCATACGTTGAGGGCATTTCAAGTGATATCCCACAGGGTTCGGTGCTGGGTCTAGTTCTTCACCATGTTTTCATTAACAATTTAGACAATGGAAATGCTTACAGAACTTGGGGATGATGGGAAGCTGAGAGGGGTTGGAAGCACTTTGAGGGACAGGATTAGAACTTAGAGTGATCCTGACAATGTGGGGTTGGTGGGGGAAGAAGTCTGAAAAACAACAAGATGACACTTAATAAAGACACGCTTGAAGTGCTGTACTTGAGGAGAAATCAACTGCTCATCAGCAGTAGCTAGGCAACACACAAATAAGGACCTGGCGACCACAATTAGATATTCTTCACCATCTGACCAGTTCAGAGCATTTTAGCTTTAAAATAGAAATAAAAAACACAATAATTTGTTCTCAATGGTGAGGATCAGATAGTTTGGCACAGTACTTGCTTACATGAAGCTCGCACGTGCTCTTGCCCTGGAGTGCTCAATAACCATGTTCCAAGATTCTCTAGCTCAGAACAAAGGCAATTGTTGTGCTAGTTTTAGTTTTCTAATAAAAGCTTGAAGGTCACTGTGGTGCTAAGAGACCAAAGTCTGCATATATGAAATGAGCTCTTTTGATAGTATAGCCATCTCTTCCCCCCCAATGGAGCAGGCCCCCATATCTTTTCCCATCACAGCAACACTGCTGGCAATAAAGAAACTTCAATAAAGATCTACTTGAAGCTCCTATTCCAGAAAGAGAAAACTGACTCCGAGTTCTCAGTGAGACTCATTATTTATTTAGTCTGTCACATGAATACATTGAAGCTACGTAAATCAGAACAGACCATTTAGATTTAGCATACCTTGATAAAGTCTATCCTTTGCATCTGATATTAGTCCTTTCATGGACTTCTAGAACTATCTTGTTCCAATCATTCATGTTTGTTACTAAACTGAAGAAGAGACTAGAGGGCCCTCTAGTGTTCTGTCATAGGACGCACGGTTAATAAATGAATTAACAAGATGGTGGTCGGACAACTTTAAACTTTAGTAAAGAAGCAGTTTTCATTCTAACTAGGACTTCTGAATGTTGATTTTGAGCTTCTTCACTTCATGGAATTCAGTTAGGATAAACCTGTAGAGACAAAAGAAGTGACAAGATTAATATAACAAGCCGGATTTTGATCTGAACAAGACCTTAATCTACAGGCAGATCTGCGTTTTTCATCAAATAAGGCGCACACTGCAGAACTGTGGAGACTAGCTCTGTAGAATGACAGTAGGTATTTTTAAGTCAAGTCTATTTTCAAAACTGTCAATTTCTCTTCCGAAACAAGTAGCCCCAATCAGTGGCAACACAACACCCATTGGTACATGAGGACTGTAGTTGTGCTTTACACACCTTTAAGGAGAACTAGGATCCATCTCAGTTACCACCCCTGCTTCTCATTTCAGACACAGACGTGCAACAGCAGGAGGCGGCAAGTGAACAGGTTGTGCAAGTCCCTTGTTCCCATGCCTACACTGGATTCAGGCGAATCAGAGGGGATGTTATATTACACTGGTTGTGGTCCACTTCTGGATCAGAGGCCAGATTTTTAGTACAAATATCAAAACTTGAGAAGTCACAAATACGTAGGAGCAGCAGCTACCAAGCTAAGGGTTGCAAACCCCACTTCCATGCAGGAGCTTAGTTCATTAAGTCAGGACTATACCAGAAATGGGTTTGTGAAGCACTGGACTAGAATTAAACCCCTGCATCTTTCTGGTATCCAAGAGATCAAAGAAAGGCCACAGAATAATATGACCATAATAATTAACTGCGGTGACTAGATACGTAGTAAAATAAATGCACGACAAATTATGTAACTAAATAAATTACTTACCATTAGCAAACCTGCATTGCTTCAGCACTTCACTGAAGCCCTCACACAGTTTCAGGTCAGTCTGGTTCTGTGCACACTCCAGGAACTGCTTCATTTCATACAGACAAGGTCCATTTTGTGATTGCTGCTGCTGGTAAGCAGGCTGGGCTGCTTGAGGCTCCTGAAAAGGAACCACAGGAGCAGAGTCAAGGTTTTCGAAATGTAATATCAGTGAGAATTACTGCAGACTTGCACTCCCTACTGTCTTCAGAGGAAAAATAAGCTACTGATGGAGCAGAGAGCATTTGGTTCTTAAGTCAGTTGCAGAACTCCTACAGCAGTAGGATTCTGGATTTTCACCCCTTGTGTTTAGCTGCAACTGACAAAAAAAATCCAGTCTTTTCAACTTAACTGCAGAACTCTCACTGAAATCAATGAAGCTAGGATTGCAGCTGTAGTATTCAACCTGAATACAAATTCAGATGCTTTCCACATGGATTTCTGTTCCCTCCCATTGAGAGGACTCAAATTCAGTGAAGCTATATGGAACTTTTAATTCCCCTTCTATTGATGATCCTAGTTGATAAGTCAGGTAGTATTTGGGCCTGTAGAAGTGACTGTTTACACAAAAAAGCATTTCAGTAGTGGTGCTAACCATTACTAGAGAGCTCATTTTTAACTCCTCTCACAGCCAATTTCAGAAGAGTAAGGATGTTGTCTGAAGTTTGAACAAAATGATGACATTACAAACACAACTGCTGGAATCTGAACCTTACCTGAAGTTAAGCTAGACAGCTAGATGCTATTTCTGACTAGAAGGCAACAGATAGAAACTCTTGTGCGCAAGTCCCACAGCCAAGGACTTGCAATCTTTATCTTTAAAACCCTATTCCCCAAGGTGTCAAACCCATAGCATCTCCACCATTAACATCAAGTTATTCTGGGTGAACTGCCAGCCCAAGCAGAAGGGTATTCAGTTTTTGTGACTGAGAATGCACAACTTGTCTGCTGTACCCAGTGGTTAAAACAGCCATCTTGCCTTCTTCTTACTCAGCCTGTGTCCCCACCACTTACAAGACACTGCTACACACTTCTGGCAAATCAAGTTCGTTTCAGAAGTGGCAAAATAAGTAGACGCTACAAAACATCTGAGGAAGTACGTTTCCATTGACTATATCTGTGCAGTAAGATACAGTCGTTAGGGGCTCCCAGAGACATGCGGGGAGCCAGCTCAGACACACTGGTGCCAGAGCAGACTCGATTAACTGAGCTTGCTGGAGCATAGAAATTACCATGCTCCAGCAACCCCCAGCATCACGCGCACTGAAATATGGCGGCAGGGCACTGTGAACTAAAACTCATTGAGTGATGTAAGGGTCAGCATATTTTTTTCAGTGTGGGGGGCACTTATACATGGGGACACAGTTCCCTAATGAAGACACCCCCCACCCTCCATATGTAAACATGCCCTGGGGTGTCTACGCAGCACAGAGGCCCCTCAGCAGCATGTGTTAGTAAGGCTCGCAGCCCAATTACCTGGTAAGTAATGTCAGGCCTTGCAGCCTCAGAGTCATTTCCTCCTCCAAACCCTCCTGTAATGGCGTGCCCCAGCGTGTGGCCTACAGCGGAGCCCACGGCCACCCCCGCAGCCGTGGTGGCCATCTGCGCCATGAGGCCAGGCTGCTTCGGGGCGGCAGCGGGAGAAGCCACAGCCGAGGCCGGGGCGGCTGCCGGCACGGCGGCGCGAACTGCAGGCGGCGGCGATGGCGGGGCCGCTCTCCTCATTGGCGCACGACTAGGAAGGAGAGAAGAGCCCACAGGTCACAACGCGCTTGCACACGACAAGACACGACACCACCCTCCCCCTCACCCCAGGCCAGGCCCCACTCACCTAGCGGGAGGCGCCATGCGGGACGTGCGGCTGCGGCTGCCCCGAGGCATAATGGCGGCGACGCGGCTGCAGCAGCGAGCGGACGACAACAGCTCCTTCGCTCACAAGGCCCGGCGCGAGACTGCCGTTTCCGCTTCCGGCCACCTGAAGGTCACCTAGAGCCCGGCGGCGCGCGGTGATGTAGCCGTCGCTCGCTGATGACGTAAGCCGAGGAGGGCCGGGGCCAGGGTCACAAGCTGTGGCTGCGCGCGCTGCTCTGTATTATTTGGTGGGGAGGCGGATGGGCGCAGCTACAGGTGTGCCAGACTCCCGTGCACACAGGCAGGGGTGTGGGAGCCTGGGCCTCGTCTCTAGCCCTGAGGAGGGTTGACTCTAAACCCCCCATCCAGTTGGTGTAGGTTGTGGTCTTGTTAACGTTGCCTGCTTGGAAATATCCCAGTAAACGGATACCCGGTTGTATCGTGTGAAGAAACTTGCTTCGGCTTCTCTTGTGCTTCGCTGGATTAAATGAAAGCCCCAAGAGGCATCCCGGGTGTAACATTAGAGTAATAGTAAAAAGTTGTGTCACCACCTGTAGAGTAAAAGTTGTGTCACTGCTTGTGAACTGATTCATTATTTTCACCTGACATCTGAAGGCAGGTGAGTGACCAACTTATGGCACACCAGGGGTTCCCAAACTCTGACGGCTTGGACTGCACCAATTTAAAATGATACAAGTACCGCCAGCAGTTTTTTCAGTTCAACCTTAAGTACCACCAGCAATTTTTTGTTATGTAAATTATAATAAACCTGTTAATGTGTACCACTGACAGGTACCACTGGTGGTAGGCATACTGCACATTGGGAACTGCTGCCCTACACCTTTATTTCATGTCATTGCATTGATTGAAACACGTCTACGTGGTAGTACGCAGAAGCATCCCAGAGAGCATTCGTGTGTGTCTTCTGTATCACAGGAAAGACCTCTCTCCCACTTAGAAAACTAGAAATACTGCAATACTGACCAGTACAACCATGATTAATCTGATAGCCAGAGTTCTGCTAAAGATAAAAGCCACTCGGTTTGTAAAGGAAGACAAAGTTCTATTTTCATAGATTCATGGATCTATAAAATATCAAAGCTGCACTATGTACAGTTCACCAGTATACAAACGGTCATTTATAAACTTCCTAATGCCAATATCCATAATATACGATCTACACATCCAGGATAACACCACTTAACAAGACTTTAAAAAGTGTGGAGTCAACTAATGAGATGCATCTCACTGCCATTACATTTAAGATCACAAGAACTAAAAGAACATAATATCTTGGAAATCCTGGAAATCTTCAAGAGGAGACTGGATAGTCACCTTGCTGGTGCCACCTGACCCCACCTGTCTTTCCTGCTTGGTGCAGGGGGCTGGACCCGATGATCTTCTGAGGTCCCTTCCAGCCTTGCGATCTATGAACATATATTTCTTCCATTTATTTTATGCATTTGTTGGCTCCTCTTTTGCAGTTTGCCTTGTGTCCAAAATCTTTGTCCTCCAAACCCTCACGCACATAACTTTAGGTTTATGAGCAGTCCTACCAAGTGACTAAACGTGCATAATGTTAATCACATGCCTGTTACACCTGTAAAGTAAAACAGGTTCCCCCCCCCGTGCTAATGCAATTTAAAATAAATGAGGTCCCGGTCATACAAAAAACTTAGGCAAGTAGTTAGCTTTGAGCATTCAGTGGGACTTTTCACTTTAGTAAATGAAGCAGGACTGGCATCTTTGTTTCGGGTTTGCAAGAGTCCTTCATATGGCATGAAGAGGACAGAGATACTGAACAGGAAAACAACTGTAAGGCATCCCTGCTTATTTAAGAAAATAGCTTTACTGCAAGCTTACGGTGCATCTTGTAAGCACCCTGGCTGAGATCTTCAGTGGGGCCTATGACCTAAATGTGGATCCTTTAGAAAAATCCCAGCTGTCCTTTAAATCCTGAACTTGCTCACATCTAGAGGTAGAGCCCAGACTCATTTCCTGTCTTCAGTGGGAGTCTGCAGGATGACAGGGAGCTGAGGGAGGTTGTAAAACTAAGCTCATAACAGCTATAGCTGAGATTCGAGGTCCCCAGCAGAGCTGAGAAGTGTTAGTATCGCCCGCAGGTGGAGGAGGGCCAGGACTGGGTGCCCTAAGTATGGCTGTGGGCACTGGACATGAACAGATCATGTTTTGCAGGAGAGGCTTGAAATGTGCAGAGTCTTCAAGACGAAGCCCCAGGCATCGGACCTCCGCAGGAGGCAGGAGGTGGTCTATTAAAGATTTACCCCCAAAAGCCTTGTGTATGTGTGGTACATTAGTTTCTTCCACAAAGTGCAAATCGTTCTGGAAACCTGAAGGGAGATACCAGGCTCAGCAGGATTTTAGAAAAGGGGTCTGTTATTTATACGGAGCCACGGCTACATTACGTACTGCCCGTGGAAAGAGCAACAAAGGCACTACAGCCTAAGTACAATTATACTGGGGATAATTTGATCCCACCGAAACCCAGATCCCTGCTTTATTCAATCAAAGTAGCAAGGGCTGGTTGTTCTGCTGAGCCTGATCTAACCTCTTTGTAAATTGGGGAAGGGGGCTTATGGGCTAGTGGATGTTCATTTGGGCCTGGTGTATGAATTTCTTTTTAAGTTGGTGCAGAGATTCAGCCACAAGGAAAATCTCGTACTGCTCAATTTGTCAGTGCGGGCAGGTATATCTCCAATTATTTGCGTTGTACGCAGGTGTACACAAGCTTTGCATTATTACATTATTGCTACCACGTGAAATTCAAGCCTCTACGAGCAGGTGTAATACAGGTGTTATTTTCAAGAGAGAAAATGTGGCATTGCCTTTTTTTCAGGTTTTTGCTATTGCGGAAGAATAAAATCCCATAGTTTTAGGAAACAGCTTCAACAGGGGTGATTGGTGCCTCCTGAGTCTGGTGGGAGCACAATTTGTTGGCAGGCTTGGGGGTGGGCCAGGAGCCCCATAGCCATTCCATCAGCTATCCAGGTTGTAGCCATATTGGTCTAGAGGAAAAGGCAATCAGGACTCCATCTATCTACTCCTATACTTCTGTGCTGTGGCTTAGTGCCCCCACCCCAACACGCTGCTGGCCCGCACGACAAAACACCTGCCACATCCTGAGCGGTGTCAAGTCAGGGGCCAATCTCAGGCTACCAGTTGCGTGTGAGCTTCAGCAATCAGTTATGTATTTTTATGTATTAATTTA
>NW_017729013.1:552334-553612 GCF_001723915.1 Gavialis gangeticus | reverse complement strand
ACCTCAGTGTAATAGAGATGATTTTTCTTGTGCTGCCCTTCCCAAAACAGGCTCAGGATGTAACTGTATGTAGGATGTAACTGTCGTCTGACCGGTGAAATCATCCATACCACTTTATAACACGCAAAGCATTAGTAGTCTGAAGTGCAGGTTGAATCAGAAAAGTATTATCCGTTCCTGGCAGGGGTATTAAAGAAGAGACAGCCTGCTTACGCTGCTACAACAAAGCATGTTATGAAACCCAGGCAGGTAACCCAGTCATCAAATGTGCTGTACAATACAAATAAACTCCCTCTGCAGACAGATGTGCTGTCTCCCGCACCACCAGGAAAGAGCCTAGACAGCAACGGCCTTTTGAACATGAACCCTGGCTAAAGATCAAAGGCACTCTTATCTTCTCTTCCATCTCCCCAAAGCACCTCGCCTGCCTCTCGTCCTTCCTCTCACAGACCCAGAGGAACGCACTTCCACCTTCCGCTTCCTCTGTGCCAAAACAAAGTTTATTGACTTTCAGGACTTTTAACCATCTTTAACTGAGCCTGCGGAAGGGTGTACGAGCCTGAAACCTGGCAGAAAAATCTTTTTTGCTGTTGTTGCAATTTCTCGGTTTAATAGAAGGTATCCTCTCCGAACCAAGGGTTCTGCATTTCTTATCCCAAATGTGTTTCATTTCAATGAAGGGAGGGCATGCCCGAAATCTCGCTAGAAAGGATTTTTCCAACGAGATCGGATTCACCTAAAGACCCTGCCCCCTGCCACATCTCCTCCAGCTCTTCCATCGGCTACAGCCAGAGTGAAGAAGGCGCCCAGGGGCGCCTGTCCCAGGCCGGCTTGGAGGGGTGCAGGAGTTGCACTCGGGATAAGAAATGCATTTGGGATAAGAAATGCAAAACTCTTAGCTTGGAGAGGATACCTTTTATTAAGCTGAGAAATTGCAACAACAACAACAAAGATGTTTTTCTGCCAGGTTTCATGCTCACGTGCCCTTCCGCAGGCTTAGGGCCCCTGTCCCAGGCTGGCTTGGAGGGGTGCAGGAGTTGCACTGCTCCACGATGCTGGGGGGGGCTGCACGGACACCTGCTCCACTTGTTTGTCAGGGCACCTTGGAGGGGTTACATTTCCCCGCGATGCTGGGGGGCGCTGCAAAGGAAGCCGCAGTGGCACCTGCTCCACTTGTCCTCCCGGCGTCCCCCCAGCCTCTAGGGGGCGCTGCGGCCGCGGCCCCGCCCCCTGGACGTGGCGCCGGCCCGCACCCTGCGTCGCGGAACGCCACGTCGA
>NW_017729013.1:545569-551849 GCF_001723915.1 Gavialis gangeticus | reverse complement strand
CGGGGGGCGCGGTGGAGGGAGGGGGCAAGATGGCGGCGCCCGTCCTGCTGCGAGTGTCGGTGCCGCGCTGGGAGCGGGTGGCCCGCTCGGCGGTGTGCGCGGCCGGCATCCTGCTCTCGCTCTACGCCTGGCACCTGGAGCGCGAAAAGGGCCGCGACGCCCGCTACCAGGCGCTGTGCGACCTCGGCGAGCGCGTCCGCTGCTCCGCCGCCATCGCCTCCAGGTGAGCCGGGGGCCGGGGGGGCGCCGCACCCGTCCCGCCCGCGCCAGGTGTCACCCCTGCTGCGTTCCGTTGTAGCCAAAGGGTTCAAAACGCTCGCTAATCTGAGAGGCGACAGCACCCACATCGCTCTCGGCTGGCTTGTGGGCTGGCAGGCAGCGCTTCCTTAATGCCGCCCGGCCTCCAAATTTAAGAAACGTATCTGCTGGCACGACCCGGTTCTGGCCCGCGCGCTGGCGACTTGCAGCGGGCTATCAGAAAGTAAATACGAAGAGTTGAGTCAGGGTTATTTGCACATTTATTCAGTGGGTTGGTGTTTTTCTATGCGAGTGCAGTCGTTCTGAGCTTCTCTGTACGATTGTTTTGTATTTAAGATGTGTGAAGGGGAGAGTCATAGGTTGGAAAGGGCCTTGGGAGATCATCGGGGCCAGCTCCCTGCGCCGAGCAGGAAAGATAATGGGGGGTGAAGTGACCCCAGCAAGGTGACCGTCCAGTCTCCTCTTGAAGATGTCCAGGGTCAGCGATTGCACCACCTCTGGAGGGAGCTTATTTCATAGTCTGGACACCTTTACTGCGAAGGAGTTTTTCAGAATGGTGAGCCTGAATCGATCTTCCAGGAGTGTGTGGCCATTACTCCTGGTTTTCCCCTCGGGTGCCCTGGTGAACAGTTGCTCACTGAGCCCTTGATGTCCTCCCCTACTGCAGCGGTAAGCTGCTACCAGGTCCCCTCTCAGCCCTCTTTTCTTCAGGCTGAAGAGTAACAGGTCCCTCGGCCTTTCCTTGTGTGACTTGCTGTGTAGGACTCTGATCATACGAGTGGCTCTTCTTTGGACTCTCTCAAGCTTGTCCAGGTCTTTGTCAAATGATGGTGTGTGTGACTCATCAGGAGAAGCTAGGGTCTACAGACGCCTCCAAATGTGAAGATCTCGGTTGCACAACTGATGGTGATTGGGGTTGCTCTCGGCCTCTCCCTTTAGCTTGCTCCTGTGGCCTTTTGGCTTGGGGCAAGCGAGACTGAACCCCAAATCCTCCAGGTTCGGGGCGTGCACGTAGGAGGCCTGCCATGGATTTGGGAGTATCTGAAGTTCCAGGCTGATGAGTCTGGAAGGGAGGACACTTGCCAGAGGTAGGGCTGCTCAGACTGAATCAGTTGAGCTCTACTTAGTTGATAGAATTTGGAAATGATTTAGTCTGACGCACAAAATTTCAACTCCCGCCCCTCCCCAGAACAGTGCCTTGAGACCAAAGAGATTTGCATGCTGCCGCCTCATCTAAATCTGTGTCCTCTTACTGTTAGGAACACCGTTATTGCAGCAACTGCTTTGGAGCAGTCTCGTGCTATGTGGTGCATTGCGGGAGACTGGTCAAGTCCACCTTGTGTGTTGTTAGCCTGACCACCATCGGCTAACAGCTCCATTCCTGCACCTACATGACGTAGACTTCTGCCTCCCTTGTTTTTATACTGCTGGTAGTCTGACTTCGCTGCCTGTTATTCAGCACTTGCACAGAAGCCATCCACTACTGTAAAGCATGTAGGTTTCTTTCTAACAGAGCTTCCTAAAGCAAACTAGTGTTTTAGCCAAAGGAAACGAGGATTATCCAAAGGTTGGCTTAGCATGATTTGATAGGTATCCATCTAACACTTTTTGAAAAGAAGAATGGAACTGGTGGGGTTTGGTCCTTCATGTGTATAAAGCAAGCTGTCCAGGTGGCATTCTAATTGAAAAGTTACTTCTTGCTGCTTCTGGGCACTGTCTGATTTGTTACTTTGAGCAAATAATGTTGAATGTAATTTAGAGTGTGCAGAAAGGGATTCAGATGGGGATTTAAAGTATTAAAATGCTCAAACCTCTTATTGTCGTATAAGGCAATAATTGTAGGAAAAGGTTTGGTAATACGTCAGGGATGCACAGGACATGTTAACTTCTTTCTTCAAATGCTGTTTAACTTTGAGCTTATTCTCATTAAAGCTAAATCTAGTTCTGTTGTGACTGAAACTAGGGTTGCATCATATTTTGTTGATGTGTGTATGTACAGATATGTGAAAGGCAGTTCCTATTGGGGCTGAGTGGGGACCTCATCTTTGCTTTTCTGTTGGTTATCAGATATTGTTTAGCTTATGGTGAGACTTGAGAATCTTTTTTTTTTTTCTCCCTTTCAGATGCAACTTGAAATCAGATGTCTGAATCTAGAGGGGGAAGACTTAGATACGATGATCAAAGCATGTAATTAAAACTACATCAAGGCTACCTGTGTTATGTCACTGAAGTATAATTAATATAATTAACAAAGCTGTAGGACAATAATCAGACATTTGATCCTGGGTATTTTGCTTGTGTAGGTGGGGCTTTCAGCATAACCAGTTTCTCCAAACGAGATCAGACTGGCATCGAAAAATGTCTTTTTTGCCTTTTGTAGTATGCAGCACAGTCCTAATCCAAGGGCAGAGATTCTCAACTGGGGTGCCTTGATCCTTTCAAGTGTGCCACACAGTGTTAACACTGTTAGGTGTGCAAACATAATTCGTAAGAGAAACTTGGGGAAATAGGGATCTGTAGTGACCTGTTGTCTTTCTGAGTTCTTTGCAACGTGAATTTTTCTGTAATCAAAAAAAACCTCATAAAAACTAAAAGCCAACGTTTTCTTCAGGATGCCTCAAGTCTAACAAGGGGTGCCTTGAGTTTAAAAGGTTGAGAAACATTGTCGTAGGGCCTTTAGGACATGCATTAACTATTTCCTTGTTGTGTTAGCAGTACTCGCATCTACCCTGCTTTTACCTCTAACATGTTATAGGGTATTCTTGGTGATTCAGTTATTGTGCCTTGAGTGCGAGGGTTGGATATGATATTATGGGGATTCTTTGAGTTAAGGATTGCCTGCAGATGCAGGGACTGAACTTGATAGCCCAGGAGGTCCCTTCCAATCCTGTATTCCCATGTCAGTTGATTTTTTTTTTTTCTTTCTTTTTGTGTTTAAAGGAAGGTTAGCAAGAGCACTAGCACCTACTGTGTTCCTGCATCTGAAGAATTAAGGAAATAGCCGACACTTTCAGTTGACAGTGACATCAGTTGTTTTAATAACTTAATTATTCATGAGAGTAAATAGCCAGTGAACTTTTTATTTATGAAGAAATCTATTGAAGAGCTCAGGAACTGCTATTACTAATCAAACTAGAAAAGGTTTATCCTGGAAGAGTTTTAGACGTTCCGTAAATAAGCTTGCAAACAATATCACTTTGTGTCCCTCTGATATTTAGGAGAGAGACCTTGCATCCTCTTGCACAGTGCTATGCACTGTTTTTAGAACTTGGGCAGTGACTTTTGGGTGGTATCAGGTTGATCTTAAGTATATTTTGGAATGGACCAGGTTCCTGAGTGGCTACGAAGTGCAGGTAGCCACTTTCCCTGGCATGTGGGATGTGTAGGTAGCAGCCCTGAGACAGTCTTCTGGGGGTTAGTGTGAATGACCATGAGGGCTGATTTTGTTGTAGTTCTTGAGCAATATTTGCACCTTTGTCAATATTGATCTAGCTTGGCACCTTCAACTGACTTATCAGACAAGTCCTAGAATACAGGTAAGTCCAGTAGCTTTTAAGAATTGACATTAATTTAGGTGTAGCTCTCCAGATAAGCTGTATTAGGAATTTTCTATTCAAAAGTATTTAATAAGTCAAGTTATGGGTTTTCCCATCCCCTTAGCCCTTGTAACCCACTCTAAAGGTACTGTTCTGAAAAACTGTGGACTGAAAAAGGAAGGTACTTCAACTTAAGTTGGCAGTTTTGCTAAATAAGCTGCCCGATAATTCTGCTTGCGTTGAGGACAAGTTCATGGAGCTCTGACTAGATTTGTTGAGAGTGGCTGTGTAACTTGTAACTCTTCGTAACTCTTCTTTCTGTCCTAGTAGCTCTTCCCTAGTTTTTGTTAGTACTGTTAATGTGACTTAAGGCTTGTCTGAATATCAAAATTATACTACTTGACTGTGTGCCATATCTATTCTGATATAGATTATCCCTGCTCGGCACAGGAATAAGGTGTAATTGTATAACTGCATTCACAAGAAAACTTTTTATTAGTATAAATATTTTGATTAAAAAAAAAAAAAAAACACCCTGCAAAATCCCATCTACCTTGCACTTAAAAATCAAGTTCATAAGAACCTGTTACCTGCACAAATGGGACATGGATCCAAGCTGCTTTGACCTCACACTTAACCTGATGTTTATATTGCAGGTTTCCATTCAGTTCTGTTATGGGGCAGTTGCTGTAAACTTGATGTCTGTCAAGTTTTGCTTGATTCCAGGTTAAGAACATTTTATAGCAGTTTTCTTTGACTTTAATGGTAAGTTCACTGGCATACCAGCGCTTTACTATTGCTGTAGTTGCAAGAGAATAACCAAATACTTCTAACCCTGACTGCCGCATCTGTTGTTGATTGATGTAAGGTAAGAAACAAACAATGGCAGTTCTAGCTTGAAAGCCGAAAACTTGTCTAGCTGCTTCTTTTGGTCTACTACATGCAGATCAGGCTTGTTTAGCATTTTAAAGCTTTGCGCAGTGGCGTTTGACTGGTACTTGCTTGTCAATAGTGAAACTTTAATATGGATTATTTTTCTGTTGATTTCCTGCAACTTCAGTGCGATTGAGTGCAAGTTTAGTATTTTTGTTGAGCATCTTTGATTCAGTGAAGCAAAAATGAAGTTTCATTTTTAGATCTTTCTTGAAGGACAGTAGTGTAGGGAGGTTGGATGTTGTTTAGCAATACCTAGAATATTTAAACTGTTGAGGCATGGAAATGGGTCTGGCTATAAATGTTTCAGAGGGGCTTAATTTGGTTGCTGTAGTTTCTTTCAAGCTGCAGACCCATAGACTTGTTTTTCTGAGTAGTCAGAGAGCAAGAATACAAAGATAATTTTGCAGTTAGTCTGTAGCATCATGTGTGGCTTGCTTCCTGAAAAAAGTTGTTTTGAAAATCACTGGTAATAATAGCTATTTTCAATTTTTTTCCAACGCTGCTCATGGCCACAGGAAATTAAAAAGTTAAAAATGAGTTAGACAGGGTGGTTGAATTACAGTGGTAGCTACAACACGGGTTGTTCAGCATTGTTGCCAATGGGCTGCTGGAGGTTAGGGACCATGGTTATATTGTCAAATTGGAACATGTATTTTTGCTACCCAGTGGAGGCTCAACAAGCTTGCGGTGCCCTTCAGAAATGTATGCACCTCTCCATGTATGACAGTCTTTTACTTCCAATGATCTAAGCAGTAACACGGACAGTTAGTCTTAAAATATTTTTTCTGTCCTTTAATACTCTTGAGATTTACTTTGTATGATATAGCAGAAATTTTAACCAACTACTTTCAAGCTTGTGTTACAGTCAGGGTTAAAAAAGTTAGGTAAGCTCTGCTTTCTTAAGTTAGAGTGGATATATTGGTGGCAAGTCTCAGTTTGAATAATCAGTGCTTTCTGATGTAAAATTGCCATTACCTTGTGATTCTGCTGACTTTAAACGTGAAATGCTTTTGTTTGTACCCTTACCACTATGTAATTTGGAAACAGTTTATAGAATAAAACTAATATTGGTTGTTAAGCCTTTTAGTAGTAGTTAATATTAAGCATGAAGGTGTATCTACTGTGTTCTTGAGCATTTTTGGCAGACTCCCAGGGTGGAGTTTTCAGTCTTCCCCATGTTGGCTTTTAATAAGAGCTTCAATTGGAAGTGGTGGTGACCCAAGTGACCATATAGATATGAATTAAGTTGTGTCCAAAACCCCTAAAGAATGCTTAGCAATGATAAGAACTTAAAATGCTTTCTAGATTCTTTGATCTTTACATCAGTTTTTGATAAAAGGCATTGCACAAGTTCAGGTTAGCTTTACTCACCTTATTAGAACTTGCATTCTGAATTGAACCTGGGTGCATAGCGCAAGCTACCTGTTTGAATGCCAGCTGTCAGTTTTAAGTTTCTCTTATTGTGCTTGGCAAGCTTGGCATTCCTTCCAGTTTCAGCTGACAGTGGCGGGTCTTAAATCAGTGCGAAACCTGAGAGCTGTTTACTTGAT
>NW_017729013.1:535908-540569 GCF_001723915.1 Gavialis gangeticus | reverse complement strand
TCATAAATATTTGAGACATTCTGTACCAGCATGTATTAAACTTCTCCAGGAACTCATATTATATTTTAGCACATCCAGATCTAAATTTAATGTACAGTAGCACACACATTACCTGAACTGTAGTTCCAACTAATGATCATTTATAAGGCAGAAGGTGCTCTGGGAAGTCCTGTTTGTTGTCTGTGGGGTGGTAGTTTGGGTTCCTCGCTAACTGGTAGTGGAGCAGTCACTTTTTACAGTGCACGTTCTTTGTCTGTTGTTTTGGAACACTAATATAATTGACAAGTGTGCAAAGAGCTGATGACTAGCAAGTTCTCACTGCATCGTCATCTTTTGCATCAAATCACATCTGTGCCTTCTATCTACAAGTATTAAACAGGTAAGTATTGCTTTAGAATAATTAAAAATTACCCTAAGTGCACAAGTGCATCTCTTTTGAGAGTTTCAACAACCTTGCTTGAATTACTTGCAGCAATGGCAGCTGGATTTTAAAGAGCTGAGTCTTGGAAAGATCCTCGTCATTTTTGTAAGAGACTTAGCTAAAGAAAGCTGGCACAAATGGTTTAGACTGGTGTATGTAGTTTACTACTATAACTAAGATTTTAAACGCTGCAACCAATTCTTCTCACACTGTATATGAACCTCTTTTAAAAACAAACAAACAACCAAACAAAAAAAGATTGACAAGCTGAATGAGGAGAAAAAAGGTGATATTTTTGAAGTTCTCATTGATTTGGGCAGTAGCATCTTTCCTAAAGGCAGCTTCTTTTAAACGGGCCTCTTGGACTGATGCAGATTGCCTTTACTCTAAATCAGTGGTGTCAAACATACAGCCGTACGATCCAATCTGTGGGATCTCTCGGGGACCTGGTGGGCAGGATCCCCTGGCAGGCCAGTCTGAGGGGGAAAGGAGTCCAGGAGAGCTGGTTGTATTTTAAAGAAACCTTACTGAGGGTGCAGGATCAGACCATCCCGATGTGCAGGAAGAATAGCAAATTTGGCAAACGACCAGATTGGTTTAGCACAGAACTCTTCAATGAGCTTAGACACAAAAAGGAAATTTACAAGAAATGGCAGCTTGGACAGACAACTTGGGAGGGAGTACAAGAATATTGCTCGGGCATGCAGGGATGAAGTTAGGAAAGCCAAAGCACAGCTGGAGTTGCAGCTAGCATGGAATGTGAAGTATAACAGGACGGGTTTCTGTAAGTATGTCAGCAAAAAGAGGAAGGTCAGGGAAAGTGTCAGCCCCTTACTGAATTGGGGAGGCAACCTTGTGACGGAGGACTCGATGATCTTCCGAGGTCCCTTCCAGCCCTAACGTCTATGAAATCTATGAAGGGTGTAGAAAAGGCTGAAGTGCTCAATGCCTTTTTTGCCTCAGTCTTCACAGGTAAGGGTAGGTCCCAGACTACTGCACCAGGAACCACAGTTTGGGGAGGAGGTGAGCAGCCAACGGTGGCAGAAAAACAGGTTAGGGACTGGTTAAAAAAGCTGAACGTGTACAGGTCTGTGGAGCTGAGTGGGATGCACTTGAAGGTGCTGAGGAAGTTGGCTGATGAGATTTCAGAGCCACTGGCCATCATCTTTGAAAACTCACGGCAATCAGGAGAGGTCCCAGATGATTGGAAAAGGGCAAACATAGTGCCCCTCTTTAAGAAAGGGAAGAAGGAGGATCCAGGGAACTACAGACTAGTCAGCCTCACCTCAGTCCCTGGAAAAATCATGGATCAGATCCTCAGAGAATCCATGTCTAAGCACTTGGAGGAAAAGAAGGTGATTAGGAGCAGTCAGCATGGATTCACCAAGGGCAAATCGTGACTGACCAACCTGATTGCCTTCTATGATGAGATGACTGGCTCTGGATGAGGGTAAAGTAGTAGACATGATATACCTTGACTTTAGCAAGGCTTTTGATACAGTCTTCCACAGCATTCTTGCAGCGAGCTGAGGAAGTATGGGTTGGGTGAATGGATTATAAGGTCAATAGAAAGCTGGCAGGATTGTCAGGCTCAGCAAGTAGTAATCAATGTCTAGCTGGCAGCCAGTATCATGTGGAGTGCCCCAGGGTTTGGTTCTAGGGCTGGTTTTGTTCAATATCTTCATTAACGACCTGGAAGATGGGATGGAGTGCACCCTCGGCAAGCTTACGGATGACACCAAGCCTGGGGGGTGGGGAGGGTATAGTGGATATGCTGGGGGGTAGGACTAGGGTTCAGAGTGACCTAGATAAATTGGAAGGATTGGGCCAAAAGGAATCTCATGAGGTTCAACAAGGACAAGTGCAAAGTCCTGCTCTTCGGACTGAAGAATCCCCACGTGCTGGGGACTGACTGGCTGGGCAGCAGCTCTGCAGAAATGGACCTTGGGGTTACAGTGGACAGTGAGCTGGATATGAGTCAGCAATGTGCCCTTGTTGCCAGGAAGGCTAACGGCATAGTGGGCTGCATTAGTAGGAGCGTTGCTAGCAGACTGTTATTTTTCCCCTCTGTTCTGCACAGGTAAGGCCACATGTGGAGTACTGTGTTCAGTTTTGTGCCCCTCTGCCCCCACTACAGAAAGGATGTGGACAAGTTGGAGCGAGTCCAGCGGAGAGCAGTGAAAATGGCTTGGGGGCTGGGGGACGTGACTTATGAGGAGAGGCTGAGGGAACTGGGCTTATTTAGTGTGGAGAAGAGAAGACTGAGGGGGGCGGATTTAATAGCAACATTCAAGTACCTGAAGGGGGATTCGGAAGAGGATGGAGCTGGCCTGTTCTCAGTGGTGGCAGATGACAGAACAAAGAACAATGGTCTCAAGTTGCAGCAAGGGAAGTTTAGGTTGGATATTAGGAAAAACTTGCTTGCTAGGAGAGTGGTAAAGCACTGGAACAGGTTACCCAGAGAGGTGGTGGAATCTCAATCTCCATCCTTGGAGGTTTTTAAGGCTCGGCTTGGCAAAGCCTTGGCTGGGATGATCTAGTTGGGGATGGTCCTGCCTTGAGCAGGGGTTGGACTAGATGACCTCCTGAGGTCGCTTCCAGCCCTGATTTTTGTTTTTAACGATTATATGACCCCATGCTTTGGTCCTAGGCTGCAGGCAATACAAGGGGTTGATCCAGGGAGCCACATACAGCCTGTGCCCTGGACCACGTTCTGTGTGCAGGCAGCCTGCATCTCATGCCAGCTTCAGTGGCTAGCGCCTGCTGTGTGCAGGTCAGACCCAGTGTTGCAGGCATTTTACAGGGGGTTGATCCCAGTCCAGCCCACAGACTGGCCTAGTGACACTCATCTAGCCCACAGGGCTCAATGAGTTTGACACCCTTTCTCTAAATGAGGGAGACCGGGATGGGGCATAAGGGCACTTGCAAAGAATGTGTTTCTGTGTGGTACTGAATCATGCAGAGCGATTTCATCAGCATTACTAAACACTTGATTAGTCCGGGAGTGGGCAGTCAGGAGTCAGTAAAGGAAAGGAATTGATAATGTCATGTGCATTTTTTTTCTGTAGCTTTGTTGGGCGTTTTTTGTTTGTTTTTTCTTTTTTGAGTGTACCACATAAGCCACTCCTTTAACAATTGCACTTAATTGAATTTCCTTTTTGGCACACGATGTTAGCTCCCTGATCAGACTAATTTAATGTTGATGCTAGTGTATAAAACATTTTCCCTGTTTTATACTCAGAGAGCATTCAGAGAACAGTGAAGCCAACATACCAGCACTGTTCAGCAAAGCGAGACTGGAATTACAGCTTAAGGATTCCTTGACCTCGTATGCGGAGAGACCCAATAATGAGTGACACTAATTGCATTGGAAATGATGGTTATTAGAACAGCTAAAATAGATAGAGTAGTTTCTGTAGCCTGTGGAAGGCCAACTGTTGAACCTCTTGGAGGTCAGTATGAAATATTTGCAACCGTAAATTCTGAATATGTGTTTCTTTACTGGATATTAAATGAAAACTAGAAAGATAACTGGAGCAATTGCACTTTAATGTGAACCTCCTTGGACTTTCCAAAGAAGCCAAATTGAATAGGGAAAAATCAAAAGCATCATAACCAAGACTATTTAAAAACTTGCATTGTAAGGCCATGTTTAGTGAAATTAAATATGCATTTACGGATCTTGAAGTCTACTGTGTTCCAGTATGATTCAGTTCTCTGATGGATTGTGTCATGGATAGAGCACTCTGAGAACATGTTGGGCTGGGTTTGGTTTGGGTAACAATCCAGAAAAAAGCATGGCAGTATCCCCAAAGCGGGGGAGGGGACAACACAGATGAATCTGGCCTTTTTGGGACAGTGGAGGCAGAATTTAAACTTGAATAACTGTTCAAGAACCTAGCAGTGACAGCTTTATCAGTGCGTGTGGAATGGAAACCTCCCCTGATACTTCTGCTTATGATGAACGGGTAAACTGAATCAACATTAATATCCAGATGTCTCAATGCCTCTTTGATCCCGGACTTCTTTATGGTCCAAGTGTCTGGGGTCTGGAACAAACTCCCCCCAGAGGTGGTGCAAGCACCTACTCTGGATTCATTCAAATGGCATTTGGATGCTTATCTTGCAGGGGCCATTTGACCCCAAAAGGCTTCCTGCCTATGGCAGGGGGGCAGGACTAGATCTTGCAAGGTCCCTTCCACCCTTTAATGTCTATAAATCTATGCATTAAAGGAAAAAT
>NW_017729013.1:528267-530908 GCF_001723915.1 Gavialis gangeticus | reverse complement strand
TTCTTTACAGTCTGAGTGTCCAGGGTCTGGAATAGACTCCCCCCCACAGAGATGGCACAAGCACCTGCTCTGGATTCATTCAAATGGCATTTGGATGCTTATCTTGCAGGGGCCATTTGACCCCAAAAGGCTTCCTGCCTATGGCAGGGGGGCAGGACTAGATCTTGCAAGGTCCCTTCCACCCTTTAATGTCTATAAATCTATGCATTAAAGGAAAAATCAAAATACATGAATTTAATTCATTGCTTCCTAATCTATTAATCTGGGAATTGTAAGATTGGATCAGACCTGTACTCTTTGTTGTCGCATATGTTACCTTGGGCAATGACATGGGCCCACAGCTGAAAAGAAAGATTATAAGAGTGATATTCTAGCCCTAAAAAGATGCCCTAAAGCGATGGATTAAATCCTGACTTGTGAAGCAAATTTAGCTGCAAGTAGTACCTTTAACGGAAAAACTAGAATAAAGTTCTTTTCTGCCTCCCAGTGCATTTAATAAGACTTTATGTAGCCTGTTCCAGTTATGGCCAACTGCGTATAAATGTTTCATGCATCATCTGACAGTCAGGCACTGCTCTGGGAACAGCAGCAAAGTTGAAATTGAGTCAGAAGTATGCACAGTGGGGAAGCAAAGGAGGAGGTGATCCTGAGCGTTGCTTTTGCAAAAACTCAAAGGTTTTTTAATAGCGTAGTAGCAAAGGAGCAAGAATTTTTGCTTTGGGCTCTTAAAAAACGCTATTGGCTGAAAGTGTAGAGGGCTAGCCTTGTTTTTGTTTTGTTTTTGAAATGTAGTGTCCTCTTTAAAAAGTAGAATCTAATAAGTAGAGGTGCACCAATACATTAGTCTGATATCAGATCGGCGCGGACATAAAAAAAAAAAATAATAATAATAAAAAAAAAAAAATTCTGCTTTGGAAATCTGCGTGTGCGGGCTGGGGCCAGGGCTGTGCCAAGCTCTTCCCAGCGGGGCAGGTGGTGGCGGCACTGTGAGAAGGGTTATGGGGGGCTACCTCGAATTTTGGGGTGGCTGCAGCCTCCTCCTCCCTCCATAGTCCCCTCCAAGCCCCACCCTGCCGGAAAGAGCCTGCCCCGTGCAGATCTGGGGGCACATGCCCCCCAAGCCCTCCCAGACAAGTGGTGGGAGCAGCGGCAGGAGCTTCTGGGCAAGTGCGTGAGTGCCAGACGAGCCCCACACGAATGGCACACAGCGGCGGGAGCTCCCCCCACCCAGTGAGCCACGACTCAATCCCGTGCCTGCCCTGGCTGGACAGCAGTTGCCCCAGCCCCACTTCTCCCTCACTACACAGGCCTTGATCTGCTCCTCCCCACACCCCTTCTTTCCCCACTCCCTTTCCACCCCACAAGATTTACCAGCTGGACTCGGCTGTTCAAGCTGCTGGCTGGTATCCAAAATCAGATCGGTATCAGCCTATGCGCCTCCTTAAAAATCGGCTATTGGTATCAGCCCCAAAAATATGTGTTGGTGCACCCCTACCAACAAGAGCATAAAATGTAAACCTGTGCATAGATTTTTAACAGCAGTCAGGGTGGCAGTTAAGTTAAGCTTGTTAAAATGGTTAGCTTTGTATTGTAGTAGTCAGGTTAATGTATTGACAAGGTCTTGCATCCCAATTGGCATTACATTTAGATTGTGCTGGTGACTCCTATATTATAAGGCATTTCACACTCTTCCCCTGCTCAGGTCCAGTAAGCACAATAGCCTTGTTCATGGTTCCTAAATGTTCTTCCTAAATTTTTGATATTCAGACAAAAACTTGCAGAGAGGGGACTTCTGATAGCTAAGTAAGGGATGTTCGAGGCTTTTGGTCTTATGCAATCACACAGCATATAAGATTTCTGACACTAAGTGGTGCATTTTCCCTTGGGGTGAATGTGGTTTAATACAGGGACTCCCCTGGCCTCTTTTCCAAATTTACAGAAGGCTTGCTGAGGTAGAGGGTAGGCAACAGCCTAACCACTGCATGTAACAATCAAGAAAACAAATTCTCTTTCTTCTAAATGACTAGCCATTAAATAACTATTTTTGCCAAAATTGTCCTCGCTAGTTTCCAGAGTTCTGTATTCTTTTTTTTAAGCTAGTGGGATGGATGATTTATGCCTTGAAAGCTCGCTTTTCACTTTGTTTGCAATACGTATAGCTACATGTTGTATCGATATTGTAAGGGTTGACACAATCATAAGGCCAAAAAGGGTAGGTGAAGCATTTCAGTAGTAGCTGGTAACTTTGCAGGTCTGACTAAAAACCCTTAGATTCCTGTTCACCTTTTAAAAAATAACTTGCCTTATCAACCCTTTTTAAATGTGTTCCAAGTCAAATACTAGTCAGTCTCTTTTAAAAAGCTGATCGCAAACGAGAACAGATGGTCTTGGATTGCAGCAAGGGAAGTTCAGGTTAGATAATAGGAAGAATTTTCTCGTTGAGAGGGTAGTAAAACACGGGAACAGGTTACCCAGAGATGTGGTGGAAGGTCTTGGAGGTTTTAAAGACCTGGCTAGACAAAGCCTTGGCTGGGATGATCTAGTTGGGGACAAATCCTGCTTTGAGCAGGGGGTTGGACTAGATCACCGGTTCTCACCCTCTTGCACCTTACTTCCCACCAACCATTTTGTCAAAAAAAAA
>NW_017729013.1:510732-528075 GCF_001723915.1 Gavialis gangeticus | reverse complement strand
TTTTTTTTTTTTCAATCGGGCAATGAGTTGAAGTCCCACCTACATGACCTTTGAGTCCCACCGGTTGAGAAACACTGGATTTAGATGACCTCCTGCGGTCCCTTCCAAGCCTCGCTTTCTGTGATGCTATTTTCTTTGATAACAGATTTATAAGGTAAACTGAAAGGAACATTATGCAGCAGGCTACACTGCTGCACTTTGCCATTTCATACGCAGAAGCCTTAGATTCAATTTGTGTATCTTTCCCTTGCTGTGGGGGCAGTGGCAAGGGGAAATGGAAGAAGCCAATCTCTGTTTAGTCAGCTGTCTAGATGGAAAAGGTTGGAATTTTAAGCATTTGGTAATTAACTATCAAGAGGAGGAAGAATGCTAGAACAGCATCATGAAGAAATGCTAGACATGGATGATTGAAGAATGGGGTTTGGGGGTAGCTTCTCATGCCTTTCACTTTACTGCATTAGTTATAAACCAGTTTTTCAACTTTGGACATGCATGGGACAATTCTGTGACTTTCAAGGTAGAGAAACTAGGAGCAAAGTTTGTTTTTAAGCTCATTTGCATTTTGGATGCTTGCGGTATGTGTGACTTGCTAAATGGTTTGGCAGGTTATTAGAGCCCTAGTGTAAAGGAGTGTGGCTTTACAACCACAGTTCTGGAAAATTCAGCTGAGGCTTGATGACAGGATAGGGTCCTGTGTACTCTGTGTCAGTATCTTTTGGTATTTTAAAGTAGCCTTGGGATCTGTAAGAGCAAACCGCTTATGAAGTTATATGCAGTAGATAGACACTACTCCTGTGTTCTTTTGGAGGCCATCTCTTTTTTTTTGTGTAGGTTTTTTTGTTTTGCATTCATAACTCATCAGCAATCCCTTGCAGTTGAGGATGATCGTCATTCGTGATAGTCTTATCTGTAGGTCCGAAGATGGCTGACAAGGCCAATCCGGGATCGACAGATTCTGTTGCAACTCGGGCATGTTTCTGTGTGGGGTGGGTGGCTCTGATTCTTTGTTCAGTCCACGACGTGCTGTTTCTGCCATTCTCATTTTTCCATCGCCTGTTGTCATCGTGAGGCTTCGAAGTACTGACCCTTCCTCCATTTGGGGTGGTCCTGGGCGATAGTCTCTTATGAGTTGATGTCAGTGTTGCATTTTTTCAAGTTGGCTTTGAGGAGTTCTTTGAAATGCTTTTTCTGCCCTCCTTCTGAGCACTGATTTACAAATACAGCTTGCTTCTGGAGTCTAACATCCAGATGACATGGCCAGTCCAGCAAGTTGTTGTTGAAAGATCATTGTCTTGTTGCTCGTGGTGTTTGCTTGTGAGAGGATGCTAATGTTGGTGCATCTGTCTTCCCACTGGATTTGAAGGATCTTCTGCAGGCAGCATTGATGGTATTTCAGCAACTTGAGGTGTCTCCTGTACATTGTCCATGTCTCAGCTCCGTACAGTAAGTTGGGGATTGTGACTGCTTGATTAAACCATGAGCTTTGTTTTCAATCTGACATTGCGATCTTTGAACACCCACTTCCTCAGGCATCCAAAGACTGTGCTTGTGTGTTTGAGGTGATGTTGGATTTCTTTGTCAATGTTGGCCTTTTGCAAGAGATGGCTACCGAGGCATGGAAAATACTCGGTGTTCTCTAAAGTCTCACCATAAATCTGAATTACCGGAGCTGGGGATTGCTTGTTGATGGGGGACCTTAGTCTTTTGAATGTTAAGCATCAGTCCCATTTTCTTGTATGCCTCAGCAAAGATGTTGACGATTGCTTCATGGTCTGCTTCAGAGTGAGCGCACACTACAGCATAATCAGCATACTGGAGCTTGATGATTGAGGTTGGGGTTTTCTTGGTTTTGGCTCGGAATCAGCTGAGATGAAACAGGTTACCATCCATCTGGTAGTCTAGCTCCACTCCGACTGGAAGCTTGTTGGTGGTCAGATGTAGCAGTAAGGAATATCAAGAAGAGTGTTGGAACAACAATGCAACCTTGATCGGCTCCTGTCTTCACCTCAAAGAGATCTGCAACAGATCCGTTTCAGAGAAGAGCCGTTCATACTGTCAGGGAGCAAGCAAAGACTGGTAACACAATTTGGTGGGCATCTGTACCTCAGAAGGATCCTCTACAGCGCTTCTTGGGTGACCAGAGTCACAGGCCTTTGAGGTAAAAGAAGGCCATGTAGAGAGGTTAATGTTGTTTTTGGCACTTTTTTTATAGCTGTTGAGCAGTGACGGTCATGTCGGTTGTGCCTCTTGAGCCCGAAATCCATACTGAGATTCTGGGAAGACCTCTACAGCAAACGGAAGGAGATGGTTCAGGAGGGTTCTTGTATAATGATCTTTCCTGTTGTGGACAGCAAGGCGATCCCTCTGACTTCCCGAGTCAGACCTGTTTCCTTTCTTGAAGATTGTCATAATCATGGTGTCGCTGAGGCCAGCTGGGATTTCCTCGTTTCAGAACCTGAGGATGAGGGCATGGAGCTGTGACGTAAGTTCGTCTCCCACCTGCTTGGAGATTTCGGCAGGTATTTCATCTGCTCCAGATGTCCTGTCATTTTTTATCTGCTTGATGGCTTTCCTGACCGTGTCAAGGGTTGGAGGGATTCTGAGATCATCTCTTGACTGGGTGTTGCAGGATGGAATTGGGAACACTCTCATCAACAACAGTTTTGATTTGAAAAGGTCTTCAAAATGCTCCTTTTAGCAGGTGTTGATGGTTCTCCTTCATCCTTGGGTCTTAAGGGGGTTGGGTTCCTGAGTACTTGGACTGTAAGTGGTTTTGGTGGTACTGAAGAAACCGCTCATATTGTGGATGCTATTAAGACATTGAATCTCCTTTGCTTTGTCTTCCCACCATCTGTTCTTCATATTGTGGGCCCTCCTTTGGGCCTCTGCCTTGGCTTTTTGGAGATGCAGTTTCTTTTGCTTGGAGTTGGTGTTGTTCTGCCAAGCACAAAAGGCCTTGTGCTTTTGGTTGATCAACTCTTGGATCTCTTGGCCATTTTTGTCAAACCAGTCTTGGTGTTTCCTGGTACAGAATTCGACAGCAGGCGCTATTGATGGTGGACTCGATGGCATCCCAAGCGCAGCCGCCATTCTTTCGTTGTCGATTTGGAATTCGCCAGTTTTTCACTGAGGTGCCGGTGGAAGAGGTCTCACTTGATTGGGTCCTTAAGTCCTTCAACAGTGACGTTCTGTCAGCATTGCTTGTGGTGCAGCCGTCATTTGGGAGCCAGTCCAAGTAACATAACGGCTCAGATGAGTGGATGAGTTGGTGATCTTCGTAATTACGGCGGTGATATTCATAGCTATGTAGTAGCTGGTGGCCTAGCCGTAATGCATTGGGTAGTGATATCACTCGTGTGTGGCTCCTCTCCTTTTTTCGCCCCATGGAAGAAAGATGTATAGCTGAACATAGTGTGTTAATTTTTCTGTTTGTTTTCTTAAATATACCAGTACATATTGCTCTGTATTAGTTAGTGGAGGCAAGGTCAAAGAAATGGGCGTTGAACACCAGGTAGAGAGTGATAAGGTTTGAGGTGGTTCCTCATTCTTTGGGGTGTCCATTTCACAATCCTGGACCAGCCCCCATGAAATGTCAGTCTCAGCTGCTGCTGATGGCGTATTGTGCTATCAATATAAACGGGGTTGGAGGGGGAGAGGCAGGAGAGAAGAATTCCAGCTGTACTCCAAAAAGCACTTTCATACATATTGGGGCAGTATTTGACCAGCTTCTTGCGGGACAGTGCCACGGTTCACAAGATGACTTAACCGTTCCCACAGAGAAACTGCCCATACATAAAAATACACATCCCAAATCTAACTGGAATCCTAAACATTTTGGCGCAAGAGCGTGCTTGTGTTTCAGACCTTATAACACTGAAAGAAACTGCTTTTTCTTTGGCTACTGGCATCTCCGATTGATTGATTTATAGCTAAGGACATGGAATAAGGAAGAAGGTTAGAATAGTCTGAAACTTAGCAGCTTTAAGGGCATCAGCTATTACAACAGCAAGATATTTAACAGTTGCAAGCTGAAAATGCTTCTACCACCCTGACCTTTTTACAGTTGTACAGATTGCTAAAGGGGGTGAGTACGTGGCAGTGTTTTCAGATCGGTTGTTTGTGACAGCCGTATTCAGTTAAAGCTTTAGACCAGACCTCTTAAATTTAATTTAATACTTATTTGAAATGTGATTGGGAAGTCTTTGTTCCAACAAGATCCTTCTGAACTTTAATGGGACTTTATAAGAGAAGAGGGATTTGCAGCACTTCCAAAATGGCAATTCACATTCTTGATAGATGGGGAAAACTAACGTGGCTTTACTGTTTTTTGGTTTTTTTCAGGTTATCTGCTTTCTAGCAATTGGTGTGTAATCTCCAGTGTGGTGGGGGAGGAGGAAGCGGGAAAGTGCATAATAGTTGAATTAATGAACACACTTTCTTGATGGGGGCTGATTTATTTTAACTCTTGCTCAGCCTCTTGAGGATGTTTTGTAAATGTTGATCAAGGGGCCTTAGCAGCCTGTAAAGTGTTTTGGCGATAAAGGGCAAAATGGAACCATTGGCACTGAGACAGTGCGAGGAGGCTGGGCTATAATCATACAAGTATACTACACAAGTGGTATGAAATTTCAACTAAAGTATATCAGCAGAGTGCTCCCTCCCTTCCTCAGCCAATGAACTCCCCTACTTAAACAGTCTTGGTGGCTAAAATGCATCTCCCATAGAGGCTTTTGCTGGGCCAGCGCTGTATGTTGGGACTGTTCCTACGTCACACCTTTGACCGACATAGTCTGTAATGTACATATAGCTGGCAGCTTAAGAAGACTTTAGTTTGATGTTTGAATGAAATACTGATACCTAATTTTTAACAGTAATCTTGCAAATGCTGTTCTGCCATTAGAGCTGCTTTTGAAATTGGTCAGTTCACCGTTCATCTCGTCGGGAGGGCCTCTTCTGTTTGCTGCTCTTAAAAACATTCTGCTTGAGAGGTGGAACAGTTTGTTCTTAGCTAAAATACACAATTGCTGATTAAAAAAATCACACGGATAAAAGTTGTAGCCTGCCCAGTTTTTGAGATGATAAATTAGTGTCTCATTCACTCCAGCACGGAACCTTTTGCTAGTTATCCTCAGTGAAAGAAATGTTTTATGTTTGGCAAACTAGTAACTTCTAGGGGGGGACTTCATACCCAGTTACGGGCTATTATGCATTTCTTCTGGGAATCCTTGTTTTGCTGTACTGAACCAGAATGTCCAGCAGGAATGCATAGGACATCTTTTTTATCTAGCAAGTGCAGACTTTAGTTGTTAAGGAGCAAACTAAACTGCGTATTGGGAAAGCTCTGTGCTGACAAACTGCAATTTGGGGTGTGAAAAAGCAGGTGTTCAAATATGAGATTATTGGTTTTCGTTATCTTGCAGATGGGGTCGAGGATTTGGTCTGTTGGGTTCCATCTTTGGAAAGGACAGTGCAATAAATCAGCCAAACAGTGTCTATGGACTTTTATTTTATATACTACAGTTGTTACTTGGTAAGTATCTACTTTGATTATACCCTAAAGTGCATGAGATGGTGCCACTTTGTGTTAGCAAAACATGGCAGCAGTAAACCTGAAAGAAAGCTAAGCTTGCACTGGTTCAGATTCGTTTAATGCCAGTGTGGTGATTCAGCTACATGCATAGCCAAGAGTTACCTTTCTCGCTTTTAGCACTCTGGCTATTCCATTGACTGTGTAAGCATTGGGAACAGTGGCTGCATTTGGGCTTTCACTTATTCTCTTCTAAGATTGGGTTACTCTCTACAAAGGAGAAAATCAAAACTGGATTTGTGAGAGCTACGTAGTATACTATGGCTAACAAGCAAACAAGTAGGTGAGATTTAATTGTGTGACTAGTGAAACAGGCCAGTTGATCTAATTGAACCCTATAATATGCTATAAAACCATTGAGATGATTGTTCATTGACTTTAATCGGCTCGACCTTTCAGGTATACTCACGATGGTGGAAATCCTGTATGCATGCCTTATCAAAAGAGGACTATCCATGCACAGCTTTGTCAGCCAGCTTGGACTTGTGTGGCATTTTAAAAAGAGCTGTATTGTTAATACAAGCTTTCCAAGTGGAATGGAGTTAAGTTAGGATCCTTCTCCAGTTTGTCTGTTCTTGACTATGCAATGAGGGCATTAAAATAGCAATAGTAACTTTTTCTCTCGTTTCAGGTATGACAGCAAGTGCAGTAGCAGCTCTAATCCTCATGACATCCTCCATAGTGTCTGTAGTAGGGTCTTTATACTTGGCATACATTCTGTACTTCGTGCTGAAGGAATTTTGCATTGTCTGCGTCATCACATATTTGCTGAACTTCATTCTCTTTATCATCAACTACAAACGACTAGTTTACTTGAATGAGGCCTGGAAACGGCAGCTCCAACCTAAACAGGAATAACACTTGTTTGAACTTTTGACTGACAGTCTGAAGACCTGACTTCCATTAAGTTTATTTTGCAGTAATTTTTTTATTCATATCAGACACTTCCCCCTCCCCACCACAGAATCATAACTGAGTTTTTTAATTACTGTAAATTGGAAGGGGCCCTAGATAATTTCTGTGCTAATCTTCAATTTAAAGATGGTTGCAAAACATGAAAGCTCAAATACAATCAAAGACAAGCTTTAACTTTACTTTGAGGAAGTTTCTTAGCCACAAAATGTAGATTTTCCACCCCCTCCACTTGTAAAGTGGGTTACACTTGGTAGAAGACTATCCTTTGTGTATAAATTCAGTTTCAGATATAACAAGATGTGATCATGACACTTAAATATTCTAGAATAGAGGTACTGTATTTAATGTTGCCATGTTTACAGTATGTGCATTATTACATTTTTAGCTGATGGACTTGACACACACATTTGACTAGAACAATTGTACTGTAAATAAAACTAGAAATATTGGAACCATCCCTGCAGAACTGTCATTGTACAGTCAGGTTTGTTAGCATAGCAACTTGGAGAATATTCAACCTTATAGTTGATTGGAATAATGGAAGGATTAAGCCAATGTAGAAAACATCTTACGAGAAATGCTAGTAGTAGTGAGTGCAGCAACAGAAGTGGACGTTCAGTTTTCTGTTCCCTTTTTTGGTCCCCATTAACGAAAATGGAGTTGTGATGGCTATTATGCGTGCTCTGTAATAACCTGCCGTTGGATATTAATGCAAGGGGGTGGGAGGGGTGAGATGCTGAAATTGGAGGGAACTCTTAAAATGGTTGAATTTTTATTCTGATCTGCATTTTAGTTCTGAACAGGTGTTAAAGCCAAACAGTGTTACCAATATTCATCTGGCATTATGCTGAGAGCTGCATAATGAAATTGCAATTTGTAGTGGACTCGTGACCTACTGGATTAGCCAGGTAGTACACTGAACAAGCAGACACTTGGGTGATCTTGTCCAGGATCTTTGGTCGGTGCTATATTTAGAAATGAACTTTAGGACTGACACGTATTGCCCTTCTAAGGGGCCTTATCTGTAAAGCGGGGTAAGTAGGTAAATGTGCTCTTGAGAATGAAATGGCTCTTTCATTGCTCTTTCAAAAACGAAACAAAACACACACATTTTAATTTTTTAAACTGCAAATCTAAACCGACGCAAACAATCTCAAAAGATGTTTCTACACTTGCTGTCCTAGAATGGAATGATAAAAGTGCCTTCTGTCTTAAAATATTAAACCAAATAGTTTGTGTGTTAAACTTGGCAGGCAGAAGTGTCCTTGCTTTTTAAAAAAAGAAAAAAAGAAAAAAAAGAACTAAAACCTCCCACAAACCTTATGGTACGCGAAAGAATATTTAGCGGTCTATTTTAGCCCTTAGACTGAGAAGTGGTAGCAATATTATTGGTTCCTGTTCACTTAAGTTGATGTGTTACAATGTTGGGGGAAGTAATCTGATTTTTTTTTTAAACTGCAAATTAAGTTAAAAATGCTGAAATTTCTAACTTTATCTCCAAGACCTGGAGATTGGGGTTCTAGTAAAATTAATGTTGTGCTTTTGCTGCCCTCATGTCAAACAGCTTCTATATCTGAACAATTTAAACGCCCGATTCCTTCTTTAAGAGATTTGGGTCAATCCAAGTTTACTTTACGGGACACTTTTGTATGTAGAACTGCAAACGTGGATTATAAACACTAAGAAGCTGGAAAAGGCGATAAATGTGGCGTGAAACTTACGGTTTTAATAGCGACAGTAGAAATCTGGGATAAATTCACGCAGAACTTAAAACTACTACTGAGTTAACTTTCTATGCAGGATGTAGGTGGAAATTCCTTGTGTACAGAGCTCTGTGGTATGAGTAACGTCTCTTGCTGATAACACTAAAAAGCAAAAACCTTGTCCCTCTTGTCTAACAATTCTGAGTGACTGTTTATTAAATGTGTTTAGTATTGACCAGAGTACAGTTAAAGCTTGTCTTGATGTTAAGTTCTCTCTCAAATGCCTTGAACTTTGATGTGAGGGGATGTGAACAATGTTAAATTGGGTCCCTTGAGGCTTTACCCTCTCTGTGCTTGAGCCTGGGGGTAGGACCACTGTCTAATGTATTGTACAGATTTATTTTGATACATTCCTATGATCTACTATAGTAAGGCATCTTTTCATCCAGGGAAGAGGTGAACATGTGCTGCCTGAAATGGTTAGTCACAGTGCTAATATCTCAGAAAAAGCAGCAGTGGAGACAAGTATAATCAATGATTATTTGGTCTGATTCCAGGCTTAATTAAAAAAAAAAAAAATGACTGAAAGTATAGGTGTTGACTAACTTCACTGTGTCTTTGTGCTTGTCTGTGTGGGCATAGCCTGTTACTTCGAAGTTTGTTTAGCAAAATAGTCTAGGGCCAGATTTTCGAAAGTCGCACCTGTAGCTTACGTGCGCACGTGTAGGGAACCAAATGCAAATTGGGTTTGGTCTCCGGAAACTTGCAGCTAGAAATCTCGTGCCTGCTTTTGCAAATCTGACCCTAAATTGTAAACCCTCTCTTTTGTCTTGTGCGTCTCTCTGTGTTACTTTATATTTCAGACCAGAATGGGAGCGACTTTTGCAAGAAATGACCCCTCTTCTTGTTTCCCTTTTGTGCTAGAGAATATGCATTTTGTGTGAACAAAGGGCAAAGTAATTAGGTTAGTGGTAGAAATTTGGACCCTTTTGCTTCCAGTACTTGACCTCTCTCCTCACTGCTGTCAGTGTAGAAATGGCAGTTTTCTACCGGTAAAACAGCTCAGGTTAATTAGCAATGTGCCAGAAATCATACTGCTTCATGTAGGCCCACTCCAAGCAGAAGGAGCATGTCATGCCAAATGTACTACGGGGTGCTAATTTGACCTTTTGTGAAAACCTTGGGGTATAATAAAGGCTGAATGCCAGTAAAGAGCATCCTGTCCTGGGGGGAGTGGGAAGGGGCCTGGATCTGAACTGTGGCTTCAGCACTTGTGAAGCTTTAAATGAAAAGCTTTGTTTCCAAAGCACGCAGAAAAAGGTCCAAAATTTGGACTCCTGCCACTTCAAGTTTTGAGGTGAGGAGTGGTTCTAATAAGGGAGAGAGTCAAATCCCAGACTTGTTTAGGAAATGAAAATTCCTACGAACTTCTTACTGTAAGATATTTGCTACTCTGAGGCCAGTGAAACATTCCCCACCTTAGATATGGGAGGTGAGAAACTTCCATGTGCTGTCGTACTCGTCTTCTGCTGTAGAGTCTCTGATAAGGTCTTGATTGGTCAAAAAAAAAGGCTGGTTAGGTGCTTCAGGCAGCACTTGTGGCTCTTAATTTGTATGGACTAAACAAGTACAAATCTGATAAAAACTTCAGTTCAGCCAATGTTGTTTAAATATGACCTAGACAAAACTGGTCCAGAAAAGGTGAAGTATTCTGTTACTGTAAACCTGTGTTAAGCATGGCCTAAATATTAGGTGTTCGTTCTGTATAGTATGTTCCATCATATTTATTACTAGTGCTTTCAACTCCAGAGTAAACATCCATTTTAAAGTGGAGTCCTTGGGCAGATGTTCCTTTTATCCATACAGGGTGAGAATTCTACATCCAAGGTTTAGGAAACAATTTTGCTAACAGGTAAAGACCAATGTAAATATGTAAGAATGTTTATTTGTTGCACATAACTTTTTGGTATAAAAAAATAAATGTAGAAATTACCTGTGGACGTCTTGCTGCGATCATTCTTACGCTGCAGTAGTGCAGTTCAAAGAGCTTGAATGAACCCAATCAGAGGCCTTTTTGGACTCAGTCTGAGCCTTAGAAACTGTTTTTAAAACCTGTTCTGTAATCTTGTTTCTAGAAATGTACTAAGTTGCGATATATATTTTTTTTTTCTTTTTCTTTTCAAAAGAAAAATGTACGTTAGGAGTAGATGGGTTGAAGCACTGAGTCCCCAGAGATACTAATTCATACGGTTTCTGCAGCTTCATTGTGTATTGCTGAATGTTGTGTGCACCTGGGTGTATAAAGGTGGAGCAGCATTGACCTGAGGCTTTACTGTTTTTACAATTCTTCAAGCAACATGCAAAAATGTTCCTAGCCATGTTACTTTGATCACTTCCTGCTTTTCTTAGGCTTTTAGACCTGCTTTAACTCCACTCTGACAACGTCACAGTATTTTTAACATGCTGAATGTTTTCTTTTTTGGTTAAAATTGCACTGAGCTGCTAAGAACTTAAGCAGGAACTAAGACTCTCCTTGAAAATGCGTGCTTACCATACAAATGGATATTAAACTTTTGCATCCGTCTTGTTGGACTGAACAAAAGTGTAGCTTTCTCGACTGAAATTGCAAGTCCTGTGCATATTTGTAGGGATTGGAGTCCTAGTGTGTAATGCGTTAACCATGTCAAATTTGTATCTGTTATCTTGATGTGGCAGCTGTTGGTATGTCATTCTGTCAGTGTTGAAATGGGGAAGGAAACGTTAAAATTAAAGTTTAGAAAGCGTGAAGATTAAATGACTTTCAAACTCTGGTAATGGGATTAAATATGGTATTTGCTGATGTACCAGATAACACTTGAGTGTTTGCTTTTTAACATGGGTAAACGTTTTATATTCTGGGGTTTTAGTTAACTAGGAAATCTGTAACCTTAATACAATGTAAAGAAGAATTATCAAGTTTTCTTTTTCTTCTTCTTTTCCTGTTGGAAACTAAAGGAAAATTGTTCTCAAGTCTGTAGTAAGTGTACATTTCCTTTATTATGTCCCATGGCATAGGAGACTTCCCCTTGGCTTCTAATATGTCACGACCTAGTGGAAACAGCTCTTGCCACCACATGCGATTATGGTGGCCCCTTTCTTTTACAGGGAAAAAACTGTTGCTTTTTCTCAGGGAATGAGCAGAAGAGGAGGTTACAGACAAAAGGATTCTAGTTGGTACCATGTTTCGTTCTGGTCTGATGGCAGTGTGTATTGCAGTTTATGGCCATGTGTCCCTGTACATCACCTACCATCTGACACCCAGCTTGTGAACATGGGGCTGGCAAAAGTGGTGCTGTAGCCTGTTTGGGTGTCTGCCATTATCCACTGTGCTAGCTTCGATTGTATGTAGGTTATCAAAGAACTTAATCCCAGACTTGCCCTCATCACTGGCTTGCTATTTGTCCAGTAATGCTCCTTATGACTCTAAATCATGATGCTAGAAGGTAATCTGTGCATGCAGTTTCAACCAATGTAGAGGGACTTACGGCCTTTGCATTTCAGGTTGGTGTCAACAGAGTGCTGAGGTTGCTAATAAATTAATGCTGGGAAGACTAATTTGGGCTCCGTGCTCTGCAAACAGCACTCTAGTTTACAGACAGCACATCTGGTGCAGAAGATGATCCATTTCTGTGGATTATGCCACCATGTTGCATCCTCTTAAGAGTACAACTACCTAAAGATGCCCTTTGGACAGGGGATGAGCACATTCATCTCGAGTCTTAAGTATCAGCGCTTCACAGTTCCAAAATGCAAGGTACTTATCTCCCATTAGATAAGCATGGAAAGTAAGTGTTCCCTGTTCTGCCTTGTTTTGTATTTTGTTGAAGAAACAAGCAGAAACAGCAGTGTAACATAACTCCTATTTATTGAAAGCGTTGAGCTCTACTCCCAAACGTTATACGTTATAATACTGCACTGTAGGAGGAAGACAACTTGATTCATTTGCAAGCTTCCAGTATCTCTCTCTCAGAACAAATGCAGCTGGCTTAGGTTGTCGTTGACGAGTAAATATCCCTTTCTTGTTCCCCAAAACACGTGTCACAGCTGCAGAAAAGAGGTTGTAAAATAGTGTGGAAAGGACAGAGCAGGTGTCTCACTTCCTACTACTACAATAATTAATTTACAGCTTCAGCCAGTTAGAGGGAAGAGCCCCCCTGCACATAAATGCATCTATATGGCCCCCTTTTTAGGCACACCTCTACCCAGTTGAGAATCACTGATGTACACAGATGGGCATACTTAACTAGTGTGCTAGAAGGGGTGAGGAGAATGCCACAAGGCCAGGCCACCTCTGCCTGGCTCCCACCCACACTACCCAGCCCCTCTGCCAGGGGGCAAGTAAGCATTGTAATCTATAAATTTAGTTTTTGAAATCTAATACTGCACACTTCACAAGCTATAGAGGAGTGCTTTGTGTCCCTAGGAGGTTGAGAGCCACTGATGCAAACCATCTTGCTGTGAACCAAAGGTTATTAGGTTAAGTCTCTAAGGTCCTAGTGTGAGAACTGTGTAACCTGAAGTAGCTGGCTTTTCTCCTACTGCTGTTTCACAGTTTGATTTTACGAAGAAAACATTTTATGTTCCTGTTCTAAAGGAATGGTTTGAGTCACCCTTGCTGTTAACCTGCATCTTCCTTGACTAACTGTTCGTGCCCTTTTGTACTTAAAACCAGCAGCCATGTCTTCCAGCACTAGGGATGTAAATATAAAAGTTAGCTGTTTAAACTCTCCTAATTATATATTGATTAACGATTTAACTGACAGCATGCCTACAGAGCAGCCAGCACCCACCCCGCTTGCCACAGGACAAGACATGCAGGCGGCAGGCAGCAAGTGGTGTTCCTGCTGCTGGCCCTTGTGCCCTGCCCTGCCTCCCTTTCTCCTCTGGGGAGAAGGCTGGCTCTGCTTGGCTCCACTGCTGCTGCCTCCTCCCACCCCGGCCCTCGTTACGTGTGCAAACTGCTAGTGGAAGGGGTGAGCAGATGTGGAAAGACAGATTGGGTTGCTTCTGGGAAGGGTATTCTGAAAAAGTAGTACAGGTAAACCATGTAATAGTTCATGCAACATAGTCCATTTTAAATGTTAACTGTACTGCACCAACAGTGTAAATATAATTATAGTTTAACCTGTCACATCCCTATCAGATCCCTTTTCTGTCACAGAGGAAAGCTGTATCCTCTCTCTCCCTCTACAGGCTGCAAGGGCATTAGTTTTAATTTCCTGTCCACTTTCCCTTCTGCCTGCATTTGTGGTTTCTGCTATTGAGACATTGCTCAGTAGTACTTAAAACTGTCAGTTAAGGAGAATGAGTAGACAGCATGTTCATTTCCTGGCTACTACCACCCTGGAGATAGCATAAGTGTAACTGGTCCCTTATGATACTGCATGCTTTTTTTTTTTTTTTAACCAGTCACAACTCAAGTCTTGCTGATATGCCACACTGTCGATCAAATAATGTTTGTACACCTATGCCAGATCTTGCCTTGCCTTATCCCCCACCACCAGTCCTAGCAGCATACAGCAGACAACCATTTTTACCATTGTTCCACCTCGCCATACTGGGTACTGCTGCTATTAGAGCTGGACACAGGCTGGAAATGCCAGGGTAGGCACAGATTGAGGGCAGTCAGGCTTTCTAGGGGAGGAGGCAGTAATAAATGCTACACCTCTTTTCCCCCCCTCGATTCATTTGTGCGCGACAGGAAGTGCCACTGTGAACTGGACATGTTACTTCAGCACAACTATGTCACAGACAAGTGATTGCACCCCAACCTGCTCTGCATATTACTCTGCACCTGTCCCACTGCAACAGCAGAAACAAACGAACCCTTCATCAAGTCGCTTCCATGGAGCAGCAGCAAAAACTGGTTTTGTTTCTCTGCACACTACCAGCTTGGCTCCGGTTTAATGTACGGGAGCCTGCAGGCTATGTAGGTAGTTTTAATTCTAAAGTGTGAGGCCATTGTCCTCAAAACACAGAGCTCTGCCCCACTGTAAACTTTCACGAGCTGTCACTGGACACATCAGGAGACCAAGACGTGGGAGTTGGCAACACACGAGACAGTTCAGAAGTTCCTTGGGAACTGCACAAAGTCCTCTGCAGGCCACAAAAGGCAACTTTAAACAATGCTGTTTAGCTGACTGAATTAAAATTACCTAAAGGACACTCTTGTCTGGATCCACTGCAGCAAGCAGAAAAAAAGTCTGATTGTTTGCATTTAAGTACTTGCTGCAGCATATTCTTCTACACCCACTGTTCCCAGCACAATTTTAGCCAAGCTGGTTATAGCAATTGGTCCTATTTTGTAGCACAGCAGTGACCCTCTCCAGCCCAGTTTGGTCAGTGTACAAAGTGAACGATGAAAATCTGAGACCAGGAGAGCAAGCTGCTTGTGGACCTTGCACGCTCTTCAAAACAACTCTGGAGAGTTCCTGGAGGAGCTGGATGATAAAATGAGAAGGAAGCTCTAGGGATGAATAGCTGTTCTGGCCAGCTTTGCTTCCCTCTGGACTCAAACCTTAACATTCAGGCATTTACCTTTTTCCTTCATCCCACCTGCTCCCCCAGTAACGAGAGTTTCACAAAGGAAGCAACAAGGGAACTTGTAAATGAAGTACTTCAGCGTTACCTAAGCCAGCTGGGTGGTCTATGTAACCTGTTAGCACTTAGTTTGTCTGCACCTGTCTAAAGTGGGAAGGCTGTGATGTTGGGGGATGGAAGCTCTTGTGCCATGCTGCAGTGGGCTTACCTTGGTCCGTCATGAAATCGGCAAAGTTCCAAATGAGCTCCCCGATCACATACTCCTTCCTCTTCCTGTCCAAGACAGCATGGTATTGCTTCAGCACTGCTACCTGGTACTCCTCGCTGAACATCAGTGGTGGATCCTACAGTCCAGGGAGGGAGAAGAGTCTTTAAAATGCAGGCCACTGCCAATTCTAGCATGGGACTCTCTGCGGTAACTTTACTGACAACATTTACAGTTGCTCACGCACTCTATCTACCATGCAGTTGTGGCCAGGTCCAAGAGTGGAAACAGCAGCTGCTTCAGAGAGGCCAGGAATGGGAAAAGAGAGTGGGTAACTGAATGGGTACACAGGTACTCTGTACCCCCGTCTCAAGCTAGCTGGCTCTGCCTTCTACAAGAGATTCTCATAGTTGTCCCAGAACAAAGTAACTTTTCTCCCCAACGCTGGCCCTTGCTGCCTGCTTGATATTCTCCACAAATAAAACCCAGAATATTTCTGGATCTGTTCTCTGGAGATTTGGCCACCAACATATGAATCAGCAATTAGCTGTGGCCTGCCTGTCAGAATTAGTCCTAAAAAGGAAAACTATGACATGGCGCAAGAGCATGACTTATTAAGCAGGTTTATTTTAAGCAGTGGCTTGAACAATTCCAAGCAGGGTCAGCTTATAAATCTGTCAGATTTACAGTGGAAATGCTATCTATGGCAGGCAAGTGACAACTCCAATGGAGACGGTGTAGCTAAGTTTTATACATCTCTTCTGCAGCCAGACAGAATGAGAAGGAAGACTTATTAGCAGCCTGTAGCAGTCCTTTTACTGCAAGTGGAGACCTGGAGTTGGAGTTGTCCATTGGAGTTGTCTTCCCTCTCACTCTCCCTGGGATGGAATCCTTTCCCTTTTGAAGTCAATGGCCCAGCACTCACCGACTTAAAGTGAGACCAGGATTTCAACACTTGCATCAGTACGGCATCTGGGGACTCTTACGTATAATGGAAAAATGCCTTAACAGTAAGGGGCAAGTCTTCAGCGATCTGAAGGCTGCTGTAAAGAAGGAGAAGACTTTTTCTCTCTTGCTGCAGAGAGCGGGCCATGGATTAGTGGCTTGAAGTTGCAGTAAAACAGTTATAGACTGGGTATCAGGAAAAATGTGTTAGAGTGAAACATTGGAATAGACTGCCTAGGGAAGTTGCAGAATCTCCACTGTTGGTGGGAGAGGCTGGATAAAGATTGGTCAGATCTAGGAGCAATGGATATTGGCTGCAGCCAAGGCTGGGGACTTTGTCTGGCGGTCTATGCTCCTACTGGGACGAGAACCTGAAGTTTTCTAGCTAAAGAATCTAGCCCCTCTGTTCAGGGTTGGACTGATCCCAACATAGCTCTCTACCTTGGTGCTCTCGGGCATATTTTAATTCCTGTAGCAGAAGGGCACTGACTACCATTGTCCCCCTGCTTTACCTGTGGCAGGTTAGGATCCTGTGCCTTATAGTTGTGTGACAGTTTTAGTAGTACGTTAGACAAGGATTTGTAGGGGATTGTTTGGATAATCATCTAGTAAGTCATCTAGTCCAAGCCCTCAGGCACAGGGTTGGACTAGATGATTTACCAAGTCCTTTCCAGCCCTATTTCTCTACACTTCTACGAAGCAGTGTTAAGTTTGACTCGGACCTTATTTTAAATAAATGCTTCCACAAAAAAAACCAAAAAACTTACACTGTGCAGCCCAGATACAGCGTCTGCTCCATATTCACTCTGGATTATGGGTTTGTGGTAGGTTTCATACCAGTTCTCAAACTGTGTATTGAGTTGCAGCTGAATAACCTCCAGGTGGCCAGAGTCGTGGTACCAGGAGAAGTAGCTATTTATGCAAATTACATCAACATAAGGAGCCTGGGGAAATAATAAATAGAAGCATCTGTAATGAAACCTAAAGTCTCCTACATAGATTAATGAAGCCAAGTTGTCCTCTGGGAGAGCTCCACTTAGTTACAGGGAGGATGAATGGCCTCTTGTAAAGAGACTGCCCCCCCCTCAGAAAATGCAGCCGGCAATTTAACCAGTCAGTAATAATTTTCCTGACCAATCCCTGTTCATTTGGCATTTTTCTTACAGACTTAGGCAAACAGAAGCCAGTCTAACTTAGCCCTACCATTGTTAGTACTGGAATTTCCAAGATGTCTGGCAATATATTCAAGTGTGGTTTTTTTTTAGCATGAGCTAATGCAATCATCAACTTAATGGTTATTGCTTCGAATTAAGTGGATCAGCAGGGCAATTTAAGACTAAGTGTTCGAGTGATGCGCCATTTCTACTACATGGACAGCATGATAAAAGGGCCTCAGCCTGCTGGAGCAA
>NW_017729013.1:501971-505732 GCF_001723915.1 Gavialis gangeticus | reverse complement strand
GAGGAGAGGCTTAGGGAACTGGGTTTATTTAGTCTGGAGAAAAGAAGACTGAGTGGAGATTTGATAGTAGATTTTAACTACCTGAAGGGTGGTTCTAAAGAAGACAGAGTTAGACTGCTCTCAGTGGTGACAGATGACAGAACGGGGAGCAAAGCAGCAATGCCGTATGTTACTTGCCTAATGTTCTTCTAATGTGTTTGTATTAAAAGGTGCTAATATCAGAACATGCGTATGAAATGAATTCTTTCCATCCCCTGTGCGTCTCCCTGAACTACTGCAACAAGCACCTTCCCACAAAATGTCACTAGTCAGAGCATCACAACTAGGGCTGGGCGGGAAGTTACCTCAAATCAACAGCAGTTCCCTCCCAGCCACCTAAAACCAACTCCACCAGTTCTAATTCTACTTGGGGAAGGGGGAAGAGTTGCAGTCTTTCAGAGTTTCGGGCCACATATTAGTTGTCAGACTGCCCTATTTGCACTTTGAAAGGAAAGATAACCTCAAGCAGGTATGCGCGTTATATACACACACCTGGCCACACATGCACGTTCACTTTCTAAGAACAGAGCAGTTATAGAGACGTGTTAGAGTGAAACCACTGCAAATCCTTGTGTGTGGCATCTGGCTTCCAATGTAGTTGTCACCTATGGAGACACAAGCACTTCAAGGCTTTAGGCTGTCCGTAGCAGGATGTAGCCCATGAATATGCTTAGGAGCCACTCGGAGCAGAGGTGCCTAGTTCAGAAGCTCCGGCTATGAAGCTGAATTCCTACTGGAGAGGTTTGGAGGTTATGGGAAGTTAACAGGTGGCTGCTAAAGATGATCAAGAGCCATTTAAACCCAAAGTTAAGGCAAAGCATTCTTTACCCAACCTCGCTGAAGACAGTTAAGGTTTAGGGAAGTTTGCGGCGGTGGGTTAAAAAACAGCTTTCTGCAAGGGTGAGATTCAGGCATCGATCAGCAAGCAACAGAACCACAAAGCATCTGTGAAAGCATTATGTTTTTGCATAGGGAAGCAGATTCTGCACACTTTCCCTTCCAGAAACGCAACCCCGGCAGCCTTTGTCCAAGAGATTTGGAGGGCTGGGGCCTGTGTGTTTTGCCTCTAAACTCAGCAGAACAAACCTCTCCTGCCCTCCCCAGCTTCTAAGCATCTGTTATAGGAAGGGAGAGAAGTGGAGCTAAGGACCATCAAACATGCCCCATCTCCAGTTTCATTCAGAAAGCCAAAGAAAAAAAAAGATCTAGAAAATAAATTAAACTTACACCGTGATCACGAGCGTAATTAGCATTTGACACAAAGGTTACAGGTCTGGTGGGATCAATGGCTTTAGTATGAGCTATCACTGTCCTGTTTACAAACAGTAAAACACAAGTGTCCATCACCAAGAGGGAGAAAGCCTCACAAACCCCAAGAACTCCCCCGCCCCATCACATTTGGAGCAGTTTAATAGAATTTTTTTAAGGTCAGAAGTGCAAGCCACAGGGTGGTGTTCATCTCCCTTAGTGTGCAGGTAATCTTGGGAGTTACGAGGTCAGGAGGGAAAGCAATGGGCTTGCTCAGGTGAAGGTTACACAGTGAAAAGATCAGTGGAGGCTGCTGAAAGTCAGAGAAAAATCACAGCAGGAACTCAAGTACAGGGAAGTGGTTTATCCACCTCTCCCTCAAACCAGCAGCACTGAGCTGTGGACAGGGGCTGTGGCCCTTTTCCTGTTGGTATGCAAAGAAGGTGGCAGCAAACATCAAAGCAGCTTGCTAAGACTGTCCCTATCCAGATCCTAAGCCATCACATAAACCTCAGCCACCACTGGTACCAGCTGGCCATCACTGATTAATGAGTTATAGCGAGTTTTCACCCTCAGGATAAACCCACCAAGTCAGCAGTGGGAGGGAACTGCTCCGAGAGCTACTCTTAACGCAACAAACACCGTGTCCCATGGATGACAACTCCAGCCCTTTCTGCTAGATCATGCTTAACTTAGAGTTTTTGGGGGTGTTGGTTTGTTGGTTTTTTGTTTTTTTTTAAGAAAACGAGTAGTGTGGATCTGTTCAGCCTTTAAGAAAGCCAGTCCCAAGAGGACAGTCACCAGCTTCCTGCAGATCAAATAATCAGCACCAGCAGGTACAAATAAGCAGCCAAGTACTGCAACTTCCTCAGTTGAGGGCTTGCACCTATGCACTGGCTGAGCTCCACTGCAGTCCAAAATTTAAGCCAGAAGTGACTCTGACCCCGGGTTCCCTGCAGTAAGGAGAAACCCAACTGTGTTCTGCCTTTGCTGAACCTTAGTCTCAAAAAGGGCACCTCCTCCTAAATGGGCTCCCAATAATTTTTAACAGTTCCTTAGCCTGGAGAAGGAGCAGGACAAAGTGCGACTGTGGGAGATTGGACTCACCATGCAAACGTGCACCAGGCAAAGACCCAGCAAGCACAGACAAGACTGAAACAAGTTTCACAGACTTTACAAGGACTCCTAAACAGAGTATGGGAGTTTACTGCTCGGTAGAGAAAGATACCTGCCTTCCCAATTCAACTCCTTGCTGTCTGCAACATTACACAGCCCGTTCCTCATAAGTCAATCAAACCATGTGCAAGAACCTGCACTTACTTGAAGTAGTTGGCTGCTGGAGGCAGCTCTGAGGCAGGCTCATTGGCTACAGACCACATCACGACCGATGGCCTGTTTTTATCCCTGCGGATCAGCTCCTCCATCACCACCAGATGATGTGCCAGGGATTGGTTCCCAAAGTTCTCACTCAAAGACACAAGGAAGCAAAAGTAAAATCACACAGCTGCCGAGTAAATCCATTTTTGTGCTAACAATAATAACCAAGGACTTTGCAGCAGAAAGGCCTAAATTAAACCCTGACAGGAGCCCCTCCACAGAGATGGAGCTGGCCCCGTGTCCCTGGATAGGGAGTTGCCATTTGCAGAATGGTTACTGGCTTGGGAAGTGCTGGCAAAATATGCAACCTCCCTTCCACCACGCATACTCCTTTCTAGAACTGTCTCCTGGCTGCAACACCTCCTCCTCTTCCTCCAGAAAACACAATGCTGCCCAATCCCGTCAGAGACCCCTGCAGTACTCCCAGGATTTCTTCCCTGTCACCACTGCAGCTTGTGTGCCTGAAGTGAAAATGAACCAAAACCAGAGCCTTTCATCAACCTCCTCTCATTCATCATGAGTGGTTTGGCTTGACTGAGGTTTGCTACCGATTTGGGGTTTGCTGAAACAGGACAAGGCCACATTGGTTCAGATGAACTGGGTCTTTTCTGTACTGATTTAAAGCCACCAGGTTACAGCTCAGGAGCCTATAGTGTGAACAGACACAGCTCAGGCTTGTAATATAGATGGGGATAGACCCAATTAGCCCAAAGCTGTGCAACAGTTTAGGAACACAGTTTGGTCCCACCTCCACTCTAAGACTGCATTATGCTGTGCAGTAACTATAGGGAGAAGCTGCGCTCTTGCAGTCTGGGCTATCACGCCTGGTGCTTAGCAAATACGCATTTTAAGCAGCCCGGGGTAAAAAGCAGAGTGGACTTTCCACCAGTCACTTACATGTCTCTCATCCCCACTCCGGGACACTCATCAATAACCACAATGCCATATGCGTCGCATAGATCCATGATCTCCTCTGCGTACGGATAGTGGCTTGTGCGGAAGGAATTAGCTCCAAGCCACTTCAGCAAGTTGAAGTCCTTGGCGATCAGGGACCAGTCCAGTCCTTTACCACGGATCTGAGGGAAAGCAGGCAACCC
>NW_017729013.1:445254-501780 GCF_001723915.1 Gavialis gangeticus | reverse complement strand
CCCCCCCCCCCCAAAAACAACCCCCCCAAAAAAAGAAAACAAAACAAACAAACAAACAAAAAAATCGATTATGAATAAGGGACAAATAATACTTTGCCCAGCACCAAGCTAAATCATGCAGCCTGCCATGAAGTCTAAGCGCATCTCTTCCTCAGAAGGCTCTGCCCGTGTTCCTGGTGCCCTGTCGTGGCCATACCTGAAGTAACCACCTTTTCATGATCTGCTTTTATTCAGGTCTTACCTTCTCAGGGGTGACACGTAGTTCAAACCCAGCCCCAGAGTCTGGAGGACCAAATGCCCAGCTTTGGGGTCTGCTAGCCATGGCCCTATTGCCTGTCAGGTGAGATGGGGTGTAGCGGACTCAGCTCCCCTCGCCCAGGGACACCGTGTTAAGTAGCTTGGGCCTGTTTCTCACAGTCCCTTCCTTGATGGCACAGCAGTCTCTCCTGCCACATAACTTCCCCTTCAGCTTCTACCAGGTTCTTGCAGCTCAGCTGCCTCACCACAGTGATGCCACTCAGCAGCCCCCTTCCCTGACTTGCTGCCCCACTCTGCCTCAGCCACTGTTCTTTGTAGCAGCAGTTTCTAACCAGCTCTTTTGTCACAGTGTGTTTTACCCATTAACTCAGGGATGGGCAAAATATGGCCTGCGGGCCAGATCCAGCTCGTAGAGGGACTCTGTCCAGCCTGCAGCAGGTCCCTTGGCCCCACCTGGGCCAAGTGCCATCCTGTCCATGGTGCGTCCCACTGCCCCCCGGCGTGCAGCAGGGCTGGGGTGGCTCCACAGCTGGATTGCATTTCTAGGTAGCCCAGGTAGTGGCAGCTCCTTCTGGCTACCACGACTGCTAGCCCCACGGAGTCTGGCAGGGACCCTATGCACAGCCCCGGCCCCACCTGCTCTGGATTTGCCCTAGCCAGAGCAGACCAGCTCTGGACCAACCAGGACCTACACACACAGCTCCAACCCTTGGCCACCGTGCACCTGCTTCAGACCGCCCACCCACGATGAGCAGCAGTGGCAGTAGCTGGACAGGGTGCAGGCTCCAGGTGACTGCAGCAAGAAGGGCCCAGCAGCAGCAAGGGGGAGGCAGTCACTCTTCCCCCATGTCCAACAGCAGCTTCTGCCCAATTACCACCACTTCTGCCACTACTCATCCTGGGTGGGTGGTCCAAAGAAGGTGCAGGGTGGCCCAGGGCTGGTCCCCTCTGGCTGGGGCAAGTCCAGAGTGGCTGCAGGGTGGGCTGGGGCCGTGCAGGCTCCAGGCTATTGCGGGGAGTGTGCCGATTGGTCTGTGACAACTCCCCAAAACTGCCTCTTTGGCCTGCAGGCCCAAATAATTGCCCACCCCTACATTAATCCCTTCTAGGCTGCTGTTGTGCACTATGTACAGCACAATGGAGTGTACAGGTAGCACTACAGGGCCTGAGCCACTCCAACAGAAATCCCTCGGCAGCCTAGTTCCCCGCTGGCACGCATCTAAAGCTGACTAGGAGTTCCTGGCAGCCCCATGCACGAATCCAGAGTAGATGGAGGGGAAGGAAGCGGACAGGGGCAGTTCAGCAGTTTGATGCCCTGCTCTAGGCACTTACGTCAGCATCTTCATGCTTGTTGACTCCGTGGAAGTAGAAGGGTTTCCCGTTGATAAGGAACTGGCTGCTGGTCACATGCACAGTGCGGATCCCAACAGGGACTGTGTACACATCCTCAGCCAGGTCCTCATCCACCTGGGCTGACAGTCTAACCTGGACACACAACAGAAGCCAACACCCATGTCAACACAGAGCACAAAGGGCAAGACACTCACTGCTTCCCTCATCAGACAGCCCCATGGGACCAAGAGCCTTGTGCTCCCCAACCATTTTACAGCTTTCCGTCCTGGTTTGACCTACCTCTCATCTAACTGTGTAGCCAGAGGCCAGGTCAACTCCTGGCAGAAGGAGAAGGTGGGAGTCCAGGTTTGGGTGTGAGGAGAGGAAGGCAGGCAGGCTGGCTGGCTTTAGACTGACTTCTCCAAAGGGCTCGGAGCCGATTCCCACTCCTGACAGCCAGTACTTTCCCGCTGGGGCATGACTCTGTAGAACACCACCTCCCAGTTACCACCCAAAGACTGAAACTCAGCCTGCTCCCAAGAGACATGCACCTGGGGCTTTGGAGACTATGTGTGGGCTGACTGATCCAATCACCACGAGATTCCAATTCACGCAGAGGAGATAAAGGCAGGTAGGGAATCTAGTCTCCAGGATTTGGTGCTATATTCTGGAAACAAAGCTATACCAGCGTATTGTACTGGGGAAGAATGCTCCTTGCATTTGTAGAGCGAGAGAAATGTGTTAGCGATCCATCCCAGTTAATCTCCATCTGCCTGTATGATTGCTCTCGCCTACTTGGTCAGGGCTCTAATCCAGCTCTCATAGAAGTCCCTGGAAGCACTCTCCTTCACCTTCAGTAAGAGCTGGATTGGGCCTGGGGACAAGACAGCGGTACTGATCACAAGCACTGGGTAAGATTTTGAATCCAGCAGCCTCCCAATCCTCTCCCACACACCCAGTCCTTTGCCCTCAGCATTTCAGCTTCACTTTAGCAAACCATAAAGCCGACACGGTTTGATAAGCATTATGAAATGAATAAAGGCATCATACAGGGCAGGAAGCAAAAACAGGTAGCCAGCTGCTTTCAAAAGGCAGGTTGAGGAATGTCTCAGCCTATCCATGCATTCCCTTCAGTTCACTGGGGGGAACAGTGAGATGAATGGGCTCATTACCTCTAAATAGTAAAGGTAGCCAGGGTTTTCATGCATCAGATAAGGCCACCAAAGTTTGGGATCCACCACTTTCAATTCCCCCACAGCTGCCTGGCCTGTGGCAACCACTTTTCCCTCTCTCTCACGTAAATTCAGTGACAAGGAGTATTGTGAGCTGCCAATCACCGATACCTCATATCGCACCACACCTGGCCCAAAAGAAAACACAGAGCAAGTTAGAGACCCATCTCCCGTCACCCACTCAAAGAAGCAGTGGGTGCATTTCCTGGTGACTCCAGGGATGGAAGTCACTGCCTTACAGTCCTCTCCCAGTCAGCACCTCACTGAGGTGTTGCCCACTGGGCGGCAGGCTCCTGAGACATATCACTCCCAGTTCAATGGAGTGTTTCTCCTCTATTTATAAGCCTTGACTTAGAAGCTATGTACTAGTCAAGATAAAAAATAAATAAATAAAATCAATTGCTTACCTGAATGTCATGTTTGTGGGGACTGCTTGGCTTGTCATAGTGGTAACAGAATAGAAGTCTTCCAGCTTTAGTGAGCTGGTTCAAATCCGGTCCAAGGCCTCAGAGGCACGAGACCAAGTCATGACTGACCTACAAAGGGTTAGTTTGGTGGACACATGTCCACTACCCCAGTGACCACTCCTACTACTTCCCCAAGACAGATCAGCCAGGAGTGAATCTGCTATGGAGAATCCACTCTTAACAGTATGAGTGCAGGACTTGGTCTGTAAACGCGGTGTCCTGCAATGCCCCTGCCAAACTTCTTCTGGCAAGAGAGGACTTCCTCTCCCTGGATGTGTTTGTCAAAGCTGCCTGTCCTGGACAATAACACTAGCTGTTTCTCCAGCTCTACAAATATGTACAGCACCATACACCCACCTGTGCTGACCAGTCACCATACTCCTGGTTCTCCATGTGCCTAGAAGCCCACAGAGAAGTGAAGGGGAGGTGGGGTTCAGAGCTGGAGTGTGCTACAGGACAGGAGAACCAACAGATATTAGGGGACAAGCTGGCAAAGCTGCCCCAAACACAGCCGGCAGAATGAGAAGGCAGGAAAGGGTGGCTTGACGAAGGGAGTTGTAAGGGACCAAAGAGATGACAAGCGCAGTGAAGGGCAGGGCTAGGAGGCCAGGCACTTACACAGCCAAAGGGGTAACCCTTTCATTGCCCCCTTTCACCTCGCAGGAAATGGGTTGCTGTAATTGCCTGGGCACGTACCGATGTTCCCCGAGAGGGCAGTAGTCACAGTGATGTCGTCTATGTAGGCAACGGGGGTTGTGTACACCACAACCGGGCGGTGAATTCCCGCATAGTTGAAAAAATCAAACTTGGTATTCTGTACAAAGTAGCCCTTGGGATACCTGTGTGTGAACAAGTAAGGGAGAGGGGAACAGGTCACAGGCCAGCCCACAGGAGCAAAAACAGAGAAAGAATGAGTGGCACACTATGAATACCTTGCCTGCAGTTAGGGCTTGTCAGTAACATGGTAGCAATGATAGCAACCCCCCATCAGTTAGTGAACAACAGACAGGTGATGGAGGTGGGACTCTGAGGGGGTGTATTGCCCTTAAAGACACAAGTGTTGGGGTCCATTCCCATCTCTGCCACTGCCCTTCCAGCCACTCCTGGGTAAATCACTTACACTTGGTTTTCCATCTGGAAAGCAGGTGCAGTAATACAGTCTAGCTCCCTTACAGCACTGGGGAATAATGGGCAAAATTTACCTCTGCTGCAAAACTGCCATGCATCAAGGCTGAAGACAGTCCACATGTTCAAAGATTACTCGGGGATCCCTGAGAACAAGTGGCTAAAATAGCTTTCCATCAAGTTATTCTTACTGAGGACAGCCTTGGCAGGTAATTTCTATCCCCAACATTTCAGCGATTCTGTGCGCTTACTTAGATTCATCCTTCAGGTACTGAATTGTCCCAGGAGGCAGAGTGTATGGCGACAGCGTGTTGTTAACTGCGATGGTGATGCGGCACGGATCTCCAGGGCTCGCCTGAACAACGGTGCTTATGTCAGCTTCAAAGGGGAGGTGGCCCCCTTCATGCTCCACAACCTGCACTCCGTTGACCCACTGCAATGGGAAGAAGTGGAAGGCTCAGTGTCGCTATTAGCTCTGTATGATGGTGATGAGGAAGGTAACATGACTGCCAAAAATGCTGAAGCAAAGGTCTGAGTTAGTCTCCCCAGGGCTAATTCTCTGGCACATGCAGGCAAACTGACTGCCCCAGTGAAGTCACACACACAGCAGAGATCCCCTTGATGGAAGACTAGTCTCAGGGCACTCTCTTTAGCCCTCCCACCATTTACCAAGGGAACCCTTCAGTCATTGGCTCTGGTGTCGGAGGAGCTGGAAGACCATCACTGGGACTTTGCACAAAGCCTCCTGCCCCTTGGAGGGAGCTGGGCTCAGATCCAGTTTTCACTTCCAGAAGCTACAGCTGGCCACACAAAGGGGAAAACTGCAGAGTGCTGAGAGGTTAGCAGCACGTCACCCTGTCTCAGGTGCAGGACCCACCATTTTCCATTGCACAGGAAGCACGAACCACTAGGCAGGTTAGCCCTGATGCTCTAGAAGCGCTTCTGGCTTGAACACAGCAGAGCAGAACACACACACAATGACCCCTGACCCCCAACTTACCACTATGGCACAGTAATGGGCGCTGCCCACCCGAAGCACCACCCGGGTCTTGAAGGCGTCCTGAAACCAGTGCTTGGGAAGCAGCACTTCCTTCTCATACCACACCCAGCCGATGAATCCCCGCAGGCTGGGATCCTGAGTGATGTCGTTGAAGCTGGCAGGTACTGGCATGTCAATCACAGGTCCACTCTGAATGGGTCAGACCAGATAGGGCGAGTTTAAAAATAAGAAGCGTGAACCTTTTAAAAAAGGAAGCAGAGCTGTGGGGGCCACAGAGCAAGAGGCTTCACTGGCACACCCACGATGGGCCAGATGCTGCTTTATAAAAAAACGAAACAAACAAACAAACAAAAAAAATTGACCAGCCTTAGCTTAGTGGGTTCATGTCCCTTCACTTTACTCTTTCATATCAGAAGAGTGAGAACAGTTGGAGCAGCGAGACTTCTAGGCACAACTACCCCTGACAGGTGCCATCTTCTTTTTAGATGTAGACTGAAGCTGTGAAGCCCTGTGTAATTTCTACCCACCCACCATCCTATCAGCCCCAGAATGACCAGCTCCCACCTCATCACAGGAAATCACAGGAGCCTGGTCTGAGCTTGGACATCCCCTCAAGTCACACAGCACTAGCTACAGTATTTGGGATTTCACCGAGCTACACCAGTCAACCAGCAGAGGATGCTGAAGGATAACAAGCCTTTCGTTAACAGAGAAAATAGTAGGATCATACACCTTTCACACACGTTTCCATGGAGTTATTACACTCTCCTTAGTAAACAATGGGCAACACCATCCATGAGTTTTAAATATTAACCTGTGCATCCAGCTAAACGTTGAGTATCTACTCCATCAATTCCAGTCCTCAGTTACCTTTTCAAAGTCCACATGTACTCACTCATCTGCCACCACCAGAGGACCAGAATGGCAAAATGCCCATTATCTGAAGAGGCAGCATATGCCTGTCCTGCCAAGCCAAGCTACTTCACTGGTGGTATCTGGCATCAAGTCTTCTACTCAAGGAACACATGCTGGTGGCTGTTTCTACAGCTCAAGAGCACTGCAGACCCTGACTGGGCACCATACTATATTTATAGCACAGATGTCCCCAGACAAACGTTCAAAAAACCACTGCACACTTTAAAGTTTGATCAAGGTTGTTTTTCTTTAAAGCTTTTCCACCACAAATAATATAGGGACTCCCTGATGCTGTTCTAGTTACTTGAGAAGAGGAGATTCTATCGTTACAAAATAAGCTGCTCCGTATGAATGGCTACGGCTGTTATACACCACGTGTTTGATTTTGGTTGATGAGTACTTGGAAAGCATCTTGAAGAACATGCATTAGCAGGTGCAAGACAAACAGGTCTAGGGAGGTGATACTTCCCCTCTATGCAGCACTGGTGAGGCCGCAGCTGGAGTACTGCATCCAGTTTTGAGCGCCGCACTTCAAGAGGGATATGGACAACCTCGAGAGGGTCCAGATAAGGGCTACTCGTATAGTTAGGGGCCTGCAGGCAAAGCCCTACGAGGAGAGATTAGGGGCCGTGGATCTCTTCAGCCTCCATAAGACAAGGAGGAGCGGGGGGAATCTTGTGGTCGCCTACAAATTCGTCAGGGCGTGGAGCAAGGAATAGGAGATGCTCCGTTTACCAGCGCACCCCTTGGAGTAGCTAGGAACAACGGCCACAAAGTGACAGAGAGCAGATTTGGTTTGGACATCAGGAAGAACTTCTTCACAGTGAGGGCTGCCAGAATCTGGAACAGGCTCCCAAGGGAGGCGATGGTCTCTCCTACGCTGGGGGTCGTTAAGAGGATGCTGGACAAGCGCCGCTCTTCCCTGCCCTGGGCCAGGGGTCGGACTCGATGACCTACCGAGGTCCCTTCCGACCCAAACACCCACGAATCAATGAACACAAGAATGGCCGTTTACTGGGTCAGACCCAGGCCTTGCCCAGTCTCCTTCAGAGGACAGCGGGTGCCGGCCGACTCCTTCCGCGCCTTTAACCTCCGCTGCTGTCCCCGTTTCCTCTTTAATTCCCTGACGCATCCCTCGGACAGGAGGCTTATAACTCCTCCCTACCAGGCCCACACCCTCCGCCTCACAAGGCAGCGCCCTGCTTTCAAACCTCGCGCCCGCCCCCGTTTCCTTCATTTGCCCCTCTGTACGGGGCCGCTTCTCATCGCTTAGGGTTATTATTATTTTGTGTTTTTTGGTGGATGTTATTCCTCCCCCCATGCACCAGGTCACATTAAAAGACTTCGTTCAAAACCCCGCTACTACCCGCAAGTACCCTCCACCCCCCAGACTTCTTGCGGGGGTTCAGAGACGAGCCCGGCTGAAAGGGAAGGCGCGGAGAGAGGGGCGGAGGCAGGCGGGGGACGGGGCCACCCCCGCCCCGCACCTGCTCCAGCGGCCGCCGGTACCAGCCCTGCGCGAAGCCGCTGTCCCGCCGCTCCGACGTGTCGGCCCGGAAGCGCCAGAGGCCGCCGAGCTCCTTGAGATCCCGCGAGGGGGTGTCCCGCGGGCTGAGCGGCCCCGCGCCCGCCCGGCTCCGCAGCAGCGGCAGCAGCAGAAACACGAGACGCAGAGCCGCCATGCTGGGTTTCACGTGACAGCTCCGCGATCACATGACTCCCGGCGTGAAGCGCCGGCGGCCATTTTTCTGAGGGGCTTGCCCGGCGCCGTGCGTCACACAGGGGCGGGAGCCAATGGCAAGCGGCGCAGGTGTGAGGGCGGGGGGCCTTCCCTTGAAGAGAGGACATTTTGTGGCTGCGCACAGATCGATCGATGGCGGGCGGCAAGGAACAGGAGAGGCTCTGTTCACCTGGCACCCCTTGGAGTAACTAGGAACAGCGGCCGCAAAGAGGGCGGAAAGGCATCTGGTTTCGTATGGATAGGGGGCAGAGGACAACCGGGCTGTCCTCTGCACTCTCCTCTGCCCCCTTCGTTATCCAGGGTGTGCTCATGTTCCACCCCAGAGGTGGCTGCATCATTTGGTGGGAGCACATCCTAGCAGTGCCGTTCTAAGCGTTCCCATTGCTTTCTACAGGAGCTCGGTGGCATGCAGCGCTCCCATCCCATCAGTGGGATATCCTGTGACCTTCAGCAGCCCCCGTTCCCGGGTGTTTGGAAGGTTCCTGTTTTTTGCTGGGGGGGGAGGTAAATGATTAGTAGAATCAGACCGCGAGCGAGTGTGTTTGACCGTCCTGCTAGGGATGCAGTAGGAGTCTGAGTCACCAGAAGGAACAGGTTGGCCTTTGCACCGTAGAAGTCGGTGCGGGACTGCGTTACTAGAGGCGACTGATGTGCCAGGCCCAAATACTGACCCTGGCACAAGTGCAATAGAGCAAAGAAATGTTCAGTCTAGGTGGGATTGGGGATTTCTTTGCACTGTTTAAACCCTGTTGCCACCAAGAGGCTGACGAGAGGTTCGGGAAATGTGTAGCCTTCCCCCTCAGCAGCTGGGAGGGATGCTAAGCCAAGGCTGTGAGTGTAGTGGAGAAAAACAGAGGTCTTCCCATATTAATAGGATTTGTGATTTGACACCCCCTGAATACGCTGTATAGCCCTTTGACAGTGTTAGAGCCAACCTGGCGTTGTGCCCGCTACCACTGCATTCGTAGGTCTCTGTATTGCTTATGGGGTTCAACAAGGACGAGTGCAAAGTCCTGCACTTAGGACAGACCAATCCCATACGCTGGTACAGGCTGGGGGCTGAGTGGCTGGGCAGCAGCTCTGCAGAAAAAGACCTGGGGGTTACAGCGGATAATAAGCTGACTATGAGCCAGCAGTGTGCCCTTGTTGCAAAAAAGGCTAATGGCATCCTGGGCTGCATTGGTAGGTGCGTTGCCAGCAGATCAAGGGAAGTGATTATTTCCCGCTATTCAGCACTGGTGAGGCCACATCTGAAGTACCGTGTTCGGTTTTGGGTCTCCCATTACAGAAAGGATGTGGACAAACTGGAGAGGGTTCTAGCAGGGGGCAACAAAAATGGTGAGGATGCTGGGGGACATGACTTGTGAGGAAAGAGTAGGAGAACTGGGCTTATTTAGTCTAGAGAAAAGGAAACTGAGAGGGGATTTAATAGCAGCCTTCGACTACCTGCAGGGGGGTTCGGAAGAGGATGAAGCTGGACCGTTCTCAGTGGTGACGTGACATGACAGACCAAGGAGCAACGGTCTCAAGTGGCAGCAAGAGAAGTTTCCGTTAGATATTAGGAAACATTTTCTCAGTAGGAGGGTAGTAAGACACTGGAACAGGCTACTCGGAGAGGTGGTGGAAGCTCATCCTTGGAAGTTTTCAAGACCCAACTAGACAAAGCTTTGGCTAGGATGATCTGGATGGGGATGGTCTTGCTTTGAGCAGGGGGTTGGACTAGATGTGACCTCCTGAGGTCCTTTCCAGCCCTCGTTTTCTATGATTCTGTGATTGCTGTTAAGAATGCTGCCGCTTTCATTCCGAGTAGCCTTCTAGAGCCCAATCGCTCAGCTTCCAGGCTTTACTCAGGTCAGCGTGACCTTGTGGGATTGTGTCCTAGTTATTCAGATCTCTTGGACAACGGGTGTTTGTGGTAGCTGAAGAAACAAGTGACAAGCATACAGGGTTTTGGTGAATTTGCAAAGCATCACTGTTTATTAATTTAGAATGAATGCAACAACCACAAAGCCTACACGGCATAATTTTCAGACATTCAGAACGGTTCCTTTTGGGACTCCATCATCTCCCTCAGCTGCTCGATCTGTGCGTTCACGCTGCTCTTGGCAGTGCCACCAGGGGCAGTGTACTGCTCCACGCTGTTGACATAGTCCCACACCTGGGACACGTCGCTCGCAAACAGGGGGCTGGGGAGGCAAAGCAGAGGTGAGCACAGCCCTGGAGCCTGCACTGCATGCAGGATTGCCTTGGCTTTGTACCCTGCCTGCATTCTTGAGCCTAGTCCTCCTCCCACTGAAGTCAATTCATTGCCCTGCACAAAGCTATCAGGTCAGGACACAAGTGTTTTACAGCTGCTTTGCACAGGTGCCAGCACCAGTGCCAGTATGTGGTGCAAGCCAGGGGAGAATCAGGCCCTTTCTGTTTAGAAGTGCCACACAAGGCAGCATCAAAAGTGTCTATGTTTGGAAGATGAGTAGGGGCTAGGCCAAAGAGCTATGCTGTGCGTGGGGAGCCCCCTGCCAGCCCACCATGCTTCAGGGAAGAACTGTATAGTTAGAAGCCATTTAAGCACAGATGGTAATTGCACTTCTGACCTATCTGTGGTTGGCATTAACAGCAGTGAGAAGCTTGTGATGGTTAAAAATCATTTTCTGTTTACTCCCTTCAACCGCCGCAGGGAAATTCCATGTTTCGATCCTGTTTGGGATCTAGGCTCTAGGGCTATGGGACAGGAGACCTGCTGCAGAGTCTAATCTATGCTTTGCAACTTGTGTGGCTCCAATGGAAAGGCTGTTCCCTGTGGGTAAGGGAGTTGTCCCCTTTTTCATGGTGTCATTAGTTTGGGGACCAAGGTAATTCCGCCAAATAGCACTTGGAGTGAAGTTCTGGCCAGGTCTTGCAACAGAGGTTGTTCTCTGATCTGTGCGGCAAGGGGAGAGGTGTTAAGGAGACGTAGGTCATGCCCTTTGAAAGCTGGATACCCACCTAATGCTCTTCATGTCCTCAAGAGTGAGAAGACTGAGGGAGATGCCCTTACTCTCAGCCAAGTGGACGACCTTTCCCGATGTCATGTGAGCCTGTCTGAACGGCATCTGCAGTACCAAGCATAGGCAACAGTTAATGAATATGCAGGTAGGATCTGGGATCAAAGGCTTTGGGACTACTCAAGTGACCCATACACCTTGTTTAACAGAGCAGCATTTTCCATGGAATCAGAAGTTGGATGTTCTCAGATATAAAGTGTGCTCGTGCTAGAAGCTAACGCTATGCTTTTATAAGGGCCTCAGGTCCACTCTGTAGCACTTAGACTACCTGGGATACATGTAAAGGGGTTTTCAATCCTTGGCGACCATCAGCTGAGGATAGAAAATGTAGCACTCTTCAGTGACAGAATACTGCACAATTAGGTGCTTTTCAGGCAGGAAAGGAAAGGATTGTACCTTCCTCTGAGATAACCAGCACTTGTCACAAGAAAGAATGGAGTTTAATATTGGGAGCAGCCCAAAAGTTACCCCAGTGTCCTCAACCCTGAACACATCCCTGAGGGGACACTGTAGCTTCACGATCCTCCATCACATTTTCCATTGGGATTCTCTTGATACTTACTCCTTTACGAACCAAGTAGTAAGCAAGATCAGTAGCCAGCATGTCAGGGCTCAAGGCTCTCTCCATGTTCTCTTTGTGGATCTACAAAAACAAGAGTTCTTGACAACAGCTACTTTTCATTGACATGTTAGCAATCACAGAAGGGACAGAGTTCAGCCAAGAGAGGCACTGCCTTGGCAGCAAGGCCTTCCAAATCAATGAGCCAGATCAAGAAGTGAATTTCTCCCCCTTTCATCTTGCTACAGTCAGTGATCCAGCTATTCCATTTTAAAGTAATCGGAGGTACAAGCACCTTAGCAACATACTCTCTCTCCTGATGAAATCCAGTAAACACCTGTTATTATGCACTAGAGTGGGCATTATCAATAAATGACCTGCAACATGTTTCAGCCATGTACCCCCATTCATATTTCATATTTTACCAGTGTAAGTCTGTCTGTTGGCTATGGAGTTACTCCTAAGTTACACTGGTGTGAAGCAAGAGCAGGACCCAATAAATTTAGTAGTAAATGGCTCTAATCTTACCTGAAGAGTAGAAATTACTCCAGTTGCCACCTGAAGCACAGCGTTCAGAGTATCCAGAACATCAAAGACTGCCTCCTTGTCTTCCTGTAGGTTAACAAAAGGGAAAAATCAAAGTAGGTCAAACCTAATGCAGCTCACAAACCAAATAGCACAAATAGCTTGGCCACGGATCACAGCAGAAGCTCTCTCAGTTCATCTGATGTGTAAGCACTAGTAGGAACATACCCATGTGGAAGAATGGTCATCCCAGTGAGCTCCCTGCATAAAGGCAGCCGGGCCAAGTCTCCCCTTGCAGACTAACACTCAGATGAGAGACTGTTCTCACCACAGGAACTCTATTTGGATAATGCAGCCTGCATCTGAGCAGGAAGCTATTTGATTAATGTTTCTGAATGGTGTGATTCATCATTTACAAACTTAAATGAATGCTTGCACTGGTAAAAACTACTGGAGACTCTGATGCCCTCTCTGCAACATTGACCCTACTTCCCATCGCTGTGCTCTGCAGTGGGTGCTGCTAGAGGGTTCAGGGTAGCTTATTCCCCACAAGCACTCAAGGCTGGGTTGGAGACACCCAGGCAAGGTCCCTCCAGCTAGTCACGGACAGAGCCCCCACTTACTCTAAGGTAGTTGATCACTCTCATTTTGAATAGAAACATGGAGTTAAAAGCTGCTGTATGCATTATTGACCCCACAAACCATTTAGTCCTTGGGACAGATCCTCAGCTGGCATCCGCTAACAGAGCTGCACTGATGTCACCTGAAAATGGTCAGTCATTTTTTGTTCCATAATGGATACCAATAACTAGAGTTGTGATGCCTCTTAGGTCTGAACGGTGGTCTTACACCCTCCCTGTCTCTGACTCAGTGCTGCTGCATACAAAACGCAGTATGTGCAGGTATTAATAGCTGCTGTCGTTCCTACCACAGTAAGTTTTTGGTTATGCTCATGCAGAGAAATGGAATAGGAAAAAAGCCCTCCATGCTTTACCTGCAGGTCCTTGTTGTAGGTGTTTGGAAGTCCTTTGAGGATCATAAGAATGCTTGTGCACTGCAGAGGAGAGGGAGGAAAGTCAGGGTTATTAGGGCAAGTTAGAAGAATGATATAATTTTACCCAGCCGGGCTCAAAAGCCTGGACTGCATCATCTGGCCAGGTTTCTGTGCATTACAGTTATTGCCTCAATTAATTACCTAACTGCTTTTGTTTGAGGTAGAAAAGCTACAGGCAGATGGGCAAGAAAGAGGGCCAGTTCTCAGAGCTCCCTTGGGTCAGCAGCAGTCTCTAGGTTGTCAGTTAAGTGTATAGCAGGAATGCAGTGTCTCAGCTGTCATTCAGAGCAGCTGCATCTTCTCTGCCTGTCACCTGCAGTCATATGCTACATCCCTTCCTAGGAACACTATTCTTCGCCAGCGGTTCCCAATCTGTGGTACACAGACCACCTGTCAGTGGTATGCGTTAACAGATTTATTATAATTACTTGATATGTAAAAAAAATTGCTGATGGTACCTATGGCTGAACTGAAAAAATTGCTGGTGGTGCTTAAGTCTGTATCATTTTAAATTGGCGGTGTGCAACCTGTCAGAGTTTGGGAACTGCTGTTCTACACCGTCTTGCAGCTGATCTGGGACACTGTCACAGCAAACAGTATTTGGCTTTGCACAGTACGCCTCAGAGCACTGTGCACAGGTGTGTATTCCTCTATTGGACAACTGGGGAAACAGAATAGACAGGGTTACCAGGGCCAAGTTTTTTCAGAAGCGGTCTATGACTGGCAGAGCCTACTTTAAGCTGTTTTGAGCTCAGTTTCACCTGCAGTTCCCGCCAACTTCAGCATCTCTACAGAGTCAGACCCAGAGAGTCGTGCTGGGCCCTAATGAGAGGGTTCCTGCTGTTCAAGTGACTTGCCCAGTGGCAGATGGAGGAAGAGACCCAGAGTCTGGTAGGAAGGATTCCTTTTCTTCCCCAATTGGGGTAATGGGGAAAGTGCCCTGAAAAACCTGCTGCTTCTCCCTTTGCAGCCTTACCCTTCCAAACACACGTCCAGCCTTGCTGCGGATTATCTCCAGGCTATCAGGGTTCTTCTTCTGAGGCATCAGGCTACTGCCGGTGCTGAAAACAAAACACTTGGAGCATGAGACTACGGAGACCTGATCTGCAGAGAGCAAGGCTGGAAAGACAGCCTGTTGCACTGGGAGCATGAAGTACTTTCTTGGTACCTTTTGCTGCTGGGCACTCTCTTCCTTGTGGATGAGAGATTTCCAGTGCTCACCACACATAACAATAACAGGTCTCATTTTCCAAGGTTTCAGAAGCTGAACCTTCATTTCAGTACCTTGAGTTTTGCTTTCACACTCCTGTTTTTGAGTCTGTTTGAAAGCTTAGCTTCCTTAGGTAGAAAGATCTCAGCTTCCTCATTCAAGGAACAACTGTTACATCAGCTATACCCATGAACTTAGGAAAGTCCAGCCTAAGGGTGTGGTGTCTCTTACCAGGATATACTGACAAAATTGGGCGTGAGGATTCTGCCACGCTAGGCATTTAGGGTGCTACAGAGCGTGAACGACGCCTGTAACAGGAAATCTGGAAGGATTACAAAACATGCCTGTTAAAGGCTCCCTTTACAGGAACTCCCAGCTCACAGCAGGAAACAGAGTTATTTTCTCTCTTTTTTTTTTTGTTAGCGCAGGCTCATTTACAGCCTGATTCTAGAAGCGTTTACTTGGGCAAAATGCCCAGCGAACACAACAGAGGCCTTGGTGGAGTAAGGGCTACTGGAATGAGTTAAAAAAAATATATGTGCACGGAAGGCTCCTTTCATTTGACAAGCTCAAAGGCTTAGCAACTATTAGTCCAGAGTGAAACCACTATCATCCCCATCTTACAGATGGGCAGATTGTGGCAAAGAGGTGGAGTGACCATAGTCATACAGTGGGTCAGTAGCAAGGCAAGAACAGACCTCAGATCTCCTGGTCCCTTTCTCTAGCTATTAAATACTTCTCTCCTAGCAACAATTCGCTTAAAAAAAGGAAAGAAAACAACCTTGTTAATAGGTCTGACCATGTACATAACTGGATTAGGCAAGATGCGTCATTACTGGGCATCTGTCAGGATCTTTGTAAGCAGGAAGGCATTGTAGCTTGTTCCTACCCACCACTCCTGGCCTAAACACCCAGGCTCTATGCCAGCCCTGCTAGGATGGGGGTGCCTGATTACCATGTTGCATCAGTCGCTGGGGAGCTAGTATTAATAGGATGCTGAAAGGAGGGCGATAAAGCCTTCAGTACCAAGAAGCTTTGAGATGATGCTTTCATATTCCAATGGGCTTGGAAGTGGCCACCTGAAGGGTCTAACGGCAACAAGTCTGATACTGCAAACCCATCAACCTGCCCATATTTTAGGAGGTGGTTCTGCAGGGCCATCTTTATTCTTGATACCTAATTTCTGAGGTCCCCTTGCCCCAGTCATAGCAACCCACTCACTAACTGAGGAGAGTTACAGCTGATCTCTCTCCTGATTCCAGTACAGGGTCACAGCTGTGTCAGTTTACTGTCTGGGCCCTTCTTATCCTGGGTATTTCTAAAAAGGGAATAAAATACATTTTGTATTAGTTCTTTTTATTTTAAAATTTGTAGCAAGAAGTAGAGCGTTACCTGTAGGCATCAGACAGGGTCACAAAACCAAACTCCTTTGTACTGTAGATGATGAGATCTTCAGCCATCTTGCTCAGGTGAGTCATCACAAGGGAGGCAAAGAAGAGGAACTCCACTGTAGGGAAGGAGTGAAGTTAAATAAATAAATAAATATATATATCTATGAAAGTCTTTTTATGGCAGCAATTGCTTGCAGTTGGGCTGCAGGAAAATGTAGGATGTAGACAGTCTAAAGCATTTGCTGAAGAGAAGTTAGAGATTTTTCAGATGACTTTGGTCATCAGAAGTCTTATTCTAGTGCTCCAGTTGTACCCGTCATGGACCAAAAATTCAAATGTAGCATTAATGTTCAGTTAAAAGACTGATCTCTCCTTGCAGAGCTGCTGCTAAAAATGGCCATATCTGAGCTTTTCCCCCCTCTTGAAAAATTTATCAAAAGCAGGTTTCTAGATAGTCAGCAGTGACAGAAAGACAACAATGATAAAGGTAACAGTGATAAAGTTGCACCTACCCACAAAGTCACGTTCACTGACAGCATCCATGCTGTTCAGGCTGATGTGGGCAAAATCAAGTTCTGCAATTTAAAGAGCATGCATGGTGATGATCTAAACATGAGCATTACCTGAGCTTTCTAAGGCCTTGATTCAGAAGAAGTCAGGGCTCTTGCTGGTTTCCAAGTGCATGGACCAGCCCCTGACTAACCATATCCCATGTCAGATAGATGCAAAGATCAGTGTGTGTGTGTGTGTGTGTGTGGTGGGGGGGGGGCGTGATTCTGTAGCAAGAGCCCCAACTACCAGGGCTTCTCTTGACAGCATCAGGGAAGGGCAAAGGAAGGGGAACCTGTCTGCCCCCCATCTCAAGCAGTAAAACAAAAGGAACTGGGGTTGGGTTATGAAAAGGATAAATAGAGGGCTGAGAGGAATGTACAAGGGGGATCTCTAGACTATGATGCAGCAGACAGTCTGTTAGTCCCTCTCCCTCCTGTCCATTAGGGCTAGGTTTAGGCCACGCACTTGCTCAGTTCTAGTGAGGGGTAGCTGACAACAACTTACCCTTACGCAGGAACTCTCTATCAATACTGAGCGGGTTGCCAGCCACAGCACCACTGCACAGGGAGAAGGGAAAGCCATGCATGACACACCGCACTGACACTAACACACCTACGTCTGTGTCCTCTGCACAAACTGAGTCACAGAGAGCGATGCCACAAGCTCTGACTGCATGCTGCTTTTCTAGTGCGCTGCTTGTCCCGTACTATGTGTACAACTATACCGACTCCTATAAGGTAATTTCTAGCCAAAGGCAGCCAGGAGTTTCTTATTCTGTGAAGGTGATTTCAAGCCTTTAGAGCAGGATCCTACAAAGGCAGAGTCAATGGCAAAAGTCCCACTGACTTTAGTGGATACAGAAGTATGCTTTTAATGAGAGAAGAGCTGTTCATACCAGAGATCTTGACCTCTACTATCTGCCCATTTCCAAGGCAAAAACTTGACAGGACAACAGAACTAATAATGTGAACACACATAGTCTAAGGCACCATTTCACCAATAGGCCTCTCCAGCAGAGACAGACTTTTGGTGATGGAGAACAATGTTCAGAATAGGAAGTGTGTTAAACATTTTCTAGTATCCAGGGTTGGAAATATAGGCAAGTCCCCTTCTAACTACACTGTTTACAAACGAGAGCTCTGTCTTCTGCTCCACGAGAAAACACAGTTCCCCTTGGGGGAATGGGTCCAGGCCTTACATCTGCCTTTGTTATGCAAGAGGCATAAATGTTAACAGGCGTTTCCATGGCCGACCAGAAAGGTTGAGGCTGCCAGCATTATCTCAAGCATGAACCATGGTCCCGCACATTTTGCTTGACTGTACAGTATTCCTATATGCAGCTGACCAGAGGGAGTGCTCCTCACGTGGGGAGAACGCTGATGGTTTATACCAGATCAGGAGCTGGTCCCGAATTTCTAACATAGCAGCATAGAAGTCAAGAGAGGCAAGTGACTTACCTTCCCAAAGGCAGAATGTTGATCCTTTTCTTGATTTCTCTCAGACGGTCAGAATCTCGGAGCAGAGCAACAGCATGGCTGTGGGAAGACAAGGTGATAGAGGAAGAGAGTGAAATAACCAGGTTTAGCATTTGCTTCCCTAACAAATGGCTTTTCGCTGGTGTGAGTAGTACCAGAACCTTACTTATCAACAGAACTTGCACGCCATGAAAGCCAGAGGCCCTGGTAATGGGTGCCTTGTCAGCAGAGATGGAACAGCCAGGAGCAAGGTGAGGCTACCACCCTCCAGTGAAGCAAAGCTCTGCTCTAGTGGCAGCCCTTCTGATAATGTCCCCAGTCTTTAGCTCCTTTGCGACATTTACTCAGCTGGGAAGATCAGACCCTGGTAAACTAAGTGCAAATGAAACTTGTCCTAAGTTCTGTGTGGCGATCCCTATTAGGAAGTAGAGATCTAGTTCCCAAGTCTGGCTCCATCACCCTGGTGCAGGCATGCTTTGGATTTGACATATTCACACAATTGTTTTCTTAAGACATCCACAACCCAGGAGGTGCATGAAGATGGGTTGATTCCACAATGGAGCATCAGCTTCCACGTTGGCCTTGCAGGCTGTTGTGGCATCATCCCATGGTGATGGTACTTTGTGTTACAACTGCACTTCTGGGTGTCACAAGAAGTTGGTCCCCAAGGACAAACTGTCACAGCAGAGCCTAAGAAGGATGGTACCTGAGCAAGAAGTGGCTCCATCTGATTGGCTGAGCTCTTTGCATGTGAGTATAGCCAGGGAAGATGACATCAGTTTCTCTGCAATATAAAAGGAGAGATGAGGCAAACAGCCAGCTGACAGTCCAACAGCCTGAATGAAGATACAGACTAAACAGGGAACCATCTAAGGCTGAGGAAAGGGAGGCTAGAGCTCCAAGAGAAATTCTGGGCTTCAGGAAGAAGTTACTGTGCAAGGTTCATAGTTTCTAGGGTCGGAAGGGACCTGAGCAGATCATCGAGTCCGACCCCCTGCCATGGCAGGAAAGAGTACTGGGGTCAAAGACCCCAGCAAGGTGTTCATCTAGCCTCCTCTTAAAGGCTTCCAGGGTAGGAGCCAGCACCACTTCTCTTGGCCTGTGTCCTTTGGCCTGTGTTATGCAGGTCAGTCTAGAGGATCCCCGTGCCCTGACACCTAGGAACTGTCAGAGCCAGTGTTACGATTCGGGAGTTCCCAGACTAGCACTTAGCACACAAGATGCTTTGGTACAATCACCCTGTATTACCGGTTTAGGATAGTACCCAACCTTTGCTTTACAAATCCTTATTTATGATCACCATTGTCACCGTCATGTACAAAAAGAACAGAACAATGAAAGATCCCCTCTAGACAAAGATCTGAGTGGCACCCGAACTTGCACTCAGATATCTTGATAAGTGTGTGTTCTGGATCACTGCAATTTAATCAGGAGTTAAAGTGATTACAATTTCTACCAAGTCACAATTCAGAATGTCTGGCAATGTCCAGCTGCTTAAATTTCTTTTTTCTGCTTTAAATTAAATTCTAACCTCGCCATCTGATTTCTGTTGCCAGGATACAGTTGGGGTAAGAGGAAGTCTCCACGCAGCAGGCCAGAGAATTAGGGCCACTGGTATTATCTGAGGCATCAGCCACACATGCTTTGCTTGAATGCATACTATCCACGTATGCACCTAACCACAGGATATATTCCTGACATCAGAAGAGCTCTGATGATTTACACCGGATCAGGAGCCAGCCCAGGATTTCTAACATGGCAGCGCAGAAGCCAAGAAAAAATTTTTACTTGAATGTGGGACTTGAAGGAAAAAAAAAAAAAAAAGGACTTACACGGCAGCTCGCTCCACCAGAGCCCTAATGAGCTGCAGCAGGTGAGCAGACAGGACAGAGTAGAAATTCCTCATGAACATTCGCAAGTCAGTCACAACCTGTAAGAGCAGACCGAGTGCATTGTACCTTGTGATCAAATAAACGTCACTGTATTCCATATTACATAGGTCAAAGAATGGAAAGAAGAGGAAAGAGGCGTACAGGTCATTAATGAAGCGTGGAAGATTTTTTGCCTTTCTCTGCACTCATAACCACCTTACTGGAATATGCACATGCACCAGGGCAAAATTAGATCCCAAAATCTTCAGTGCCTCCCACAGAGAGTTTATGGTGCTGTGCCCATGAGTACTGCTTCTTCTGCAGAGCAGTACAGCAAACCTTCTTTATGTAAAATGTACAACACAGACCCCACTACTCCTAGAGTAGCAGCTGTCTCGGGTTCATAGGAAGCACTGTGTCCTCAGCAGAAGGCCCTGTGCTCTCTCCTCAGTCCACGCAGACATGCTATTCGATACAGGTAGCACTCGTGAAGTCTGACATGAACCTGCTGCAATGCTTTGCAAGAAAGTCGTGAAGTGACTCTGTTTTTTTTCCCCCCCTTTGATCCAGAACTCTCACTGCATCCAGCAGGAGACAGATTCAAGGTACAATACTGCTGCCAAGGGAAATCAGTTCAGTTCACATTCTCGTAAGGCAACACTGCTCAGCGATCGTGCTCAGCTGTTACCAACGTGCCACTAAATTAAGTTGCACGATTGCCGAGACTTTATGGGTGGCATTTAAGAAACTGAAGCACGCTGTAGGAAATCTCATGATAGAGTGTGGGGGGAGGACTGAAGGGGCAAAGAGATTTCTCTCCTTACTTGATCATTTCTGCTTCGTCCAGTGTGGAGTTTTCCAGCCACCTCTCCAATCAGCTCCTGTGGGCAAGAGAAGCATTTTCATCAGCATTAGCTTAGTGGAAACAGAAGGACTTGAGTGAAACCTCACATCTCTGCTGCTTAAAAACTCAAGCTAGGATCCTGCACACATGCATGAACATAGGATATGGAAGCCACAATCTCTTCCGGGCAGGGACTGTTACTTGGATGCATGTCCAGTGCCTAGGCCATGGCAAGGTCCTGATTAGGGAGCCCTCGGCACCACTGTTTTGTAAACGGCTCTCCCAGTGAGAGCCGTAAGGTGCTACTTTAGTAATTAATGATGTTACATACTCAGTGTGCATGGAGCTAGCCAGGTGCACAAATGTGTGTAATATCAGGATCTACCACTGATGCAGTAGGCTGGCCAGGGTCTGTTTTCAGGGATGGAAAAACAGTGGGCAATATCTGCTTACTGAATGCATCCATGTGGCTGGTCACTGCAGAAGTATTTGATTCTCTCAATAGGAACGCAACCAAAAATAGAAAACAGTTCAAGTATGCAGAGGGAGAAGCGAATGTTACAGTTCCCAAAATGGTCAGAGATGTGCAGAGGAAGTTATGAAGAAATTAACTGAACTGCACCTTCAGTCTGCGCTCGTTGGCAGTGTGGATGTCCTCATCATTTGGGTTCAGCACAAAGAGTCTTTTGGACCATTCCTCAGAGATCTACAAAATGTCAGCAAAAGACAGCAGTCAGGAATTATTATTTCCCTACTTTAGATGGCTCTTGGGAGGCTCAACTCCTACAAGTTTGTAAAAGACTTTGATAACCCTGGATCTAGAACTGTCCCCTCCTCCCTCCAAATCTGATCTCACACTGGTGAGATTTCATTGGCGTTACACAATAGTAGGAAAAAGCCAGATTACGGCAGCTGAAAGACAGCACCAAGACTCTTGCCATGCCATCCATGTGTGAGACTCTGAGAGTGCATTTGGCACTATTCGTTCACAGATCACTCCAGAAACAGGTTGGGGATAACAGCACTGTTATCTCAATAGCAGTGGCTAAAATTTCCTGTACCTGTGCTTGTCCTTATGGCTGGCAGCCTTGCGTCATACCATCTACTTCAGCTGATAAATACCTTTTCCAGTCCATTCAGGATCTTCTCCAGCTCAGGTTTGGTCAGAATTCCAGTCTTTTCCAAGGCCTTGGCATAAGCCATGCTCCCTTGGATGTCAACTTCTGACAATCTCTGGTCATACTCAATGGAAGAGTTGAGCCTCTCCATGACGGGATCCAGGCCTCCTACAAATCTCCCCCCCCAAAGTTTATCCCCCTGTGCAAAAGGAAGGAGGAAAAGAAAGCAGACCAGTCAATCATGTTGGACACCCACAGCAACACAATCCTTGAGATTAGCACTGATTTTAAAAACAGGACGGTGGGACAGTCCCCTGCCACTCTGCAGTGTTAGCATATAACAGAGCATATGGGACCAAATTCAGACCTGGTGTAAGCAGATGCTGCACCCCTGCCAGAGGATCAGACTAAGTCAACAGGCTGGATTGGGAAGTGGTGTAAATAGTGCTGGAACTGACCTCTAGAGGGATCAGAATAAGCTGAGTGCTTTACATTTACAAATTTACAGGCTCCTGTTGGCAGCACTGACCCTCTTTCTCTTCCCACATTGAACGAGCTACACTCCCTTACGCAGCTGGTAATCTGCAATAGCCTGCAAAGAAGCACAGCAGTTGGGCTGCCCATGTACTGAGGCCACTCCCCGTCTCATTTCCTTGGGCTTCCCCCCGACATCATCCCCTATCAGCCAGTGGCTCCGGTCCTCTGTAAGCTCTTTGAGGTAAGGACCAGCCTTTTGCTTCTGGGAAAATGAGGGCTCCAGGGTGATGCCACAATACAGAAAATAATAATGTGAACATCAGTCCTGACCTTGACGCAGTGGAAGCTGCCAGTGCTTGTCCAAGAGCTGAATGAAGGCAATGCTCAGACAGGAGCGGCTCCTTGGACTCATCCTCATAGCACTGATCAGCTAGGACTCTTGGATGTGGTTCAGGAGATGGGCAATCTCTCCTTGCCATTACTGTTTAGCTATTGAGCCATTAACTGGGTCCCAAGCTCTCTTTAGTGACCTTTGCTCTAACATAAGTATGGCATTAATACATCCTAATTTTTTTAAACAAATACAAAGGCATGTGACAAAACCAGCATTGATACTTCTTTCTTCTAAAGCAGGAGAAGTGCATTGACCCACTAATACCCTTTTAGAGCATGACTAGTCAGTAAGGGTCATAGTAAAGATTAGCATCTGTTGCATAGTATGGGAAAAGGGATACACTTTTTAATCAGGAATAAAAAGTCATTTTTGATTCAGTGGCACAGAGGCAGCTGCGGACAGACACAAGCTACCTCCATTATATAAACCACTTCTGAAATTATGAAGCATTTGAAGGTTGCGCTGAGGAGGGAATCAGGCTGACTGCAGCTGGGAGCGAAGGGTGCTCAGTACCTCTTCGTGCTAGTCTTAGCATCTCCTGCTTCCAAGCCAGCAGCTCTGACACGATAGGTCTAACAGCATAATGTTTTCAGTACGTAGTTTAAAAGGACACTGTTACATAAACACAAATGAGAGTTTCTTCCTCGGTTTTTTATCAGCCATACCTTAGGAAGGACAAAACAGCTATAAAATGACTCAGGCTCTGCAATTTTTAAGGGTTTTTTTTTTGTTTTTTTGGTTTTTTTACACATCCTTTCATCTAGTATATTCATATTTGTGTGTGGCCTAGTGGTGTTCATTTTAGAAGGGTGCCTCGGAAGGAAGGGAAGTTTAGGTTAGATATTAGGAAGAACTTCCTCACTCGGACGGTAGTAAAACCCTGGACCAGGTTACCCAGAGAGGTGGTGGAAGCTCCATCCCTGGAGGTACTTAAGACCCGGCTAGACAAAGCCCTGGCTGGAATGATCAAGTTGGGGATGGTCCTGCTTTGAGCAGGAGGTTGGACTAGATGTGACCTCCTGAGGTCCCTTTTAATGCTAATTTTCTATGAATCTAAGTCACCCTTCAAGCCAGTCAAAATGCAGCAAGGTGCATATGGCCCATCTCACCCTGGATTTGTACAACGCATCTGCTTCAGCAGCTAAGAAGATGTGTTGTTTGGTCACAAGTCACTTGCTTACCCAAGTGGGACACATCCTGAAGTCCTTACTCAGGCCAAATTTCCACTGGACTCAAATGGGAGCTCTGCTTATATATGGACTCCAGGATTGATCCTAATGGATTTTAAAAGCAAATTTCCAGAGCAGATACTAGCAGGCAAAGAGAAGCATTTTGGGAGCATTTATGGAAACTTCCTGCTGCAGAGCCTGAATTGCAGTGTGGATACTTTGGCCCATCTGTCTTATATGTCACACATTTCTCCCTCTCCCTCTTCCCAACCAAACCACCATCCATGGCAGCTGACTGGATAGGACCCTGTCTCAAGATAATCAGTACCATTATTTTATCAGCTAAAGGGGTTATTGGTGAGTAGCTCTGGGAAACTTTCCCCCCAGAGACTGTCTCCACCTATTAAACCAATTCCTGCTGAAGCAACATCTTTTATGGGCCCTATCATTGTGTCCCTGTAGAAGCAAGTAAGTCCTTGTGAAATTTGCCTTTTTAGAACCATAAAATTAGGCCCTTTGTGTTTGAAGATTTGATTTCAGGGCTGTTTTAAGCATATGCCCATTTTTAATTCTAACTTTGTCCGCAGTCAAATTTTGCACGGCCTCAGCTACAATACTGATTAGACATTGCCCTCCTATTAGTTTCCTCTGCTGGTTCACAGGAACAATGCTAAAAATGAGTGACCAAACCTAGGTAAATGAGGTGGGAAATGGGACAGATTTGTAGTTACATTTATTTGGGATTTTCTCCCCCTGAATTCAGGCATGGAAAATTGAGGTACCCAAGCTCACCTTGCAATTGATTGTATGTTCATAACTGGACTTTTTTTTCCCCCCCAGACTCTCTCATTTAACTTTTGGAAGTCACAGTATTTCACCATAAATTTTGTGGGGGACTTCTCTCTCAGTTGAAATTGCTACCTGTCAAACTAATCAGGGCAGTGATGAGGGTAGAAGAGGTGGAGGATGCTTGTCAGAATGCAACAGCATTAGATGGGAGAGGCGGCAGACCAGTTTGGTTCAGAGGCTGCTAGTTTGGGGCAGATACTGAAAATGCTGTCTTGGGACGGACATACAGTGCTGGTGAGCAGTTGTGCAAGTAGCTGTCTAAATAGCACTTAACTGCGAAGTAATCTTCACCTAAAATAAGTGATCTCATGTGAAAAAGAGCTCTGATAAAATGTTGGTCTCTGATATTTTTAATCAAGCTTCTCAAAAGTTTAGTTTGCATCTGGAGCAGCTCCCATCCTAAGAGCAGGCAAGTGGGTGACAACTACTGCTGAGAAATCAAAAGCTCACACTCACCTCAGCTGTCATGTCTGACGGCTGCCTGTTTCCTTTGGAGACTTCAGCAACTTGTGCAGCCTGCAAGAAGAAAACAGCTCAGATGTTTTTCCCTCTCAGACAGGCAGGTCAGCACGCACCTTTGGACAAACCGCTCCGGACTGCCCTGCAGGAAAGTACCGCCACCCCACAGCTTTGGACAAACTGCTCCAGACCGCCCCGCAAGAAACCACCGCCGCCCCACCGCTTTGGACAGCCCGCTGTTTGCAAAAATCCTGCTCGGGGTAAAGACAGCGTGATTAATCATCCATCATCAGCTCCAGCAGGACAGGGCCGTCTCAGGATTTATTGCACAAGAAGCAAAGCAGTTGCGCTGCGGTATATCGGCCACGCAGCGAGGTCTGCTGCAACCTGCCATGTGAGTGCAGGGGGTCGGAAAGTGCACTCCAGCCCCCTCTGGTTCGCGTCCCAGCTGGGCTCAGCTTAACTCACCTGCATGCAGGGAAGCATTGGCTGATCTCTGCTGGGTCTGGCTCAGAGGGCTGCTTTTAGGCACAGCCAGCTGATGTCATAGCCCCGCCTCCACAGGGGGGGCTGCCCAGATCTGGAATTTCCCTGCAGTTCCCTCCCACATCTAGTCCCACCCCCTCGCTGCCCCTCTCTGGTCCTGCTGTGCTCCAATATTGCAATGCTAGCAAATTATAAAGATTTATTCAGATGGTCTAAGTTCAGTGCATATAAGCCCCCTGAGCCAATTCAGCTTGCAAAAAGCGTACGTTATGGGGGCAGAAGGAGAGAATGGGATGGAGGGGAGAGACTCCCTAATGTTTTCTGTTGGAGAAAACCTCCGTGCCTGGAGTGTATCGCTCTGGGAAACGGTAATTTGCCCATGTGCGTCTGAATTCAAAAGCTCAACTTATTATTTAGTAGCTATTTAAAACCTCTGGAGTTGAAAATGTTGTCTCAACTTGAAACACACCTCTGTAAGCCATGCAGAAAACTATGCTGGGAGTCAATGGGAGTTGATCTTCTGCTTTTCCCCACCATGTACCACCTGCTAGGAGGTTGGGATGGATGAGAAAAACTTTGGTGCACACGGGTGCAGAGATCAGCTGTGCACCGCCTTGGCGCCAGCCGCCAAACCCGAAGTGCTGGTGGAAGTGCACTTCCAGTTTCGCCGGTTTTGCTGCTGGTTCGGCGATCGGCCGCTGGGGGATCTGGTGCCCTCCCAGGCTCGGGAGGCACCAGTCGCCCATGGATTAGAACAGCGGCTCTCAACCTTTTTTGTACCAGGACCCATTTGTCACATCGGTGGCCAGTGCTGACCCAGTGCCCCTCACCCCCAGGCCCCAGCCCGCGGGTGTGTGGGATGGGGGGTAGGTGTGTGTGGGGCATGGAGGGACCTCAAGCAGCCCCTTGCAGGCTGGAACTGGCTGCAAGGGAAAAGCCATGATTTCCCACGTTTTTCTCCTTTAAAGGATAATCCATTTGCGACCCTTTCATATATTCTTGCGACCTACTTTTGGGCCTCAAGGCGTGGGTTGAGAAACGTTGGATTAGAGCAGGGGTGCTCAACGCCCAGTTTGCAAACCACATGCAGCCCCTGGCACTGTGTCATCTGGCCTGCAGGATTCCCCCTGAGTGTTTCCTGTTTCCACGTCTGCGTGTATAAAACCTGTTTTGGGGGGATATTGCAATAGTAGCTGTGGGCTTCTACATTTTCGCCAGCTGAGGGAGTTGTTATCAATGAATGACTCTTGTTAGCTTTCAACTTTTGTAGACTGATTGTGGCCAAACAGAATAGCCTTTTCAAGTTCCTCATTGTGCAGGTTGATACGCTGGTTGTTGATTCACTGCTAGCTAATTCATAATGGACTAGATGGGACCTTCTGGGTTGTTGAGTCCAGCCCCTATTATTGCAGGGAGCCACTATTTTAATAAAATTCCTTCGTCAACTGACCCAACTCCAAGGACTGAACAACGATATAGGTAGGGGAGATCCCAGAAAACAGACCCCAGCCCAGCATTTGTTCCTTGGCTCTAAGTACTCAGTCGCTCCCCAGCAAGGAAATGCTTTTTCCTTCTTCCACACTCGTAATGATGCATTTTTTTTACTTTTGTTGCTATTACTTCTATTATTATTCTTCACACTGTTTGTTAACTATATTACAGTGCACTACTTATTCCAGTCTTCAGTATCCAGACCTCTGAGGAGCTCTAGGAATGGTACAAATTAAATTTCAGGTGAATTTGTCATCAAAATCCCCAGCAGAACATGTGCAATCATTTCTCCACCACTACCCCTTGCACCTCTTGTATTGTCTTTCTCTTGCCGTGTCCCTTGTTCCCATTTGGAGTCTTTTTCTCCTTACCTGTGGCTTGTCCTCTCCATCCGCTCAACCCGTCTTGTCTCAGTCCCACCTCTTCATCTCCTTTCCACCACTGGTGTCTAGACGCTCACAGCGGTGATAATTTGGGGGGATGTGCTGAATGTATTTACTTACTTGCCTACAGGAGATGCTTAATTCTTTTCTACTGTTTTGAATGGGATGTCACAGTTACAGTCCTTTTCCTAGCGATGAACAGCATGGAAAGTGTGAAAAACAGAAATTAAACTAGAAATCAGAACAGAAGTTCCAGGGATGGCGAGAGCCAGTAAACAATGCAGAGGACTTTTTAACAGGGTGGTTTTGAGCTAGAGAGTAACAGTACCTTTGTGCCAACTGAAGATTGCAAAATGGGCCTCAAATAAGTGCTTTCTTCTCTTTTTTCCCGTTTTTAATTTCCTCCCACTTTCTGCTTTATCATTTTGCTGTTTTACTTGCTTCTATGAAGCCCCTGATGAAATGGCACTGTGTACTTCAGATCATTTCCCCTGGGGACAGGGAATGGAGCGCAGCCCCATTTCTGATCCTTTTCTTTTCCAAACTGATGTACCATACATACTGGGGTGCTTTGGAGGGGAATATGGCACATTCAGCTGCAAAGAAACATTTAACGTTATTTTACTACGTTTCGTTGTTCCAAAAGATTAGAGAACGTGCCTTAACTGCACTTGCTCCTTGGGGATTAGTCACAGCATTACCTATTTCTTTTAATTTTTCCTTTATTAGAGTTTTTAATAATCATGTTCAGCCTTTTCAGTGCTTTATATAGCGATTTGCAGGAATATACTCTATGTATTAGGCCTAACTCTAGAAATGAATTGACTCTCATAACTTTTGTCCTAAAGTCATCCTATAGACTCAATCTGCTGGTCAGTGAAATGCACTGTTAGCTGGGGTGGTGTGGAGCCGGGCTGACATGTTTTATAAAAAGAATCGTTTAATGAATTTTGAATGTAAAAAAGATGCAACATGCTGAATACAGAAAACATCTTTCATGACAAAGAATAGATACATCGCAGATCTGCTTTCCATAGCAGTTACTATATCCCCTGCTTTCTTTCAGTAGCTAATACCAAGGCTCCTCTCTCATTGAGCCTTAGTGGTAACAATCACAATCCTATGCTTGAAATGTTTAGACGCTGCACATTTAGAAAATTCCACGTCTGCATTCCCTATGGATACTTTAATGTACACATCCCAAGCCACTGAGTCCAATCAGAAGTATAGTAATTAAAAACTGAGATACCTGGGCTAAGCACTACTTTTGCATCTTCTCTTTGGAAAATCGTTTGTGTGGAGCATAGCGATAATTTTGGTTGTGAACGAACTCCAGAGCCCAGCGGCTGAAGTGCATAGCAGAGCTCTGGGACGAAGCCCTAAGAAAGACATCATTTAAGATGCAGGTAATTAACTGGTGTTGGAAGACAAATGAGACGCTAAGCATAAAAAAGCAGGGGCACGTGGTATCGTACAGCACCCAACAGAGCTGTCGCAGGACTTTGCTCTGCTGGTCTGGGCCATATTGTGCCAGGGTCAGTGAATCACATGAACAAACAAAGGCGACTCTAGCTCTCTCTGGAGTCTGTCTGTTGAGCTGGGTGTTTGTTCATTGCAATGACTGTGGTGGCTCCTGGGGTATGACCGTGGTGGTTCAGATTTCAGTCCTTTCATTGATGAAAGAGGCTGACTCTTCTAGAGACGATACCATTTTGGGTCCCCTCCCTGGGTCGTTAGGGCTCGATGGCTATTTGCTGGCTCCCAAGTCATCCCACGGCCCCAGACCCAGAGGACACAAAGAGTTTCTTGCATTGCACAGGCCCGTCCCACGGCCACGGGCAAGGCCGTGGCTTTGCTTGCTGTAGGCAAAGGGATGCTCAGCTGCGTCCGGAGAAGAGCGGCGCTCGCTCTCTCTGGGACGAAGGGGGGTTGATGCAAACTATAATACAGCACATCCAGGTTATAACGAGTGGGAGGTTAGTGAAGAAGGTGGAACATCCGCGCGTCGGCTGATGAGACCCATAAAAGCACTTTAGGAAGAAATGCCTGGTGGCACCCAGAAGAGGAGTTGCTATAAAGTATCATGTTGTTTGCACAGGTGATGGCGACATGCTGCCTGCGCAAGGCCTGGAGTCCGTTTTCTATCATTCGAGTCCCTGTTCCCCTTTTATCATCCCAGCAGAAGCCGGCTGGGACACCCACAACCCCAGCCGGTGAATGCTGGGGCATTTCTGCCTGGCTGCTGGGTGTGCCAACAGCCCCACAACTGGTGCAGGGCGGCCTTGCACGGCCCCAAGGCAGGGCAGGGCAGGGCAGTCCTGCATGGCCCCGCAATCAGGGTGGGGCAGGGCGGAGCCGGGGAGACCCGCAAGCAGGCGCACAGCGCGGCGCGGCGGAGGGAGCGGGGCGGCCGCATTGGTGGTTCAGTGGTAGAATTCTCGCCTGCCACGCGGGAGGCCCGGGTTCGATTCCCGGCCAATGCAAGCGCGCGGGGCTTTCCTTTTCCGCTTCCTCCGTTCTTTTTCCCGTCGGCCTCCGCGCTCCGCTCCGCCCCGCCCCCTCCCCCGGGACGCGGCGCGGGCGCCATGGATGTGTAAGGGCCGCGCAGGGGGAAGAGGCCGCGGGAGGGGGTTGGGATAGCCGAGATTTATTTTTCTCCCCGGGCGGGGAGTGATTCGTTTTCCCTTCCAAAATGGCTATTTTTTTTTACCCCGGGGAAAAACGGCCTGGACGTGCGCACGCATCTGGCCGGGCAGCAGATTTGCAAGTCCGCGCCGTGCAGGCGGCACCATAAAGGCCCCCGAAGAAACCCTGGGTGTCCCCCATCCTTGCTGGGTCTTGGCGAGGCTGGGGGGAGACCGGGGGCTTTGGGGCCTGGGCGATGCTTGGCGCGAGCGTCAGCCCTGCTAGTTTTGTCCCGTCTTTGTCACCGTACCCGCGGCGCTGACTTGTAAACGCGACGGCGGTGTCAGAAAACGGGGCTCCGACCCCGCAAGGTCCCTGCCAACCCCTCATGTCTAGGAAACGATGTCTATGAAAATGTTACTTTTTTAAAAATGTCGAAACTAGAGGAAATGGGGCTCGCGTTGCTGCGGGGTTGTGAACCGGGGACCTCTGTGCCTGTAGGAAACTTTGCCGCGGCCCTGAAGTTTTGACGGAAGAAGGCGCGATTGCCGCGAGGAAGTTTGGGCAAAGTGAATGCCACTTACTGAGTTTTGGATATTGGGGAAAACTTTCTTGCTGGGAGGGTGGTGAAGCACTGCAACAGGTTACCCAGACGTGGGGGAAGCTCCATCCTTGGAGGTTTTTAAGGCCTGGAGAGACTGGGAAGATCTAGTTGGGGATGGTCCCGCTTTGAGCAGGGGTTTAGATGACCTCCTGAGGTCCCTTCCAACCCTCACTTTCTTTTATGACTTGACCCTGAGTAGCCCCCTTGATTTGAGTGGAGCAAATCAGGGTAATAAGTATGCATCTAAAAGGGCAGGATTGGGACGTTAGGTGCACCTCCAGCACGGAGCTGCTTGTTGGACGGACCCGGATGCAGGACTGCCTGCAGCGTGGTTGTGGCAGTCAAACAGTGTGGATCTGTCAGTGCTGTTGGGGCCGGATAAATACTTCCGTGTCTTTTAACATGGGCGCTCCTTGTGAGAGAAATCTCCAAAGATAACAAAATGAAGTTCCAAGTGAAAAAACAGTTAGTAAAAAAAAAAAAATTCTTGATGTTTCGTTTAGAAATGGAACATTTTTGTTTAATTTTCTATAGGAGCCTACAATGGCAATTGAATTCAAAAGTGTATGTTAAAAGAATGGCTCTTACGGACTAAGATGAAATGAATCTGTAGTACGTGAAGATGATCTCAGTAATTTAGGTAAAAAAAAATAAGCAATGAAATTTTTTCAAAGGAAGCTAAAATATATTTACGGAAGATGTATGAAGTCAGTTTTTTTTTCCTTTTCCATTTACAGGTTATTCTTGTTACAGCTAAGAGCTCTATGTAGATAACTGATGTAAAACCCAAAATTAGGATAGCTATAAAAATAAATTGCATGCTGATATATCGCATGCCTACTTTTCTTTCAAATCGGTTGTTCAGACGTTCATAAGAAGGTGCGGACTGGCATAAAAACTGTAGTCTGTTTCTGGTTTGCCACGTTTTTGTAATGATGCAAATCAACTTGAATAAGCACACTGGCCATAATGTTTGGTATATTATTTCATTTAAAATCCTTGTAGCTTGACAAACTACTGAACAGCAAGAGGACTTTGTAGCCATAATAAATTTGTATCTCCCCAATACCCTTAGCAATAAACAATCCGGCTAGTAAAAACTTAATTTTTTAAGTAACAACTTGGCAACTGGGTGGGTTTCTGTTTGCTGTTAATCAGTACAAAAAGAGTTTAAGCACTTGTGGTCCAAAAAGGTCCTGATTTGTAGAGGTTTCCCATTTTAAAAACAAACCCACGTTTGAGTTAAACATAGTTTAAAATCACAGTTAAACAAACCACCGATTCATTCAGTGCTTGCCTGTTGAATATACAGTCCAGGATCTTCTCAGTTTTTTAATGGAAAGAATCTGTATGTCATTCTTCCATGGCGCTATTATTTCCAAAAACAAAGAACATCCTCAGTGCATAGGGATTTCTGTGGAGATAGGCTGAATGCAGATTTCAGAGAATTGTGTTTACCTAAGAACAAAACTACAAAAGCTATATGGCTTGTAAAACATGAATGGAAACTGATGCGTGTGTGAGCTCACTTGCTGAAGTTTCACTAGAATCAGCTAATTGGAATTTTAAGTTTATCTCAGCGTATTTTACAAGGTCCCTTTCATTTAAAAACAATGATAGAACCTGTGGACGTTTGGAAGGCATTCACATGTTTGACTGTGATGAATGTGACAGTGCTATTCAAACGGTTGATGGTGCTTGACCATGCATTTTGCTGTTTTTATGTGCTGTTGCAGACCTGAGAGAAGCCCTTTTTTCCCCCCTTTGTATGGTAACTGTCTGGTGGCTCAGCAGAATGCATTGTTCTTAGGATATATGGCTAGCTCCTCGCTGCTTGTCCTACAGAAGTTGTATTTACTTGAAAATATGAAATTACCATATTTTCTAGTCTAATTAACGGGAGCATGCTTAATTCAGAAATACACTTTACTCAGATTGTTCAATCCAGCAATAATAAGTAAGAGCGATTCTTGCTTAATTGGGACAGCCTGGGGGACGGTGGGGGGCAGCTGGGGAGCAGCTCAGGCTGTGGCATGTGCGGCTGGTCCTGCTGCCCCCAGGGTGCAAAGCAGGCTAGGGGCAGACTCACTTCCTGGCAGCTCCTCCTGGCTGCCACTGAACCCAGCCTCACTGCCCAGGAATCCTGACCCATCTGTCTCAGGCCCACCCCAGGTGGTGGGACCCACGTGGGCAAGGTGCACAGACGGGTGGGGAGCGGTGTCCAGGAGCAGTGCGGGTGGGCAGGGCCAAGGCCAGGCTGGAGCCAGGATCACAGGGCAGTAATAGGGCCTGGGCCTGGGGCAGAGCCTTGATCTGCTGCCTGCACATCCCTGCAGTGGGCACTGTTTCCATAGGCAGAGGTGTACGCGGAGCAGATTGCAGTTCTACATCAGTTTCTGGCCTCACACTGTCACTGCCCCGAGATCCTGGATCCGACTTCTCTTGCCCGTCCAGTTCCTGGATGCTGCTCCCCACTCACCTGTGGCCCCAGCCCATCCACCTGGCCACACTCCCTGCCCAGGATTGTGGGGCAGTGATACAGCAGGGCTGGGGCCTGGGGCAGAGGTGCAATCTGCCTCCCCCAGGCCCCTGCCTGCAGAACCAGCACCCGTTGCAGGGGTGCGTGGGAGCAGATCATTGTTCTGTCCATATTGTCACACCCCCCCCAGCCCTGGACCTGCCCACCTGTCTTGCTCATGGATGCCACTTTGTGCCTGCCCCGCAGCTCCATCGCAGCTGTCTGGCCCATCACGGAGCCACTTAGGGAGTTTTGGTGAGCTGTTGATGGTGGGGGTGATTGCTGACCTGGCCCACAACAGCTCATGAAAACTCTGTACGTGGCCCTCTGGCCCAAGTAATTGCCCACCCATGCTATAGAGTATGTGTGTGTGTGTGTATAGTTATAGATACATATATAGACCTCTCTTACCTGTATGTGTGTTTGTATACATTATCTATATATCTGTATCTACCCACTCAGTAGATTTCTGTTATTGTTTTGTGCATCACTTTATTCAGACAAAACTTTAGGGAGCAAGGAATAACTGAATGGGCTGTTAATTGAAATGGTAAATCAGTCAGTAGGCTGTCCCAATTCAGAGGATTTTGCTGAGCAAGTTAAACACTACTTTGTGGATCAGTTGAGCCAAATATTCTTGTACCGATAGTTTGTCTAATAGTAATAACCATAGTTAGGGTGTGTAAAATATTCGTGACTGCCAGAGACAGCAACAGCCAGAAACAGTGGAGGAATTAACACAATTGTGATCCTGAGAATTTTATTAGAAAAAATTCCTGAATTTAATGAATTCTGCTTTCTAGTGTTAGTAGAGAGGAAGGTGGTGATTTTTAAATTTTTTATACAAAATATTCTGAAACATCTGTTTTATTCCTTTTTTAGGAAAGATGCCAATGCTGCATTGCTGAGTAACTTTGAGGTAAGTTTACTTGTACCTAATTTTCAGTAGAGTTTAATGCAGTGATCATCAGTTTTTTAAGACTGCAAGTCATATTGACACAGTTCAAGTCAGAGGCAGATGGACAAAGGGAGGTCCCATGGCAGGCACAGGAAAAGCATACACCACTTGCTGCTTCCCCTTGCGCTGGCATGGGAAGAGTGCTTGCCATGGCCACTTTTCCCTGTACTTGGTCGCACTGCTTTTCCTTGCACGGACACAAGGAAAGCATTCACCTCTGGCATGGGCAAAGCACTTGCCATAGCCTTTTCTCCCCACATTGACACAGCAAAAGCACCTGCTGCTGGCATGGGGAACGCATCTACTGCTGCTGCTTCTTCCTCTGCCAGTACCAGAAAAGTGCCTGCCACTGGCATGGGGCAAGTGCCCACTACTGCTGCTTTTTCCTATGCTGGCACAGGAAAAGTGATTGCTACTAGAGGTGCACCAATACATGGGTCCCATATCAGATTGGCACCGATATAAGGAAAACTGACTGTATCAGATATTGGCTTTTTTTGGCTGATGTGGCCAATAATTCCCCATGCATTTGCCCAGCTGCAGCGCAGCACACAGGCGGCCAGGAGCTTAGCCCAGCAGCGTGGCGAGCAGCTGGGTCTGGCTGGTAAGCCTGTTGTGAGGGAAGGGGCATGGGGGTGCAGATCGAGGCCCCTGCGGTGAGGGAGGAAGTGGGGCTGGGCAGGGCTTGGGGCAGGTGCTGCACAGCTGGCGTGGAGTGGGGGACAGAGCCACAAGCGACTCATCTGGAGGGTGCAGGGAGAGGGTGGCAGCTCTTACTGATGCATGCACTCCAGGGGGGCTTGGCAGGTGTGTGCCCCCGGATCTGCGCACAGGGCGAGGACAGGCTGTTGCTGTGGGCTGGGGCAGGGGCTGCACTGAACTCTTCCTGGTAGGGGGGCTTGGGCTGCGCTCGGGACAGGCAGCGGTGCTGGGAGGGAGGCTGGGGGGGCTACAGCGAATTTTGGGGTGGCTGCAGCCTCCCCATAGCCCCCTCCCAGTGCTGCCACTGCCTGTCCTGAGCGTAGCTCTGCCCAGACTCCTGCTGGGAAGAGCCTGGTGCCCACTCTCGCCTTGTGCGCAGATCTGGGGCACACCCCCCCCCATGCCCTCTGGGAGCTGCCACCCCCTCCCCGTGCCACCCCCTCCCCGCGCCACCCGGACAAGCTGCTAGTGGCTCTGTCCCTCGCTCCGCCCTAGCTGTGCAGTGCCTGCCCCTCCCCCTGCCACAGCCCCACTCTCTCCCTTATAGCAGGGGCCTTGATCCCCTTCCCCTGCAACAGACTTACCAGCCAGTCGCCCCTTTCCATGCTTCCTGCCTGCATATCGGAATTGGATCAGTATTGTCTGATACAGCTCATTAAAAATTGGCCATCGGCCCCAAAATCCTCTATCGGTGCACCCCTAACTGCTAGTAAAGTCCCTGCCACGGAACAGCACCGAAGCCCTGTGTCCATGGACCGGATCAAAAGGCTTCTCAGGCTGGATCTGGCTGCAGGTTGCCCACCCCTAGTTTCATCTTACAGCAAGTCCTAGCGCTCTGGTCTCGAAGGCAGTGAGATGGTTTGGTTCAAACTCAGTTCATGACTCTCCTGAGAATCACAGACCTATTCATGTTCATTCTTTTCTTTCTCTTTTTTGTCTCTTTCTAAATGGCCGCCAACAGCTGTGTTCCCTCTGTCCTCTGGGAGCTTGTGCCTATTCTGTGACAGTCTGACCCCTTCCTCACCATAGCCCTGTGCCTTTATTTACTTTTTCTTGCCTTTTTTCATCGTTTTCAGCCCTTTCTCTTGCCGTTGCCCTCCCCGCCGCCTGGTTTCATTTTTTTTCTCTTCTCTCGCTGTGGCTGCTCTGTTGCTTTCTTCCTTTCCCTTTCCCCTCCTGATATATCCCTTACCTTTCTCCTCTCGTCTGTTGTTTCTTTGTTTTTCCCAGTTTCTTTGTTCCTTGTTGGCTAGATGACCACCCATCCCTAACCCCTCTGGTTCCTTGCATAGTTAACCCTTTTCTCGCTGGAATGGCTGAAGGCAGCTCCCAGCAGTCCATTGCTGAGGCTTCTGCCCCTTTGGACTTGAGTTTTGGTGTCCGGCTTCATGCCCCTTCCTTCATCGGGGTGGAGGAGTGCGCCTCTGCTGTGGGTGCACTAGTAGGCTTCAGAAACATCCTTTATGCTGACCGGGTGAGTTCGGACCCCATAATTTTCCTCAGCTCGCCTGCTTTGGTGCATGATGTTGTGTTAGCAGGTGTGACTGTCAGGGGTGTGTTTTGCACCGCGACACCCTTAGACACACTACCATTCAGGTGGTAGCCTCTAATGTTCCTCTTCTCCATTCCTCTTGGACGATGAGCTCACCAACCGCCTGCACCCCTATGGCATGGTCACGGGGCCTGTCCGTAGACTGCCACTTGGCAGCGGCAGTCCTGAGCTCCAGCATGTCCTGTCCTTTAAAAGGCAGATGTTCATGCTTCTTGCCCGGGAGGGTTGCGGTTTGCCCCACTCCCTGTCTTTCATGATTGACGGGCAGTGTTAGGAGGCTTACCTCACTGTTGGGGACATCGTGTGTTTTTGCTGTGGCTGCCCAGTGCCCGAGGAAGAAGCCGGTTGCAGCAGAGCCACCTGTGGCTGCGCCCGATGGTTCGTCTACCTCTGGTGCGGATGCCTCGTTGGGTGGTGGGGATGCTCCTGCCTTCCAGCCACTCCCCAGTTTGTCAGAGACAGCTGGCTCTGTGGGGGTGGATTTGAGGCTTCTCCTTGCTTCCCCCCAGGAGAGGCTTTGGCTCCTTCTGCTGAGGGGCGGACCTCCCAGCAACAGAAGGAGTCTTACAAGAAGGCCTTGTCAACCCCTTAAGACCTCCCCACCACTTCAGGGGGATCTGGGGTTAGCGAGTGGGATCCCCCGTCTCTGCCTGCCTCCTCAGCATCTCCCCCAGACCTGGGAGTGGGGTGGATCCGATGGCCCTCCACTCGCCTCTCAGCTCCCTGAGCCTGATTATGTCAAAATGGGCCCTCTGGGAGCCACAAGTGGCTCCAAGAGAGATATTCCAGCCCAGGAGGGTTCCCCTGTAATTGTTCAGGGACTGATGCAACCTCCGAGGGCCCTTTGGAGGATGCTGCTGCCATAGGGCCTGATGCTGGGAGTCCTGGTGAGGGGACACATACCCCCCCCAGGCCTTGGTGACTCTCTGTGCGTAACGTGTACCTCTCTCCTTCCTTGAGGTTGGATTTTGATTCTGCCCCTGAGGACAAATTGAGAGAAGTCCTGCCTCAAGGAGTGGCGTCCCCGACTCAGCTAAAGCTTCCCCCCCATAGTCTCCATCCCGGTGGCGGAGCCTGCTCCTGCCCCTGAGGAACCTCCCTGTTGATTACCCCGTTGAACGCCTCATTGAGTTTCTTGACTAGATAGACCAAGCATCACTGGAAAGTTGCCCAGCGTATTCGTAAATGGTTCCCGGAACTTGTGACATTTGCGCTTTCTGCTAAGGCCACAGTAGCGATGCTGCACTCCACCCTGGGCATGCAGCGTTATAGCTTTCACCTAAGCAAGCTCGCAGATGATGTTGGGTGCCTGTTGCAGGCAGCTTCAGCTAGCGAGCTGTAGGCCCATTTTTTTCTTGTCCTGCGTGCATCCTCCTCTCTGGTACTTCTCTCTGCTCTTTTGGCTTTGCCTGTCCCCCTTTCTACACCCTTTATGCGTGGCTGCTACGGCTTTTAGTTCTCTCAGTGTCAGTGGCTGCAGAGATCCTGGGAAGCGGACAGCTCTCTGATTTCCTGCATCAGAAACGGCTGGATGTAGCTTTCCTGCAGGAAACACATACTGACGTAGCCGATCAGGCTGACTGGCATGTTGCCTGGAGAGGCCACGTGTTCCTGAGTCATGGCACCTGCCACAGCGCAGCGATCACATTCGTCTTCTTGCCGCAGCTGATGCTTGACACGGCGGTAGTCCACGAGGTCATCCCTGGCTGCCTGCTAACTGTTCACCTCTCTTTGGCACCATGTCGTCTCCATTTCTACGCGCCCACAGCTTGTGACCATCCTCCTCGGTACCCAGGTTGATGTCCGGTCATTGGTTGACTGTCAGCATGCTTATGAGTGTGCCTCTTCAGCTTGCGTCAACTGCATCAAGAGTGACACCCTGCTTCTCAGTGCTTGGGCCAACCTCTTTCACCCTGGACCTGCCTGGAGGTCTCTCCCGGCGTCTCAAGGGCCTTAAGGCCCTAGGGGTGTTCCTCTGACCATCTGTCTTCCCTGACCAGAATTGGGATGGACATCAGTGAGGAGGTGGAGGCGCGTCTGCAGCAATGGCACTGGTGTCTGCCCGGCATCTTCTACCACCGACGGGTCTTCATTGTGAACACCTTGGCAGCCACGACATTATGGCATCAGTGTGCTATGTTGGACACCCCTGCCAGACTTACTTGACATGCTGCAGAGACTGTTTGTGGATTTTTTTCTGGGATGGGTGCCATTGGCTCCTCCGAGCTGTTCTCTGTCTGCCAATACCCAAGAAAGGCCAGGGCTTGGTTGACTTGGGGGGCAGAGTAGCTGCTTTCTGCCTGCAGGCCCTCCAGAGACTACTGTGAGGAGTCCCCTGCCCCCCTTCCCCTGGCAACAGCTGGCCTATGTGTTTCTGTGACGGGTGGGGGACCTCGGGTTCAACTGAGGGCTCTTTCTCTTGTATCCTGCCCTCTTGGACTGGTGCATCCTCCAGCCCTACTGCAGCCTGGTGCAGGCCTGGCAGTCTGCCTTCTGCCTCCAGCCCTGAGCCAGGCAGCTGTGGTTTCCACAGTTGCTGCAGGAGCCCCTTGTCTACAACTTGGCCCTGCGGCACAGGCTGCTGAGTCTTGGCTCTGATAGTCTTGCTGACTCTCATCCAATTGCATGCTGTCCAGCTGGGCCACCTTTTTGACATGACCTGGTCAGATTGGCTGTAGGCTGAGGCTCTGGCTGCCTGCTCGGGCATGTGCTCGGTTCGCTGCGCCACCTGCCTCCCAGGGGACATGCGGGCCACCCTCCCAGCAGAGGCAGTGGCCGCCCTGGAGAACCACCTCTGAGCATGGTGGGTCATCCCTGCCGGGGATGATCCCAGGTGAACCCTTTCCACTGCTGCCTGTTGTCCCACCCATTGATAGTGACCTGGGTGGTGGGCCCGGCACTTTACTGGCTCTTCCTACGCCTCTGATGGCGATGCTGGGGTTTGCTTTAACCTGCTCCCCTGAAAGGTCCTGTACATATGGTTGATTCGTGTCTGCTACTCCCACGTCCTTGACAGTTGTCTTGACACTATACGGTGGCATCTAGTTGCACTGGCAGTCACGCCAGCCTGCCCCACGTGGCGCACACTTTATATGCTGCCCATTGCCAAAAGGACCGGTGACCTCCAGTTGCAGTTGCTGCATGGGATACTGGCCACCAGCACACTCATCCGCCACATGGATCCGACTGTGTCAGTGGCCTGCCCCTTCTGTCCGGGGGAGGTAGAGGCAGATCTGTTCCACGCCTTCCTTGGGTGCCCCCGGCTGCTGCTGCTCTTTGCTACCTTTGGCACTTTGTTCGAGGTGCTGGACTTGGACCTCTCAGAGGCTACCTTTTTCTTTTCCCTTTCATACCTGGTGGCTGGGGGTGGGGGGGTGTCATCTGCTTGGCTAACTTTCTGCTTGGCCAGGCCAAGATGGCCATCCTCAAGAGCCGCAGAAACTGGCTTGCTGGGACCAATTCTGATGATGCCTCGTGGCTCTTTCGGTTCATGGTCCAGGCGTGCTTGTCACTGCAATTCGAGCATGCAGTCCTCCAGCAGACAGTACCAGCCTTCCAGGCACCACTGGGGCATTCAGGGGATGCTCTGCAGTGTCGAGGGTGGCTGTTTGGTCCTTGCGCTGTGATACTGCTCGCCCCTTCCCGGGGTACCAGCAGGGGTCTTAGTGGGTTGATGTTGTACCAGATGTTTTTGTTTGTAGATTGTGAGGGCAGGCCTTGCAGGCCATAGCTCCAGGCTCTTTCTGTTGTACCTGGGCCCCTGTGTGGGCTGTCCTTTGTTGTACTGCTACTTTTTTCCTTTAAACGTTTATAAAAGTCTTTTAGTACTGCTTTCATGGTAAAGATGAATAGGATTCAATCCAAGACACACAAAATCAAACGATAGCAGTGTGTGTGTGTGCATGCACGTGCACATCTAAATGCAAGAGAGCCAGCATCCAGACCATTAGCCATTTTAAAGCTGCTCTTCTCTCCTTTCTCTCTCTTATTTTTTAAATTGATTTCCCGGATTCTGTCTTTGTTATGTGTAGTGTTAATCAGGGGCCTCATTTTGCACTCTTTTATGCCAGCTTTAAGCCTGGGCTAGTGCCTTTATTTAGCAATCACACTGTCCATACATCAGACTCCGAATCCTTCAGTTTGCCAGTTTTGTTGCAACGAAAAGTAGAATCAAAATAATGCATTTTTAAATCACGTTTAAGATGGAAATGAATAGATAGCCAACAGCACTGTTGCTCAACCTTTTGTTTGGCCCTGTGGGCTAGATGAGTGGTATGGGCCAGATCAAGCCTCATGCTGCCTCTGCCTAGCCCTGTGTGTTGGGATCAAGCTCCGTGCTTGCCCTGAGTGGCCCTGTGCTGTGTGCTGCCTGGATCAGCCTCGTGCCACTCTGCATGCCCAGTGTAGCGTGCAGGGCCATGTTGTCCGGCCCACGGGGCTGCCCCCCAGTTCAGAAATTTGGCAGCAAGGGAGAGGCTTTACTTGCCACTGTTCCCTTGCCACCAAATTTTTAGACCCCTGGTGAGTCCCGCAGGCTAGATGATCTGGCTTCATGAACCAGGGGCTAGGGGTATACCTGGCCAAAAATATTAGACAGCATGTGCTGCATCCTCATTAATGTTCCAGAGATACATGAATTGGAACAGTAGGAGTTCTTTGCAAATGATTCCAGGTGTTTTCTCAAATGGCTGCTGACAGCAGTGCTGTTATTTCATATGTAATTTTATGTACACATATACAGTATCAGCCTGGAGCCCAGGACTTGCTGAAATGCTTAAATAAATTGAAGACCGTGCTACTAAAAATAAATAAGCTCCTAAGTCCTTTAAGTCTTTGCAGTGCTTTTAACAGTCTTTGGTGTCTTTTTTTTCACATTAGGGAAAATATATTTTCTCAGCATATGGTAAATTCATGGTGAAGGCAAGGCAGCGTGTAGTTCTGAAATGTGATGGCAAGTCACAGTAAGTCCTTTGAGAGAGCAGCAAGTTCATGTCTACTAATGCAGGGACTGTGACTGCTAATGTGGTTAGAAAACAGCTTGTGAAGACAAAGCCATACTGAGCCACCTTTGCAGCCTTCTAAGAGAAGATGCCTTTTTGGAAGTGAGAAGAGAAGAGCATGCCATTTTCTTAGGTGCCCCAGGTTATATGGGGTTATGTGAGGACTTGATTCTTTAGTTAGGAATTTAACTGAATGTGATGCCTTTACAAATCATAAATATTTCCTCAAGATGATTTCCGTGCTGAAGTTCCAGACTTATACAACCTTTCTACCCTGGTTCCAAAGTAAGTTTTGATGTCCTCTGAGCCACATATGTTTGAATAAAGCAAAGTACACCATATGGCACACTTTAGAAGAACTTAATGAGAGACCTAGAAGGAACAGTTGTGTTCAAGAAACAGAGAATAACCTGTGATTTTATTTAAATCAGAGCTTCACGTTTTACTTTGTGCTGACTTCTTTTTTTTAATCTACTATTTCAGTACAGAAAGTAGCAACTAATGAAGTAACGGTATCTTGAAAAATCCAGTCTTTCCACTACTACTTTGTGTTCCTTTTCAACATGCAGGAATACTGAGCAGAAAATAGGGTATGGGACGTATTTGTTGTGTGGAGAGCTTTTTGAGGTCTTTGTGCTAGGTAAGAGCCTGGTCCACTTTGCAGAACTGGACTTGTGATTCTATGCATTACAGATCATTTGTATACCGTAAAAATTCATTGGGCACCTGTAAATGAGCGCGGAGGCTGCTCAGACGCATTGGAACACCAGCGCGTCGGAGTAGACTCGATTAATTAAGTCTGCCGGAGTGTGGCAATTGCTGTGCTCCTGCGTCTCACGTATCAGCGTCCCCATGCTTAAAAATGGCAGCAGGGGTGCTTGAACTAAAGCTCTCCCGATGAGCTTTAGTTCAAGCGCCTCCACTGCCATTTTTAAACACGGGGACGCTGATGCAAGGAGATGTGGCGGTGCTTTAGAGTGGCTCTCAGAGCTACTTTGATTAAAGAGCCGCTGCCTCCCACCCCCAGAGGACGTGTAAAAATGCCCTTTGTCGGTTTCTCCATCTTTGTTGTCTTCACTTGAGCCCCGTTATCTTTTTATAGTTCCAAATGTACCCACACGTGCTGAGTGAGAAAAGAATTGGAAAATGGAGTTACTGATGAGACTGCTCATTCCCCGTTTCCCTTTCTCAGCATAGTTCTCTCGGCCCATGCAGCTTTTTAATTCTTTACAGGAAGGGATTAGCAATATCCGCAGCTGTAGGCATTTTGAGCACGTCTGTAGCTCTCTTCCATATGCGCACTCTTCTAAAACGAGGATTTTATTTTCCTTTCCATAGTTTTTGCTCCATCTTTCCCTCCTGTTGCATTTTGATGGAAGTGTCTTACCCTGTCACTGTCAAGCTAATATTTTGCAATAAAAATGATCCGTGAGTAAGGAGACTTGGGTTCTGTCCCTGTTATTGTGAAAGATTTCCTTTGTGATTGTGGACAAATCACTTAAGTTTCATCATCAGTAAATTGTACAGTTTCAGCAAGTGCTGATAGTCCATTAAAATATACGTAGGGTGTGGTCCAATAATTCCTACATCTTTTTTCCAATATCATTTATAGTTTCATAGTACTCATTTAGTACTAGTTACCTGAATTTGGAATGATCATATGCAAAGAATAACACCGATGAAGTTTTCCATTACCCTTTTAATCACCAAGTCCGTCAATAAAGGGGTAGCATAATCTCTGTTGCTTAGCTGATAGTAATTGAAAAATGTTCTCATAATATTACCATAGAAAATATTGATAATATTTTGAAAAAAATTGAAAATAATGAATAATACTTTGTAGTAACTCAGTAAAACATGCCTTTTGTTTAGGTGTTCCAGTTACTTACTGATCTGAAACAACAACGCAAAGAAAGTGGAAAAAGCAAACAGAGCTCTGGCCAGCAAAATCTGAACACTATCATGTATGAGGTGAGTAGAGCTACACAGTTATTTTGCACTTCAGTGTAAAGTGGCAGGCATTTACACATGCAGAGTTTATCTAGGAATTTGTCCTCTGCTTAATAGAACTTCAATAAATATTTCCTGCTTATAATACAAATTTTCTTCCCTAAAGATTTCAAATTGCTGAAAAGTAGCCATCTCTGAGCTAGGAAGCGCCAACTAACTTCTGCTCGTCATGAGAGAGGAGATAAATAATTTTAATGTTTGGAGCAGACACTGTGGCTCTGGTGTGTAAGGAGCTGTTCAAAAGATCTTAGTACAGCAAGCTTCATAATCTCTTAAGGCTGAAAGTAAACTTTGTTGGCTTTGAACCTGTACTTCCACAATAGTTGGCTTATTTAAAACATGAGCTGTAGAGCAAATAATTTGTTGCTTTACCTTTTAACATGACCCAGTCTGCGCCACTTGCTGGGGCCAGGGCCAGGGCCAGGGCAGGCAGGCAGGCAGGCAGGCTGCCTCATCCCACTGTGGCTTGGGCTGTGGCTGGGTCTTGGGGCAGTGCCCAGCCCGGGTGGCAGTGGCTTGGCGCGGGAGGGAGGGAGCGTGTACCCTTGGGACAGGGTTGAGGGTGCAGCCCAACCGGGGTGGTGGCAGCGGCTCACAACGGCAGCAGTGCAGGGCTCTCGATGGCAGCAGCGCCAAGGCTGTTGGTTCAGTCAGGCTGCAGCCCCATGCCCTGCACCCCACAGAAATCTGGGCAGGCATGTGCCTCTCCACCTCCCCCTGACGTATCACCAGTGGGTCTGCCAGACTGCCCCCATGCCATGAGGTTGCCCCCTGATGGTGCGGGCTGGTTCAGGCTGTACGGAGTTTGGCCCCTGATGGCCCAAACCAGCCCTGCACCAAGCTTGATGCATGGCCCTGATGGTGTAAGTCTCTCTATGTATCTATATCAATATAGACATAGATTATATATAGAGGGAGAGGTATTTCATTTTAATTGTGGAAAAACACAGATTTTGGTTTTTTTAGTCAGAGAATTTTGGATAGTTTATCAGAGAATTTGGGATTTTTTAAACAGAGAAAACCAGGATCCTTGACGATTTGATTACTTAAAAGATACATAGTTTGACCGCTAGTGAACCATGGTTAATATTGCATTAAATCTAGTCTGTTTTGCTTCCATGAGTAGACCTCATTGACTGTAGTGGAACCACACAGGCACATACGGTTTGGTCCTGGATTTTTGAGTTTTAGTTCTGTCTTTGTTTGAAAAGACAAAGTTATAAACTGCAGGTCTAATCTTTACTGAGATTTGTAGTCTCTTTCTCAGTTGTTTCAAGTAAATAGGAGAGTCAGGCAAAAGGGAAATGTTAATTCTCAGTGTACCTGCTAAATATATGAATATTAAGCAAGTATGACCATATCATTATATCAGTATTGATATAATGGGATTGTTTCTGTTTGTTGTGAATACATAGTAATAAGCCTTGTACGTGGGTATACCTGCGATATTACAGTAGTTGGAACTAGCTTATTTAAATGGTGGTTGCATTTAGATATGACCATAATACGATGATGGGCACTTTTAGTTGGTTTAAAATTACTATATTTCACAGTGTAAAGGTCGACCATGGATTTTCGATGCAAAAATTTAGTATTTTCATAGGCACAGTGTATAAGTCGGGGCTGAGTGCTGAGCTCGGCACTTGGCAGCACAGCTCACAGCTGACAGGGCCAGGCTCGGCGCTCACCAGGCGCAGTCCCATCCCCTACAAGCCTGGTGCTGCTCTCAGGGGATGGGGCTGAGCCGGCCAAGCCCAGCCCTGGCTCCATCCTTGTACCCATCTCCTGCGAGCAGTATGTCACCAGCCAAGTACCAAGTGTGGCATTGCTCGCAGGAGACGGAGATGGGCATGGCGCTGGGCTTGATGCTTGGCTGGCGCAGTCCCATCCCTTGCAAGCGGCACTGGTGCAGCCCAGGACTGTGCCAGCTGAGCACCAAGCTCATCTGAGCCCAACCCTGTCCCTGGCCCCTGCAAGTGGTGCTAGTCCCTGCAAGTGGCACTGCTGAGCACTGAACCCAGCCCTGATCCCTGCGAGTGGCTCCAGGCTTGGCTGCTCACAGCAGACAGGGCCAGGTGCTTGGCTGGCATGGCCTCACCCCCTGTGAGCGGCGCTGGCCTCAGCACTTGGCTGGCGCAGCCCAGGAGCACTGCTCACAGGGGATCGTGCTACAGTGCATAAATCAAGCTTGATTTTTTAAGACACAAAAATTGGGCTTCAAAACCCGACTTGTCCACCCTGGAACACGGCACGTAAATAGCTGAGTTTGGAAAATAAAATGTCTAAAGTTAAATAGCCATGGCTATAGAATATAGTATTTTAATAGGCAATTACTAATTTCTCCTCTACTGCAATCAGTCATGGTTTACAAGTAAAAACAAATCATCATAATACTTTGAGAACATAGTTTCTCAGTGTATTACTCCATTAAAATATTGCTCAAATTCCCCTAAGATAATCATTAGGAACACAAGCAATGAATATTTTATCATTTTGGTAGAGAGGAAGAAGGCCAAATCTTTCTATGTTGATAAAATCAAGTTTTAGTTAGGAAGGTTGCTTTTAATAGATCTATTTTGTAATGTCTTATACTTGTATTATTTGTCATATCCTAAAGAATCTTGGAAACAACATTTCTTCCCTACCAGTTAGTTATATTCTCTTGGCTAAATATTGCCTCATTTCTTTCTTTTCTGTCCTTTTTATTATAGATTTTTGTTTTAAAGAATTTCTAAGACAAAAATGCCTATATAAAAAGATACTTATTTAGTTATGCTCATGGCACAGTACACAAGTAACGCTTAGACTCCTCAGGAGAAGAAATCCATGTTTGCCGTACAGCACGATGCACACACATGCTATGCACCCGGGGTGGGCTGGTTCATCATATTTGAAATCTTATTAATGGGTGGAGCATCTGTCTGTTGTAGTCTCAGTGAGAGCTATGTACACTGCTGTATCAGGTAAAGAGCAACACTTTAAGTTTGAAACAGTTGGACCAGTAACTTTTACAGTTAATGATGAAGTTAGTAAATGTTACTGTCTTTTGGTAGAGAAAACAGGAATTTCCTGTAAGCTTAGTGATCCTCTTTACTTTTATTTTGGGGTTAGTTCAAACAACATCCAGAAAGATTCTTGTGTTTTTTTCAAGTTAAAAGGGTGACTGTAAACTACAATCTGACTGGGCTTCTTTAAAAATAAAAGAAAAGCCATTTGATCAACTTTTCCTTATAGTCAGGAGGCTGGGCTCATGCAAAATTGCAAGATGGTGTCATCTGTCTTCTTGAATCTTCATTCTTTAAACAAAAAAGCAAATGCTTTGCAAAGATTAGTTGAAGTTAATTAGTGTTAGTGCAAAAGACAAACAGCAGGAAAATTAATCATCTAACAGAAGTAGAAAATGAACCTTTCTGAATAATGACTACAAAATTCGTACTGTGTTTTTTAACAGTAACATGCATAAATTCTGGGGTTTTAGAAAACAGTGCCAAATATGCAGACTGAAGTACACTTCCAGCTGTAAAGAATAAAAACCTCTTTATATTGGAAGGCTTTGTCACTGCAGTGGAACTTAAATTAGTTATTTATGAGTTGGAAATGAAAGTACCCTTGGCACTGAATTCTGGAAAATCTTGGAAAAAATAACAGTTTTAGGGATGAATAGAATAAGGCTCTTCAATCCTGTTTTAAGAAAGCAATCTGGTACTTTTTTTTTAACAAGGGCTTGAGGTGCTCTATACTAGTGGTTCTCAGCCAGGGTGCCCCTCTCGCGGCAGGGTATGTGTGTTTATCAGACTACAAGTCTTTTCTGCTCCAGTTATGACCTGGGGAGTGTTTACATCCCTTCGGACAGATCCTAAAGACGTTTAATTTCTCACTTAATTTCCCCACTGTGAGAAACGTCCTTTCTTAAAATAAGCTGGTCCCAGACAATATTCAAGCTAGGGTCTTTCCTTTTAAAATTAATTTTGGCATTATCTGGAAGGACCTGTGGTCAAGTGTCTTGGACCACATTGGCAAATGTCTCTGTCTTTTTGACACACCCATGTTGGATACTGATTTTCTAAATTTACTTTTCTTCAGCCATTTAGACTTTGAGTCCCTCCCAGATGTGAAAGAAACTCATTGTTTAGCAAGTGACACCTTGCAACCCTTATCATACTGTGTGATTCAGGCCCTGTGATGGCATATGAGAAATACATTTTATATCAAACGCCACAATGCCTACAAGCATAAGGGTTATATGCTTGAATGCAGCCTAATACCACCGATAGGTGTTATACTATATCACCTCACACACCTTATCAGTAAAACAAAACTTAAGAAAAAACATGCATGATGTCCCATGAACACCTCAAGATATTGTGGGGTTCATGACCAAGGTCACTATTCAGACTTCTTTCAGTAGGTTTGAAGAAGCTTTTAGCAAGTAATTCTCTGCATAGATATTTGATACTCCACATTTATTTTTGCTTTACAAATGGTAATATATCTTTTCTTACCCTCTACAGACATTAAAATACATATCCAAAACACCATGCAGATACCAAAGTCCTGAAATTGTAAGAGATTTCCTCACAGCAATGAAAGGTCATAAACTAACAAAGTAAGTAAAGATTCCCTTTTGAGTATACGGATGAGTGCACGAGAATATTCAGAAACGGCCCTTAGTAAAAGGAATTTGTGAGGGGTGCGCTGATAAAGATTTTCTTGATTGATACCAATAGCTGATCATTAACCAGGCACATTGGTTGATACTGATCCAACAACCGATTTACAGGAATGCAACCTGGCAGTGTGGAGAGCCGCTCTCTGCAGGTTAGTCTGTAGAGGGGTGAGAGAGGGAAGGGCCATGGTGGGGTAGATCCATGGTGAGGGAGGGAGTGGGGCAGGGGCTGGGGGTGCTGCCCAGCTAGGGTGGTGAATGACATCTGGGGCCAGGGCAGGGAGTGGGACAGAGCTGCAGGTGGCTTGTCCAGGGGATCAGTGTCCTGAAGCTTAAAAATGGTGGCAGGGCGCTTGAGCCAAAGCTTGGTGAATAAGCTTTAGTTCAGGCACTGCCACCACCATTTTTAAGCATGGGGGGGCTTTTAACTGGAGCCGAGCAGGGCAAAGGCAGATGTGGGCTGCTTGTTGCAGGCCCAGGACTCTCTGCCCTGCTGCCTTTTCATCAGGAGCCATCCCCTGCCCACCCAGCAGTGGGAGGCACAATTCACTGCCTCCACTGCTGGGTGGGCAGGGGGCATGCAGCCAGGGTAGGGCCCCTGAGGAAAAGGCAGCACAGCAGAGAGTCCCAAGCCCACAGCAGGCAGCCTGCATCTGTCCCGCATACAAATATGGGTGGGCACATGTCCCCCCAAGGGGTGTGTGCTGTGTCAGGGAGCTGCCCTTCCCTTCCCCATGCCCCCTAGACAAGCTGATTGCAGCTCTGTCCCACTCCCAGTCTGGCCTCAGGTCCCATTCACCGCCCTGGCTGGGCAGTGTCCGCAGCCCCTGCTCCACTCTCTCCATCACAGTGGGAGCCCTGATCTGCCCCACCTCCCACACACAAACACCTCTTCCCTACCCCACAGCGCTTCCCCTCTGTGATGGGGGGCCAATCTTGGGGCCAGCTCCATCACTATCCTGCCGCCTGTCTAGTGCAGTCTGCCTTGCACTCACCTGCCATGCCTTGATGTAAATTAAAATGATATAAAATGCAGAAGGCTGCCCACTTGCAGCCGTGGTATTCTGGGCCAGTTACACGTCTTTGATCTTCCTTAATACCGTGTCCCATGCCTTGCAGATGTCCTCCAAACAATTGACATTCACTTAGCCCTCTCCAGAGCTGGACTCTGTCCCTGTGTTGGGCTTCCTACATGTGCCTCATAACTGGGTTTTTACTCACGCTGCCCCTTTCTCTGGGTCACACTTATTCTCACCCCACCATGGGCCGCATGCACTCTGACCTACTCTGCATGGCCCTTCAGGCTCCCTTTGGCCCTACTCCATACAGCCCTTCAGGCTTCCTCTCTCTCCAGCTTGGTCCTGATCTGTCGCAGACTTTCAGGTCTCCCAATTCAGGCCCTAGTCTATAACAGGGTGTCAGGCTTGTCACCCCACACACTGGGCTGATTCCAATCTCTGGCCCACTCAGGCAAATTCCCACCAGCCTTGGACCTCAGGTCTTCCTGGCCCCCATGGTCTTGCCCATAATTTCCACTCTCTCTCTCAGGCCTTGGGCCCTCTTGGCCTCTGCATTGTCACCCAACCCTGTGGCTTTTCTGTTGGTGTGTGTGCTCCCTTAGTCTGTCCCCTCCATGGGCACCCACAAGGCAGTGGAGGCTGAGGCTTTATAGCGCCCCGTCCTTACCTTACACTGGGGAGGCACAGGTGTGGCATTTCCTGGAGACTGCCCTGCCACTGACAGCCCCACCACACCATCCAGCCCCAGCAGGGTATAATTTCAGGTCTTACCCAAGATCAGAAGGAACCTCCTTCACCCCATAGTTTCTACCCTAGCCTCCAGGGGTTCCAGGAGCAGCAAGTGGACTCTCCATCCCTAGCCTTTATCAAGAGCAGGGTAGACAGGCACTTGCCTCAGATAGTTGGCAGAGATGATCCTCCTGTACCCTAGCCTCCAGGGGTTCCAGGAGCAGCAATCCTTAGGCCAGGTGATGTTCATCCTTCAGCTTCCCAGATGCAACTGGTCTTATACCCTGGGTCTGGTTTTATACCCCGGCTGCCTAGCCCTCCTCCAATCAGGCGACCTCCTAGCCATCAGGAACCACCTAACTGGGCCTGAGCCCACCTGCTGGCTGCTCCACATCCTGTTGGCTCCTCTTAAAGTGGCAGGCACCACTCGCGCCCTGCCACGCCCTCCAGAGGCTTTCCTGCAGGGCACTGCTCTCCACGTTGCCTAGCTGCATTCCTGGCCACATGCATGTGTGCAGCTGCATCTGGGGGACCCCCCACCAGAAGGCATATTATATTTATTGGTAACATTATCAGCTACACCAGCCAAAAAAGCCAATAGTGATAATGTTAATTTTCCTTTTATTGGTACCAATTCGATATGGCACCGATATATTGGTGCACCTCTAGAATTTATAACCTGGTTGCTTTTGCTGAACACTTTTAAAGCATTTTCTGTCAAAATTAAAATCGTTACCTAGCCACCTTTTCCTTCTTTTCTGTGAATGCCTACATGCATATATATTTATTCACATGGATGTTAAATTTGCTACAGTTTTCTCCCAGATTGATTCTGGTTGGTATGCATTTTCTATGAAATAAATAGGAAGGTGAAAAAAAATCATTTTGAGTCGCTCAGAATGAGCTCACTCATTTTTATGCTGTCCTCAGCAAAAATAAATTCTTCAGAAAAAATACTGATAGCTTCATTTCAGAGAATAGGCATAAATAATGAGGCTGTATATAAATTAGGTCCCCAAGCAGATCTTGGGAAAGTATAAGCTTCAGCAGATTATTCTTGCCTGAATTTTTGAGTCACGGATGTGACTATTCCTTGTATTTAATATTCAGTAGAATAATATTTTCATGCTTCCCCTCTGGGGTCTTTGTTCAATAAAATGTGCAATTTCTATGATTTTCAGGAGCTTTATTTTGATTTGATTGAGTCAACACCTGGAGAACAAACTGAGTCTCTTATAAATTCTGGGAAGCTCAGCAGGGACTTCAGAGTGGAAGGCGTGACCAGTCTCCTTCATGCTTACTAAACCTTTAAGGCAGTTTCTTTTGCTTGAGATTGGTACGGATGGATATTTGCCATTCCCAAAATGCCTTGGTCTCCTGTACCACACTTCGAAGTGTGAGTGAGGCCTGCCATAAATTTTAGGCTAAAAAAGCAATGGAAAGAGTAATTTCCCTCCCCAGGAAGATCATAGGAAAGTAGGGCTGGAAAGAACCTCAAGAGGTCATTTAGTCCGGTCCCCTGCAGAAGGCAGGTTCGTCTCTGACAACTATCCGAGGCAAGTGCCTGTCTACCCTGCTCTTGAAAATGTTTAGGGATGGAGAGTCCACTTCTTTAGGCAGCCTCTTCCAATGTTTGGCCACCCTTATAGTCAGAAAGGTCTTCCTAATCTCCAGTCTAACTTTCCCTTGCTGAAGCTCCTAGTTTTGTCCTGTATGATCATGGAGAAAAGCCAATCTCTGTCTTCTCTGTAATTGCCCTTCAGGTATTTGAAGACTGTTATCAAATCTCCACCCTCTGCCCAGTCTTCTCTTCTCCAAACTAAATAATCCTAGCTCTTTCAGCTTTTTCATAGTCTCGCTTCCCAGGCTCCTAATCATTTTTGTTCCTTTGCTGGATTCCTTCCAATCTGTCCACATCCTTCCTGAAGCGTGGTGCCCAAAACTGGACACAGTGCTCTAGGTGAGGCCTCACCAGTGCTGAACAGAGTGGAAGAATTTGCAAGTGACAGTCCTGTTAATACAGTCCAGTGGGTGCATCTACACATGTACTTTACTGCAGAGTTGACCAACTAGCTCTGTAGTAAAGCGTCACAGTTTACATGTGAACAGGTATTGGAGCACAGTAAATTGATTAAGTCTGCTGTAGGATAGTGCTGTCGGGGACAGCACTGTCTTATGACAGAGTACTTACCTGCACTGAAATGCCCATGTAGATGGTGACCATGTCGGGACCAGACTCCTGGCTGCTGCCTAGCCACACAGCTCTGCAGGTTTTGAAGCCCCAGCCAGCCCCTCTGCAGCCCAGTGCTGGAGCTTGGGGATGACCCCCCGTACCCGCTGCCAGCCCAGGCATGCTCTGCCCCAACTCAGATTGCTGCTGTCCTGGGCACACGTTTGGATGCTGCACCCAGGAGCAGTTTACTCTGGCTCAAAGTGCTACGGAGTTTATTTCTTCACCTTAATTGCACATATAGATGCACCCACTATGTTGTCGGTCTTTTTATCAACAAGAGCACACCATTGGGTCATATTCAGCTTACTGTCTACTGTAACCCCCAGGTTTACAGTAGCTTTTTTTGGTTTTGTTGTTGTTTGGTTGTTTTCTTTTTCCTTTGTATTTCAAATGCAACTTTTGACAAATGATTGCTTACTTCTAAGCACTTCCTCTTCACTCCAAAGGAAACAAATTACTCTGTGTGTATTCTTAGACACAAACATTCCCTAAAGAAATCTACTTTTCCTAACCTGGTCCCGTGTGACCGGGCACTTGGTGCTTCTGTCACTGTAAGAGACAGCGGCTGCCTGAGAAGCAGCCTGCAGGTGCGGCAGGGGCCAACCAGGGAGTCTGCCCCTGAGTGCCAGTGAAAGAGGTGCTCCTGGCAGCAGGGATCCTGATAACTGCTGAGCTGGGGTAAGCAGCACCAAGCCCAGGAACAGACCAGGCCTTGGAACAGGCAAGCCTGGGAACAGGAGTGGGTGAGCCCATAGGCTGGAGAAGGGTGGCAGAAAGTGGAGGTCCAGGGTGCCTGAAGCCCAGCTAGCAAGTAGACCAGAGTCCAAAAGGAGCAAAACAGACCTTCAGACAGAGAGGTCTGGGAACAGGGACCAAGGGCCCAGCGCCTGAGCGGGGTAAAGCAGGTCCTGGAACAGATAGGCCTGGGGACAGAAGCAATGGCCCAAGTGGGCTGTTGATGAACTATTTGGTTGTTGTGGAAGGGACTGAGGCAAAGGTATGGCGGTCCCAACTGGCCCAGAGAGAGCTGGCAAGTAAAGGAGGTGAGGACCTCTAGAGTTAAAGCTGGGGTAGGAATTGTGTGGCCACCAGTGGGCATTGTGGTGCCCCTGGGACCTGAATCTCTCTCATCCTGGTGTAAAGGGAACTTGCATCTCTGACACACATGGGACGTGCCATTGTCTCTGTACTTCCAGCTGGTAGCAGTCATCTGATCTTGTACGCAGTGTATTCTAGTGTTCCTGGCTGAGTTGGAACTGGACCAAAACTTCAGGATTAACACTGATTCTCTTCTGCTTTGTTAGTCAGGGGAGCTCTGTTAACCTTAAATCTTAAATTCCATTACTGTACAGCTCATTCAGAGGATAGCTTCTTCCATGTAACACCATGTTGGGCCATCAGATCTGTGCAGAAGGAGAGGGAAGTGCTGCTCACTGGGTCTACTTAATAGGGATTCCAGAATTCTTCTGGCATGGCATGCCATGCCCGCTCTTTTTCCTGTGGATAGGATACCATAAGATAGACCAGAATGATACTCCCATTCAATTTCTTCTCTGGGAAGGAGGGAGGAAGGAAGGAAATGCCTAAATACTTCTGGAACCCAAATAGATTTAGGCAAAGAGGGCGCTTAAGAATCTTTGAAAACTTTCCCCTTAGTTACTTAGTTAATATCCTTGTTGCTTTGTAAAGAAGTGACCAGCTCTGTTTGTACCAGTGTGAGGGATGTTTGCCATACAATTTACAAAATATGAAATAGACTTTCTTCTTGCAATGGTCGTGACATATTTATTTCCTCTAATCTGTTCCAGAGTCCAGACCAGATTTACCCAAGCCCATCTGGCAGCCATTTCTTCCCTTTTCACCAAGACCTGGAAAGCATATGGTTAGCAATTACCAAGTAATACATTTTATGTTCAAATGATTAAAACATTAATACCTCCAAGGAAATCTTGAGCTACCCTCTGGGATCTCAGCCAAGACAATTTCAACTCCATCCTATTGCTTTGAGCTAAGAATATGGGAAACCTACCAGCTTTTATCATTCACCTTCTTTGGCGGGCCTTAAATTGCGTTTTATTTTTGTTCTTACAAAAAAAACCCCATGTTTGAAACGCATTCTAGTTTATGCCCCGAATACTTGACCTTCCTTTCAAGAGGAAAAGAGCATTAACATTTTCTTTCAGGATCTTGGAATTTTCCTGTTGTGATGGCCTTTCCTCCCTGGGAGAGAAGAGGGGCAGGGAGGATTGAGCTCCAAATTCTCTCTTCTCTTTCCTCACTGAGTAGTAGAAGGGGAAGGAGAGTCTCTCTTTAGCCACCTATTTTCTGTCTCAGCTTTAACCCTGGAGGAGGACAGTTGGTTTTGTAAATAAGATCATTAACATTGGCCTTTTATTTGAGTTCAAAGGTAGAGTCCATTTAGTATCTGAAATATCCTCTTACTGGGTCTGACGCTATTATGCCTTCAGGAGAATGGACTAAGTTTGATGGCTCTTCTTAACTTGAAAAACCCTGTCAGTTAAGGAAGAATAATACTTTTGTAACTCTTTTGTGAGGAATGCATTGGTCTCCAATCATGTCACTACAGAGCTTCTTAGCCTAAAAAAAAGTGAGCAACTATGGCTCCTTTAGCAGCAATTCCTCTCTAAGGTCTGAAGATGGAATGGTTTGTATTTAACCTCTGACTACATACCCCATCAGCTGCACCACTGCCGTTTCTAGCAAGGATGTGCTTTCCTTCATAGTCAAGTCTGATACCAACCCAAGAAGGAGTGTCATTAAAGAGTGTGTGGCTGCCAGATTTACCCAAAAGACCAATTTAAGACTACTTATTTGGCTCAGCAGCTACATAGACTTTTGGAGGAAAAGTTTATAGTTTTAAGACCTATAACATTAGTACAATTTAGATCTGCGTATAGGACCTAGAGCAAAGTGAGAACAAGAAACTGACATTCCCGATTTAAGTTTCTTCACCTCTTGATCACTAGGTGGAGCCAATGTATGCTGGAATTCGTTGATGGCTTTGTAGGATAAGAGACTGTCGGGACCCACCCAACCTATTCACTGAGACAGCATCATATGAAGATTTGGGCCGGTAGTCAAGTGAAATACTGCTTTTATTCTGTCTTCCCTCCATAGGCAACAAATTTGAGCAATGAGAGCACTCTTTGCTCTTCTTGCAACCATGATATTCTAATACGATCTAGCTGTAGTTCTGTAGTTCAGAGCATTGTAATACTGGTACATCGTTTAATCATAATAAAATTGCCACTGGCAGGCAGGAAGCTGGGTTGATGGACTTGATCTGGCATAAATGTTTCACTGATGGCGCTAGATTCAATGGTGCTAATAGATACACAGTTATTAAATAGTAAAAAATCTCTAGATTGGGTTTTTGTTGACCTAGGGAGTTAAAGAGCATAGCTTCCATAGCTATTAGTTTATTTTTCAATTTGCTCATAAGATAGATACTAAAATAGCAAAGTCGCGTCTTAAAACTAGCCACCGATATATCAGCTGGCTATCGGATTGGCACCGATAGAAGGATAAATAATGTTATTAGCTATCCGCTTTGTTTGCTCATTGTGTAAACACTTTTTCCTAAAATGTAAGCCTGCTTCCACATAGAGGGAGGAAATTCTGATGTTGTAGGTCTGCATGGTAGATGTGGGCACAATAGTCTAATGGTCCCCCTGCATGCACTCTGCTCACATAGGGAGAAGAGCTAGCATAGCTGAGACCTGCTGTGCAAATAGCAACGTAATTTTATTCCAGGGAATCTGTCTATTCTTTTTCTGCCTTAAGGAAAAAAGCACATTCTAGAGCTTTTCAGTATTTAACATGTCTATACTAAAGTGTTTTTTTTTAATGGGTTCAAAATGTACATGCTACAAAATGTATTTTGGTCACTGTTGACTGAGGTTGACATTCCTACCTTAATTTATATCACAGCCCTTAAATATATTTATTTGTTATTACTATTGTAGAAGCCACAGCAGCACTTAAGTCTGGCATGTCATGATAGTGGTTCATTATTAGTTATCTTAATTGCTTGGAATGTATGTGCATAATGTAGGTTTGCTAGTATAGATGGTAAAAAAGAGATTAACCTGAATTTTGGAGTTCCCAGCATGTGCTTGGTATAATTAAATGTGAGCTACATTCAGGTTCTTGAATTCTTTGTTGTGTTCATACAGTATTGCTGCAAAAGCAGCACTAATGCAAGATCACATGCAGATTGGCTATGTACGCACCCTGTGAAGACTATTTATGATGGATTTCAGAATAATTAGTGTATATTGCAGATGTGCATAGGTACTGCACTTACTTAAATCCCAGACAAGGTTTTTTTCCCATTTAACATGGGGGAAAACAGCCCCTTGTCCTGGTTTTGAGTACAAGCGTGTGGGTGGGGGGTGGCAGGCAGCCACTGCGGCTCTGACTTCAGCCCCAATCCAGGCTCAGAGTTGCAACCGCAGCCACATTCTGT
>NW_017729013.1:439526-440254 GCF_001723915.1 Gavialis gangeticus | reverse complement strand
GTGTGTGGGGCGAGGGCAGGCTGCCATTGCAGGATGGGGCCAAGGACAGCACCAGGCTCTTAATGAGTGGGCCGGGGCTGTGCTTGGGGTGGGGTGCAGTGCTGCGACGGGGGGGTGGGATGCTTCTTAAATTCACGTTCTTCTTGGACTTGGGTGAATATGGTATATGTCAGCATGATAATCTGTATGTGCAGGAGGTCTGATCCTGCTCATATTGCCATGGGATTTGCTGTCGATTTAAAGGAAAACCAGGAGCAATGGTCATAAACTCCTAGAATAAGGTTTCAGACTGGATATAAGGAAAAGCGTCTGGAGTTATTTGATCCCAGCAGTCTTTTCTGCCCAGAGCTGGGGTTGGCTGGGTACCCCCAGGGTACCCAGTGATCTCACAAGGTCCCTTCCAGCCCTAAACTTCTGTGAATCTGAGAAAAACAGACTTGCAGGGCAGCTGCTCAGCCGTTGCTGAGACAGGTCATCTGTTCCCAGTGCTGTGTGCCTGGGTTTTCTAGCTCCTCTATGGCAAACTTGAATGATTAATTTTTCTGTGTTCCCTTCCCCTGCAGCAGTGTGCAAAGGGAGAAGAAACTTCTTTTTTCTGTCTTCTCCACTTATTTGGGAACACGAAAGGTCAGGGACTTCTGTATAGGCAGAAGAGAGAGGAGGTAGGACAAAGCTGCCACTTTTACACCCCTGTGCTAGTCCAGCAGCACGCACTTGCAGTACATCTG
>NW_017729013.1:433326-438886 GCF_001723915.1 Gavialis gangeticus | reverse complement strand
TGAGCAATGTAGGTTTGCTAGTATAGATGGTAAAAAAGAGATTAACCTGAATTTTGGAGTTCCCAGCATGTGCTTGGTATAATTAAATGTGAGCTACATTCAGGTTCTTGAATTCTTTGTTGTGTTCATACAGTATTGCTGCAAAAGCAGCACTAATGCAAGATCACATGCAGATTGGCTATGTACGCACCCTGTGAAGACTATTTATGATGGATTTCAGAATAATTAGTGTATATTGCAGATGTGCATAGGTACTGCACTTACTTAAATCCCAGACAAGGTTTTTTTCCCATTTAACATGGGGGAAAACAGCCCCTTGTCCTGGTTTTGAGTACAAGCGTGTGGGTGGGGGGTGGCAGGCAGCCACTGCGGCTCTGACTTCAGCCCCAATCCAGGCTCAGAGTTGCAACCGCAGCCACATTCTGTACATGGAAGATTATAACAAACATATACATTTTTCTATGTATAGAATATAATTATTTTGGGGGTGGGGGGGTGGGATGCTTCTTAAATTCACGTTCTTCTTGGACTTGGGTGAATATGGTATATGTCAGCATGATAATCTGTATGTGCAGGAGGTCTGATCCTGCTCATATTGCCATGGGATTTGCTGTCGATTTAAAGGAAAACCAGGAGCAATGGTCATAAACTCCTAGAATAAGGTTTCAGACTGGATATAAGGAAAAGCGTCTGGAGTTATTTGATCCCAGCAGTCTTTTCTGCCCAGAGCTGGGGTTGGCTGGGTACCCCCAGGGTACCCAGTGATCTCACAAGGTCCCTTCCAGCCCTAAACTTCTGTGAATCTGAGAAAAACAGACTTGCAGGGCAGCTGCTCAGCCGTTGCTGAGACAGGTCATCTGTTCCCAGTGCTGTGTGCCTGGGTTTTCTAGCTCCTCTATGGCAAACTTGAATGATTAATTTTTCTGTGTTCCCTTCCCCTGCAGCAGTGTGCAAAGGGAGAAGAAACTTCTTTTTTCTGTCTTCTCCACTTATTTGGGAACACGAAAGGTCAGGGACTTCTGTATAGGCAGAAGAGAGAGGAGGTAGGACAAAGCTGCCACTTTTACACCCCTGTGCTAGTCCAGCAGCACGCACTTGCAGTACATCTGGGTTCCATGCAGCCACCAGGAGGAGCTGCTATCATGGACTCTCTCTTGTACCTAGATGCAGCTATATCTACCACACATTTGCATACCAGTTATTTCTTACACAAATCTCTGCCTCTGGATATTTCCCAAGCATGTAATTGTAAGAAAAAAAAATGTTGTTTTTCATCCAGCAATCTAGAAAATAACTATTCATACTAATGTCAGTACATTTGGCACAGACAACCTCATTTTATAATCAACCATGCCATTATCACCTGGAGATGTTTTGCCAAAAGAAGATAAATACTATTTTGACAATCAGAACAGTAAGTTAAGTTGCTCAGCGAACAGCTTACAAATAAAATAGAAGCTACAGTGGGTACTGTCTGACAAACAGTAACCGGCATCTCCATGTTGAAGCCTTTTTATGTATATTTTAAATGAAGTGCTTATAATCGTAAATACACGGTCTATGAAAGGCATTAACATTCCTGCCTGAAGCATCTTTTTTTTTAGTGTAGATTGGTTTTTACACTTATAAACCTGTTAGAACTTGTTCAGGCATCTGAAGATGAAAAAAGATACATGCACTGTTTGTGTGACTTTTGATTTTGCACCCTGCTGTTAATATCTTTTTGATGTTCTTACTATTGTTTTTCCAGTCGGGAGCAAAAAGGATCAAAAGCTGCTTGGATAACACGTTTTAATGACTTCCTTCCTGCTTGTAAATTATCCCCTCATTTTTCTTCAGATAATTTTGAAAACGGTAAATAGCTGTAAGCTATCATCTCTGCTAAAGCAATTCTCATTGAGATCAGATTGCGTAGCCTATAGTCCTACCAAAAACTGCCTGGTAGTTTATAATGGTTTCTGTTGATGACATTTAAGCCAAAATACCTTTTGAGGGGAAAGGTCATCCCTTCCTCTTACAGCCCATATTGCTTGTCTCAAAATATGACAAATATGGCTGTTTAGCAATCGCTTTGTGTCCAACTCCCCCAGTCCCCTTGGGTCAGATCCAGACCGAAGGGCTCCTCGTGGGCTGGAACTGGATCGAAAGGAGCCTCGCAGGCTGAATCTAAATTCATCCCAGCAGTGGAGCAAGTAGCAGCAGTCGGAAGCCATGGGGATTAACAGAGCCATCGCTCACCCCAGTGGGGCTCTGCATCCCAGATTTTGGTAGCAATTTCTACCTCTGTTCACTCTGCCTCTGAATTCTTGGCCCTGCTAGCAGGATGAAACAGCTCTGCAGGTCAGATCCTGCCCACAAGCTGGATCTCTAACACCCCGCTTTAGACTCTTCTAGTTCATAGAATCATAGAAAATGAAGGTTGGAAGGGACCTCAGGAGGTCACATCTAGTCCAACCCCCCGCTCAAAGCAGAACCAGCCCCCACTAGATCATCCCAGCCAAGGCTTTGTCTAGCTGGGTCTAAAAACCTTCAAGGATGAAGATTCTGCAGCCTCTCTGGGTAGCTTGTTCCAGTGCTTTACTATCCTGCCAGTGAGAGAGTTTTTCCTAGTATCTAACCTAAACTTCCCTTGAAACCATCTCTCCTTTGTTCTGTCATCTGCCACCGCTGAGAACAGTCCAGCTCAATCCTTTTTGGAACCGGGGTCGGTCCAACCATTAGGTGAACGAGGCCGTCGCCTAGGGCACCGAAATTATAAGCAGAACAAAACAACAGGAACATCATTCTAAATAACAGCCCTGGACAGCTACGGCTCCACCTTGGTCTAAGACCTTTGATTCGATAAGGGGAGAAAAGATCTCGGAGGAAAGATCACTAGAATCATGACTCCTACCTTTTGGGTGCCAAGGTACATAGTGGTGGGGGCACTGAGATACACAGCTTGCCAAGGGCACCAATTACCCTTGGATCAGCCCTGTTTGGAACTGCCCTTCAACCCCCAGGTCCTTTTCTGCAGAGCTGCTGCTCAACCAGTCAGTCCTCTGCCTCTCCCAGTGCATGGGATTGTTCCAGCCTAAGTGCAGCACTTTGCACTTGTTTTTATTGAACCTCTTGAGATTTCTTTGGTCCAGTCCTTGAACTTGTTGAGGAGTCGCTGAATCCTAGTCCTACCCTCCAGCTTGTAACTATGGGGACTAGTAAATGTGTCATCTGCAAACTTACTGAGGGTGTACTCCATCCCAGCTTCCAGGTGGTTGATAAAAATATTGAAGAAAATCAGCCCCAAGCCCGACCACTGGGGCATCTAGTGTGCCCCTCAGGCACTGCTGTGGCTCCTTTCCTCCCCTATCAGCCACCCCCAGTCCTCCGGTACAAACTAGAACAAAAATTCAAGTGACTACTTTAAACTCAAAGTCCCCGTCTGGTCATCATAGCACAGATAGGCTGCTCTGGCTCTCCCCGGGCCTGGGAGTACTTGCTATGGCCTGCAGCTCCCACTTCCCACCAGCCTGAACTGGCAGGAGCTCCTCTCCCTGCAGGCTACACTGCCCCTCTGCCTCGGGACCCCAGGCTTATATCCCCTGGGTGTTCTCCAGACTGGCTGCAGGTGTGTTCCCTCACCTTAATGGGGAGCTTACTGCCTAGGCTGCAGTGGCTCCTTGCTGCCTTCCCTCCTGTAGCTAACCCCATGTTCATCTGCTTGCGGCTCTTTCTGCTGCAGGCGTTCAAGCAGCTGGAGCCCCGGGCTCCCCGTTACAGATCGCTATTCAGTTTTACATTCTGTCACTTTAACTGCAGAGAGCAGCAAGAACACCAGCAGTAATGCATACTTTATCTTTCAGACAACACAGGAGTCACCAGTGGTGACCTCAGTTCAGTTCTCAATTCAGCTATCCTCCAAATAACCCTGCGTTGTTATAAACAACAAGTTGACCATTATTGGTGAAGAAATGTGTAAAAATGGCTAGTGGGGAGAACAACGAAGGTACAGTTTTCAGACAATAGAAGCATATTGGACTGCTGTCCTTGACTCTACCCAACCGAAGCCAAAATAAAACATACAGAAAGCAAGTCTAATAATGACTCCTTTGTGTCCTTCATAAAATATTCTTCTTTTTCTTGTGTGATCACAGTTTTGCGTCAGAATTAAAGAGGTTAAATGTGCTGCAGAAAGAATCGTTGATGGCAGAAAAGAGAGAATTCAGTCTCTGCAGTTTCAAAGCAAGCTATCTGCTTTGAAGTAGTTTGGTTTAGACTGTGGTCAGTCCCACACCAAGCAAGGAATCTTTTCCTTGCCACCCCCCTACGCAGAGGCTTGCCACCTGTATTAACTTCTCACTTCACCTAAGGTTCATGTAAGGAAGGTTAGACCTTTATAATGGCACTTTAAAACCCCAAAGGAGGGAGAGCTGGGCTGTACTTGGGCCATGATTGTACTGTCCCTTTTCTGTATCTGCTCAGTGGAACTCTTAGGAGTATTTAAGAGTGACTATGCTATGTCCCATCCTAGAAGCACTATACGTGTTTCAGGCACAAAAGTCCTGGTAGTTGCTGCTGAAGTCTTGCACTTCTGCAGACTCCACCTTGCAGGACTGTGAGCTAAAAAACTGTAGTAGAAGCCTCGATCTTGCTGCTTAAATGAATAGGTTTGTTAGCAGTTGCATTTCTAACCTGACGTGCTATTAATCTAGCCTGTATAGCCTTTTTAGCAAACACAGATCCTGGCAGGAAATCTGCAGGATCTATTTTCCTCTGTGTGTCCAGTATATCTGATTCCTGTCCATGAGAAGGAAGCTATGTTTTTGTTATTTTTTAAATCTTCAAAGTACACAGATGGACATTTCTTTACTCGAGGCATTTGTCACTCAGTAACTCTGTTCCTCCGATTTCCTATCTCTGAAATCAAAATAATGGTACTCATCAACTTTGTAAAACTTTATGAGAACTACAGATAAGTAACATCTCTGTAAAAGTAGTAAAATATCTTGTAAATACAGTCAGAATTGAAACTTAGGCAATTGAAACATCTTCCAGTATCTTATAAAAATAAGCGACTCAATGGCGAAGTACAGACAGTCAAAAAGCCTGAGGCTGAATCGATTCAGCCTTTCCAGGTTAATCTAAACTGCAGAGATTAAATTGAAACAGAAGTGAACAGACATTTATACCTTTGATTCAGGAAATGCAGCCACATGCCTGTAGTGGCTCAGACAAGAAGCTGGGGGGTGCTAGAGCACAGCACTCTGGCTGTGTGTTTGCTTCCTCTTCCTGCTGCCCCTGAGGTCTCTGAGATTTGCAGTCCAGACTTACAGCAACCGGACTCTGCAGGGTTGCTCATCACGTCCTCTTCCAGATAGCTCTGGGATTTGTAGTCTGCAGTCTCAGCGAGCACTAAGTTTGGGCGGGGGGTTGCTTAACCTCCCTCCCTGACCCCAAATCCCTGGTGGGAAGCAGTCATCCCCCTGCCTGCAGACTGGTTTGCACCCTCAGCTGGGCTTGCCCTCCAGCACGCTTTGTCAGTCAGCCTTCACTGCTCCAGCTAGGGAGCAGAGGGGTGGGG
>NW_017729013.1:422835-432401 GCF_001723915.1 Gavialis gangeticus | reverse complement strand
AAGCAGGGAGGGAGATTGAAAAGCTCTGTATCATCAACAGACGCATGCACTGCACACACACCCTTTGCCTCCGAGTGCTGGCCTGGGGCTAGGGTTTGGCAACACTCCTGCCTGGCCATGCCCCCCATAGCTCAGCACTGTGCAAGGAAAGGTGGGGCTGCTCTAGCACTCCCCCGGCTTGTAGCCTGAGCCACTGCAGGCATGTGCCTGAATTTCCTCAGTCCAGAGAGGATGTCTGTCCAGTTCAAACCTGTTCAGCCTAGCTAGGTTAGACTAACCTGCAAAGATTGAATCAATTCAGGCTCAGGCTTTCTGAATGTCTGCCCCTAGCCCTCTTCTGTTACAGGTTTAAACCAGTTCCTTCTGATCACTTAAACTGGTTTATGTGTAATTTCTGTCCTTAGCCAGTGAGTTGAGTAAAATAGGTTAGTATCTTTCTTCTTCAGGACTTTGTTTTGGTTGTCAACAATTCATAGACTTACAGCATCAGAGTTGGAAAGGACCGCAAGAATCGTTTGATTTTCAGAGGACAAGCTGTTTTTAAACCTGCCTATCCAGCCTTTACTTGAAAATTTGAACCGAGGGAGCTTCCCTGGGCAGTTTGGTCCATTGTCTTACTATTCTTACACTTAGGAAGTTTTACAGTTAATCCAAATCTGCTTTGCTGATTCAGGCCAGATTTGGAAATAGCTATCCATGTGTCATTGCTTTGGAGATAGTCTCCGTTCTTAATGGATACGTACCACATCATAAACCCTACCTTATAATTAACTCAATTGTTTCGGTTTCAGCAGGGCGGTCCAGCCTTCAGTAAACCACATTGGCTCCCATAAGGCTCTTCTATCTATATAATCATGCTGAATCCTAGACAATAGAGATGACGGTTTGTTGGGTCATCCAGGCTTTAGTAATATGGAATTTTTTTTATTCAGGTCAACATGGAGATTTATTTCTAGAGGAGCTGGAAAAAGTGTGCATTGCTGATGCTCTTTCTTGTTCTACTGATAAATGGAGGGCTTCATTCCCTAGGGATATCACTCATGTGCTTTTCACGAGTATTAAATTCGCTCTCTGTAGGTGCACGCACACAGACAAGAGCAATGCATCACTTGTCACTGACTTCTCATGGGGATTTTAAATACCTTGGCCTTTGAACCTTTACTAGCGTGCATACAGGAGTGATACGGCATTGAGGCATCTTGCAGTAATATAAACTGTTCGTCTCCCAGATTTCAAAGTCTGTCAATTTTAGAAGATCATTTAAAGCTGAAATGGTATCTAGAGAGCACAGGCATGCAGACAATGACGTGGCAGTTGTTGAAGGCCTGAAAATGTGAGAACAGTTTTCTGTGAATTTTGGCATCTGTTTCCCCTTGAAGAATGTTGAGGTTTCCTCTTTCTTTAAACCTCCTGCCCCCGTTCCAAGAAACTAGTGAGACGCTATTTGGACTCACTTTAAATATACATTAAATTGCTCTTTGGAACTGTGTTGGATAACCTGAGGAAAACTTTTAGTACTTTAAAATAGGAGTTTACTACTAGATGGGGAACCTGAAAAGAATAATAAGCAGTTCTTTGTAATTGTATTCAGTAATGCTTGTAATAAAGAAATGGGGAATCACAGGTAACTATTTAGAGAAAGAACCTCTCATTTTAAAACTTAGCTTTAAGTTTTGGTTTTCCATTCTTTTGTTTCAAGAGAGGGGGTTTTAATTTTCATAGATTTCATAGACATTAGGGCTGGAAGGGACCTTGGAAGATCATCGAGTCCAGCCCCCTAAAAACCTCTTCTCAATGTATCCAAACTTACTCTTTTGCAATTGCTTATATTTCGTGATAGGAAGATTTAATTTTTGCTGCAGATTCTTTCACGGATAGTGCCAGACATATATCTAATGGTGTGATATTCCTGTGCTGTTGTCTCCTAGGCCACTAAGGTATGCTCAGATCGCTAGTTGCTTTCGAATATTGACCTGATCAACGAGACAAGAATTTTAAAATACGCCTTCAGAGACCAGTGAGATGAAAAAAAATTGAATTAGGACAGCACCTTTGGGCTTTGCTATTGAGTGGACGCATATTTAACTAGGATAAAAAATAAATATTATCACTTATAGATCTGTAACTGGAGTATTTCGTTTTGAATGCTTTGAGGATATTTGTCCACCAAAAAAGTGTTCTTTAGTAAAGCTCTTAAAAAGGGAAAATGTTGTAATGTCTTTTTTAGATGTGTAGATTAGTGAGTAGCACCACTAGGCTTAGTGAATCCAAGTGTATGGTTAGGCCATGTGGGCATGTAATCCTTACTCCATGGAAGTTAATAAGAATTTTAACTTAAATTTAACCTGAAATATTTCAATGTATGCATATTCTTTAAACAGTCTTTTTCTGGACATAAAGAATGGCTAGGGAATAGTTAAAAACCTAGATGCAATGTTAAATGAATTTAGCTGTTCATTTAGCTGCTCTGTGTCAGCCTGCGTAACAGTATTTGCCTAGTTCTTATGACAGTGTTTATATACAAAGTGTTTTAAAATCCTCAGAAGAGCAAACTATTTTTATTAATATTTAATTACAAAGGCACAAACCAAGAATAGAAATTTCAGTCCAGAAGATGAAAATTGGTATGTAGAAATTAAGAATTGTGATGGAAATTTGTTATCACCTTGGTCCAGTAAATAAAAACATGACTTGACAAGAAATAAATATAGCCATAGGATACTTGATATATTATGGTGTTCAGGGTCTTATGTTGCTGCAGATCCAGTAAGAATCACCCATGGAAATGAGTTTCAAGTTTAAATTACCAGGGAAGTGTTTGCATTGGACCATTTATTCATTTGAAATCCCCAAATGATACAGTATTGTAAAATATTGTGTTGATTTGTTTGCCTTTAAACAGAGCAGAAAAGCTACAGTTGCTTAACCACAGGCCTGTGACTGCCGTCGAGATACAGCTGGTAAGTCGCAATGCTCCCAGCCTTTCAGAGCTTTTGAATGAATAATGTTGCTTTCACCTTGAAGGTCAGCTGAGTAATCACTTTCTCATGGCCACCTGCTGATTAGCGGCAGGGTTTAACTTCTCTGGGCCCCAGGCAGAGTTTCAGTTTCAGGTCCCTACTCTTTCGAGACAGCTAGAGTGGAAAATTAAATGGATTTGCAACCAGAATGCAGTGGGGCCACACCGAGCTCGGGGCCCTGCATGCTTTGCACTACTCTAATGGTTCTGGTAGAATTTACCCTTTTTCATATGTTTTTATACCTTCATATTTTCTGATCCTCTGTGAGACCTTCCTACAAAACTGCCCCTTTTCCTATCAGACCTACCTTCCACTGTTGCGTTCTGTTTGATGCAGTGCTGTACATTAAAAATAGCTATCACAGTTATTAAAAGGGCAGTTATAATCTCCTGTTCAAGAATATATTTACCTAAGAGATACTCGGCAGATCGAAAACTCTTCATTTCTTTTAAAGGTCCAGGAAAAGCACAACATTAGGAGAAGCAATTAAAGCAAACTGGCTTTTGTACTTGCAGTGAAGTTACTGTTATTGTACCTCAGCCCTTTCAGGCACCAGCAATAGCAGAGTTAGAGCTCCTCTTGCAGTACTGATGTATTGCAGTTATGAAGCTTCAGTTAAATGTGAATTCATCTGCTTCATACGGTAACCAATCTCTAGTCTAACAACCCAATGCAGTCTATTCAAGTTAAGAGTTACTCTTAGAAAGTTATAGTTGGGTACAAGTCTGGATCTGACTAGTCACTGAGCTCTTAAGGATTACAGCAAGTTTCCCGGCTGTGTCAGTATACCTGCGCAATTCTACCTGTGCATGTTTCTTCAAAGCCTGTATTAGTCAGGCAGGGTGAGCGTGCTGCTCATATTGTGTTAAATTAGGCTGGTGGAAAACTTCAGCTGCATAGATCTTTCATTAAGCTAGTAAAACCATTGGGAATAACACTAGCAAATCACAGCTCATTTTTGTGCATATGAAATAGCGAAACACCAGCAAATGATTCTGCCTTCGGGACTTGTGTAATGGATGGCCGTTGACTGGGTATCACGGCAAAAGACTTAGTGATGCTGCAGCCGTTGACAAATAGAGCCGCTATGCTTCAAGAAGGGATTGAACGTGTAAAAACAGAGCGCCATTGAAACCAGTTGGGAATTTTGTCTTTCACATCAGGAGGTCGAGGGTTGCCTATGCTTAGGCATGTTGTTCTAGCTGTAGTGGAAGTCAGAGGCAAAATATACAGGTGATTTAATGCTAGTACAAAAATTGCCTTGAATCTCATTATATGACCATTTTTCTTAAAGACTTTCACTAATCTCTGGATTTAGATTTAAAGCAATAATAGATACTGAGTGTTTCTGACCTTAATTTCACAAGCAAAACTCCAAGTAAACAAATTACATTTTATAAAGAGGCACTTCGGGAACAAATTTCGAATCCAGTGACTGATACGGTTTGGATGCTCCAAACTTTACTCAGTTAGATATAGGTATGTGTATAAATTTACTCCACTGTACTCTGAATAGCTCTAGTAAATGAATATTTGATTTTGTTATCCTTTTAGTTTCACGGCTTTCCTGTTCCATCTTGTATGCCTCCTTCCGTTTGGTACCATGCAAGAAATAAATGAGGGAAACTAGAATTTGTCTAAAAGGCAGATTTCTATGGGGAGGTACCTTGTGTTTTAATTACGGTCATTTTTTTTCCTTCTGGTATAAATTGTTGCTCGTTGTTTATATTTGTCTTCTCCAGACTGTGTCCTGGGATTTAGTTTCAAATGAGAACAAAAGGAGCATGCAATTCTAATCCCTATCCCACTGAGTAAAAGTACTGTACACAGAACAACTCTCTCAACCTCCAAATTTAATCTTAAGCATATGTTGTTCCTAGCTCAGCAGCTTGCAGAAAAAAAAAAAGCAAGACAATGGTGTTGATCTAACCATGACACCGGGCCAGGCTTTACTTGACTTTTAACAATGATAGGTTAGGATGAGGATCATCTCCTGAATGAATAAATTGCTTTGCATCTCTCTCTCTGGAACAGTAGGTTTTAATTTAGTTTATTTAAAACTCATAGATCCAAGGATTTACTGCCTCATGCCTTCCACTTTTGGCAGACAGGCTGGCAGGCTGTTATTGTCGACAAGCAAAATATTAATTTCACATGTTCCTCTGAAAAATGCAAGATGACGGGGAGCTGAAATGTTTTATTTTCTCAGTAATATACATTACTGCCCACCCTCTGCATACTTGTCTAATAACCTCTCAGAAAGAGATGAATCCAACCACATTCAGTCGTTTGCTATATTTATTGTCTGTCTGAGCTGCGTGTCACTGATGAACATTTTGGAAATATTCTTCATATGTGGAAGCTGCAGGTATCTCCTTGCATACAGTGTGCGTCTCCCTCATAAGAACAAAAGTGCATTGTATTCTGCTTGGTGGCTTTAAGAGCAACCAGACTGCACCTTTCTTTTTTCATTACATCGTATTGCTTTTTAGATTTAATAAAGTCTTAAAATAATTGTCCACAGAAGGACATAGTCAAGCTCACAGGCTGGTCTGTTCACCAGCCCAAGTTGTGTTATCACATCAGAAACAGTTTACCTCAATGCACATTATTTCAGACTTCTTTGGTGGGTCCTTACATAATTCATTCTCTGGCATTTGCTGTCTGCCCATTATTCTTCGGGGATTTAGGTAAGATAAACATTGATTTAAAATCTTAACTGTTGGACAAAAGGAATGGAAAAAAGAAGCCCAATACGCTTCTGTGCAAGCAGCAGCAGTAGGATATGTCCATAGCAAACAATAGTCGAGCTTCAAGCCGTGCCTGCATTAAGTCCAGTGGGACTGCTCTTTGCAGATTAACTTCTGGAGAAATATTTGTGGAATAAAGGCCACGTGGTTTGCATACAGTAGCTTGTGTGGGCACGCACCTGTGTACATACAAATTTGCTTCTTTATTTCATTAATAGCATTTTATTGATATTCCATTAAATTATCTTAATAGTCCGTTTAATACAGAGCAGTGTTTTTTCAACCCTTTTCATTTGCTGACCCCTAAACATTTTTGAATGGAGGCACAGACCCCTTTGAATTGTAAGTGTGGTTATTCACATACTTTTGAATCACCATAGTCATCTTTTGTGGTCTGCTTAGACAAAGAGGGTCCACAGACCACAGGTTGAAAACCGCTGATATAGAGAGTTTCTCATTGTCAGGTGTCTGATTTATTTTTTCCTTGCTAATTTAAAACTTTTAAAAGCTTTTGCTAATTAACATTTTTAATGAGAATTTATCGGGGCCTCATTACTGTTCCATGTCATTCTGGTACTGAATCTCCTTTGGTAATGTGGTTATTTTGACTCTGAGAAGTTTGGATTTATAGCCCAATTAAAAAAAAAGAAACCACTCTTAAAAGTGCAGCTAGAAAGGGCTGCATGGTACCTAATTATTCCACACACGCATTTATTTAATAAGTACAGGTTTGGTTCCCAGTAGTGGTTATTACTGAACATGGCAGCATCTTCTGTTTAATTCTACAGTTGATGAGCAATTTGTCTTTTCATTTTGCTGTAGCAGGAAGATGGTGTGTGTGTTTTCTGGGTTTTTTATATTGGGACGTCCATGCTTTGGAAATGAAGAAACAAAAAACAACACATATGACCAAATATTAAATGAGTAAATACTTCACTTAGGTGCGTCAAAGCAGAGTACTCAAATCAACCCACTTCAGCATTTCCTGTGCTTCTTGGGCTCATTTGAACTGGAGTAAAGTGGTGGGGATCCCTATAATTTTTATTTAGTAATAGTTTACGCTCACTCTGCATTGGTGTAAATGGCTGCATTAATTCAGCAAGACACTAAAGCAGGTGTACAAAATTAAGCCTCAGAGTTATCCCCTCAAGGTCAACAAGACTGCTCCCATGCTTAAATTTAAACAAGGGGCATATTGCTCAGCTCATTGATCAAGCCCTAACAATTGAGACCAATATATATAAGTTAACAGTTGTCTTCAGGTTTCTACATGAAAGAAAATGGCCTCCTCTTCCAAGGGGGGACACCGCTGCTGCAGCTGCTGACTTTGGTATGAATTGCGCGTGGTCATCTTGTCTAAAACTCAGTCCACTTTTCCTGAGGAATCTAAAAATATGGATTTAGACACCCAGGCTATAAAAAAGGAAATGGCTCTCTTTCAGCTGAAGGTATTTTATGCCAATCATATTGAAGAACAACGTTTGCTACCTTTTTTCCTAACTCCTGCATTGACCCTAGAGACCATTTAAGAGCACCAGCAGGATGATGGAACAACCCTATTGCTCACAGTATTAATGTGTCACACAGGGAATTTAATTACTGATGATCATTTGTCCACGTCAGATGGAAGGCATAATTGGCATGTGGGTTGTCAATACATCGATTTTTGAGAGCCACACAATTGTATCTCTTCTAGCATACAAGAGGTTGTTATGAATGACATCAATATGCTGCAGCAACTGTTACAGAGAGATTTTACAGTGATTTCTGGGTAGTAAAGAGGTGAATGCTGAAATATTGTAGTATCTTTGGAAGGTTTATCAGAACAAGGCACATAGACAGTCTGGTTAATTGCCTTTCTTCCCCATTGATTTTAAGGATGTCTCTTTTCCAAGGCTAGAGAATAACATACAACTCTGGTTGTATTTTGGAGAGTACTTAACATGTACATTTTGTTACTGGAATTAAATGCCAGCTACTTTCCACTAGTTGTATACAGCTTTTTGGAGACCACCTGTATCTCCAAGTACAGCTTAAGCAAGGAGAGCTTAATTATTGCTGTTACCCAATCCAGTTGAAACCTTGGCTAACTCTGCCATACCGTGTGCATGTAGCGTGACCTGTGGAAGTGACCTCTGGTTGTTAATGTAGTTTATATTTGAGTAAGACAGTTGTTAGAAGAACTGATTTGTTGATGGAACTTTTATTAAGGAAGACACTAGTTAAGTGGGTTGGCTTGTTTCCTTCCTTTTGTGTTTTTTCTTCTGTCATCTTAAAATAATCCAGTGTTATTACTGTGATAAGAAGCTGGCAATTTTTTTTATCTGAAATTGCAAATCAGAAGACTTTGGGCTCAAATCTGATGCACCTGGAATGAGCTACGAAAATCAGCTTTTATTTTCTTTCTTTGATGTTTTCCTTTTCATCATTTCTTGCTTGTCTCTCTAGGTGCATTTCTTCATGCTTAATCTTTATTTCTTGGTTTTTATCATGCTGCTTTGCTGTTCTCTAATTGCCTAGTAAGTTTCCATAATAAGTCATTACACTTGGCCTTTCTTTGAAGAAAAAATCCTTAGCTCATTCTTTTGATCTTTTGAACTCTTTAAAGTGATTATGTGGCACTGCAGAAACACGAGCATTTATAGCCAGCCAGATATACAAGACTTTGTCTATCAGTCATTGCAGTATATCAAATCATAGAATCACAGAAAATGAGGGTTGGAAGGGACCTTAGGAGGTCACATCTAGTCCAGCCCCTTGCTCAAGCTTGACCATCCCCAACTACATTGTCCCAGGCAAAGCTGTATCTAGCCAGGTCTTTAAAAACTGCCAAGGACAGAGATTTCACAACTGGAGGTACACTTATATGTCAGTCCATATCAGATTAGCGGTGATAAAAGGAAAAATTAACATTATTGGCAGTCGGTCGCACAGCCGCATGCATGCACACGACCAGGAATGCAGCCTGGGTGCTTGGAGAGCAGCATCTGGCCAATAAGTATTTGGGGAAAGGAAGGAGCATGGCGGGGAGGGCAGATAGAGGCCCCACTGGTGAGGGTGGAGGTGGAGCAGGGGCAAGCACTGCTTAGCCAGAGCAGTGAATGTGACCCTGCTGAGAGTGGGTGAGCCATGGGTGGCTCGTCCAGGAGGAGCGGAGGGGGGACAGCTCCCTGCCGCTGCATGCACCCCTGGGGGAGCCATGGGGGGCATGTGCCCCCCCCCCCCGAATTTGTGTGCGGGGCGAGAGCAGGCTGCCCAGGGGCTGCAGGGCCAGAGGCTGCGCTGGCATCTTGCCAGTGGGGGGGCTGGGCCAGGGCTGTGCTCAGGGCAGGGGGGGGTGGGCAATAGCGGCGCGGCTACAGCATGGGCTATAGCCACCTCAAAAGTCCACATAGCCAGACTCCCCTCCCTCCCCCTGCCATGGTCAGTGCACCCTCGCCCACCGAACAGCTCAATGATCCCACTCACCCCCGATTGTGCACAAGCCCTGTTAGTCAGTTTAGCGGGGGAAGATTCATAGATTCATAGATTCATAGATTAAGGGTCGGAAGGGACCTAGTAGATCTTCTAGCCCGACCCCCCACCAGGGCGGGAGAACAACAAAAAACCCCAAAAAGAGAAATGGGACTCAAACGAGTCCAGCCAGGTAGGCATCCAGCCTCTTCTTAAAGACCCCCAGGGTAGGGGCCAGCACCACTTCCCTTGGAAGTTGGTTCCAGCTCCTAGCCGCCCTAACTGTGAAGTAGTTCTTGCGGATGTCCAATCTATACCTCCTCTCCATCAACTTGTGCCCATT
>NW_017729013.1:421816-422325 GCF_001723915.1 Gavialis gangeticus | reverse complement strand
GGTCCTCCCCAACCTGAGGTCTGAAGGCGATCCCCTCGAGTCCGGCTTCTATCACAGCAGGGAAGTCCCGGTCCCTGCACAAGAAAACGGAGATGCATTAAAACACATGAGTCAACATCATTGCACTTATTTTAGAAGAATGGGACTACTTTACAGCTAGGGCTGCCAAGCTCTGGAACGGGCTCCCAAGGGAGGTGGTACTCTTCCCTACCTTGGGGGTCTTCAAGAGGAGGCTGGACAGATATTTGATCGGGGTGATATGACCCCAGCACCCGTTCCTGCCCAGGGCAGGGGGTCGGACCTGATGATCTGTTTAGGTCCCTTCTGACCCTAAGCGCAATGATACTACGATACTATGATTCTGTAGCTTACCTTAGTGATCAGTAATGGAGAGTCATCAGTAGGGATGCAGCTGGGTGCCCGGGGCATAGTGACAACAGGGACTTCCAGTTGCCGCTGTGATTGCAGTTGTTCAGCAGCTGCCTCTTTTTGTCACCCCCCCCCCCCCC
>NW_017729013.1:418016-421697 GCF_001723915.1 Gavialis gangeticus | reverse complement strand
CCCCCCCCCCCCGCCAAGTTGGTACCTGGGACAGTAGCCCCATTCTCCGTGCTGTAGTTACACCACTGTTAGTGATCCTTTGGGGTGGTCATATCTGTTACAGAGCATGATGTTCAGGGATGGGTGATGCAGGTACCTCTCAGGGTACTTCTTTCTGTAGCCCAGGATAGCACCGACTGTCCCCCAGTACCTCTCACAGTGCTAACTGGAATGACTGCATGAAGAAGCTCCCAGAAATTAATGTTTGTCATCACTTAAATATTTTGTATTATACAAGCTTGAAACAAGTTCTCGTGCCATCGCTCTTAGGACTGTCAACGCCGTGTGACACTCCTGATTGTTTGGCTCAGCTTTATTATGGAAGGTGAGGGGAGAGTCCTCCAATAAAACTAGTGTATGAATAGCCTTGAGAGTGTGACCTGCAATTTTAAGCCTCCTGAGACAGACTGATTCTCAGAAAAGATAAAGCTGGGGATTGTCTATGAAGAAGAAAAGTGACATGGCTTAAGAGCATTTTGTCTCAATAAGACCTGATCACCCTCACCCTCTGTTGATCTCATTCTCTAATATCGAATCCAGGATCCAGTGGTTGTGATCACTTGAAAGATCTGGTGAGGTGACCTGGAATCAGGCCTTCCAACATTACATAGCGAAGACTCTTACTAAAGGGATTTTCTTCTGGGCAGCTCCCTTCCTATTCAGCATCTCTGAGGTTTCTATGGAAAAGTATTGTGGAAGTAGTTAAGGTAGTGTAGGAGCGCTGTTGTAGCTGAGATGATCCAGAAATTATGCGAGTGGCAAGGATTTCTAAGAGTGCTACTTTTTATTGGACCAGCTACGTAGTTGGGATAGAGTTAGACAAGTTCTACCCCTGGGAATTTCTCCCACCTGCTCCCCCTGCCGTTCTTTACTATGCCATGCCAGGCTCATTACGATCAGACCTGAGGAAGAATGGCTTACATTCAGAAGCTTGCCTAATTCGATCCCCACTGCATGGTTGGTGCAATGAAAGATATTACCCTAAGAAATCCTTGTCTCTCAAAAGTTATGAAAGAATATGGAGCTTCTTTTCATGTAGTTATAAAAGCAGGTATCAGCAAGAGAGAAAAAAAATGCCGGTTTAATAGCAGATGCTGTGCAGACCTCCTTCAGGTCATGGACCTGTCGTATTTTGAGAGCCACTGGTCTGAGAGTTCATAAGGCAAGAGGAAGCCCCAAATACAGCTGTTCCTCCTCTCAGCTGATGATTAGTGTCTCTCTTTTGTCTGTTGCATAAGCAGATTCCAGTTGGGTTATTTCCCCTCCTCCAGGATCTGTGCTAATGGCTGGCGAAATCTGAGCAGATTGTATAAAGACGGGGCTTGTAGGACAAAATGCTATTTTGTTTAATTGGGCATGCCACTTTAGGGTTTGGAAAGCAAGATGTACTTGGATAGCTGCCAACTTAACTAGAACTGATTAGACCTGCCTTGACTTGGAACCATAATTAATGCAAATCACAGCTCTACAAAGGACATTTGGGGGGAAAAAAAAAAACAACAGCTTTGTATACAAAAAAAGAAACTCTTAATTGGTTTCATTTGTTTTTGAAGTTTCCATTCTGCTTGCTTTCTGGTCCCTGACAAGTTCTTTCTTTTCACAGCTGGCTACAAATCAGGACAGTTGTTTTGCACAGGTAGTGGGGTTGCTGTGAGATTTTTGCAATCTAAAAAGAGGTTAGGTCCATAATCAATCTTACAGAACATTATTTATTGTCCGCGGGTAACGGCATGCTTTATGCTGTATGGGCTAGGGACAGGCAGTTGAGGCTAGAGTCCAGCTAGATTTTTTTTTAATACAATGACTTGTAATGGGAGATGGGGTGGCCTTTTAATGGGGAAATATTTAGTCCCGCTCATATCTAAAGAGTGAAGGATTTGAGGCCAGGGATCAAGTGATAATTTGCAGGTTACTTGGCCAGTAAGTCGCTCAGTTAGGGGAAGGAGATCTGTGGGGAGTAAGAAGGTTCCCACAGGAGACTGTCTCAGGAGAAAAGATTTGGAAGGAGGCACTGCACCCAGCTAAATGGAAGACCTAAGTAGAGAAACCGGTTGTGCAAGGTGGCGCAGAGAGCTCTGAAGAAGTTTTTTGGAGGCACTAAGGAACAAGAACTGTTTTTCCTGTTATGATTTGAAACATAAACCTGCCCTCGGAGAAAGAATTAAAGTTCTGCACCTAAACTTTTGCTACGGCTTTACAAGCAACCCTTGTCTCTCTCCTTTGCTCGGCACCAAGCAGGCTGTGTCTGCTCTTAACAAAGACGAACGGCACACAAAGTGTGTCTGCTGTAGCTTTTGCAGAATAGAAACTACTACACACAAAAAACCAGTCCCTTGAAAGTCTGGAAGTGAGCAGTCTTTATGTCATATATTGTTCTGAACCTCCTATCAGTTTGTGTAAGCTGCATCTTCCCATCCCGCTTATTCCCTTGTGTTATGTGCTGAAGTAATAAATGGTTGGATAGAGACAGGGAGAATTAATGCATTTTGATGCGTTTTTGGAGCTGACAGTTTCAGAATGAGCAGAGTCCCGTGGGTTCCTTTGCATGTGGCAGGGCTCGACGGTTGTTGCTAGTGTGCTGTGTTATATGAACAATAAAATGTCTTTATGAATAAAAACCCCAACCCACCCAACGAGTGCGATTTTCACAAGCCTTCAGGGTTAGCCTTTACTGTTCCCATTATAGTTTGGTAGAAACTCCCGTTGACTACTTCAGCGGGAGCGTAGGCAGGGGCTGAGCTTTTTTTTAAATTCTGCTCCAAATGTTTCTGCATATCAGCTTCCCTCTTTAAACTTCCCACCCACACAAAATGCTTAAAGGATTTCTTCTTCTGAGTGAGGACAACCAAGTACACTGGAGTCCCCCCAGACAGAGCTGGAGTCTCTAGACAAAGGGTAGCATCCTCCACAGTTCCTGGAATCTGGCTTCCAAAGTTGATTTAGGCACTTACAAGCTTCACTCGCACTGATTTTTAGATGAGATTTATGCTCAAATCTGGCTTGAAACTGGGATTTAGACTTCTGAGTCATGCAGATGATTTGGAAAACTTTAAACCAGGTGTTTCTAGAATTTGTAACAGTTTTGACTCATAATAAAAGGGCCAACCCCCCCCCCCATTAATTTTTTTTGAAATGCCATGACTTAGCACTAAAACTGTATTCTGGGGTGATCTATGGCATGCATCTTAGAAACTGGGTTTTTCAACTCTGGCTCAGAGTGGGGAACAACTATTTATTTCATCATAATATTGTTAAAGATTGCACTTTTGCAAGCAAAAGTTTGCCTATGATCTCAGATAATGTGTAATGTCCAGTTAATGTAGTATGCAGCTTTTCCTCCTGGAGCCAACAGAGGAACTGTGGATTTTACAATGACAGTAGACTGTTTTTATTTTTTTATATTTACAGATGGTGGAGGAAAGTGAAGAAAGACTGACAGAAGAGCAGATTGAGTCACTCATTCAAACAGTCACAAGCATCCTTCCAGGGGACCCAGAGGAAGAGAAGAAGACCCAGGCAGCTGTGCCAATGGAAGATGACTGTGACTAAAAGGCATCTGGACCAAAGCATGTTCAAGCTGAACAGAACAGAATCAGCTCGCTCTTTTTTTCATTGTGACGTGCATGTCTGGGGGGGGGGTTG
>NW_017729013.1:406497-413016 GCF_001723915.1 Gavialis gangeticus | reverse complement strand
ACCCAAGGTGCAGTGGCAATGGTATAAAAATTAAATGCCCCAAGATTATTTTTTTAATACACAGAGGTTTGATAGATTGCCAGATGGTTAACAGGTACTTTTTAATTTGTTTCTTAAATGAACTCTTTAGCTCGATGGCCTTTAATGGTTTGCAACACCTTGTGGGAATGGGCCGTGTCTTTTTTTTGGTTATTATTCATCATCTTTGTATGAGCCAGGTGATTAGGTGCTGTTTCGAAGTCGTGAAGAGGAAACAGAAACGGATCATAAGTTTATTTTCCCTACTAGAGACTATTTTGACTGCTCTCTGAATTGGATCTTCCAAGCTCAGGAACTGTTGATTTGCTATCATTATATACTTTTGCCAGCATCAGAGTTGTTTTGTGGTGCTTGTATTGTGTGAGTTACTAAGCAACTGCCCGTCTACTACATTATTTAAGTGATTTAACAAATCACTTCCAGATGAATAAATATTTTTTTTTACCAGTAAATGTGTACAAATACAAAAATGGCTTGCTTTATCTCAGTTACAGTACATAAAGCATTCACTTTCTTGAAAGCAGGTTGCCAAATGACATGTTTACAAGGAAACGATAGATGTTAGTATTTGCTTACCCTAAAGAAGTGTTTTTTAACCTGTTGTCTTTCTGCTCTGAATGCACAAACGTGGCTGAGGAGTGCTGGAATTATGAACAGCTGTCACTTTGTATTTGCTTGCACTTTTAACCATGCTCCTGATGCAGAAGTGGGTTTGTGGAAAGCAAGTGTGTGTGTGTGTGTGTGTGTGTGTGTGTGTGTGTGTGTGTGTGTGTGTGTGTGTGTGATGACATCTTCTAGTGCAGGGTTTGGCAATCCCCGGCACATGTGCCAGAGCATGGCTCATGAAGCTATTTTGCTCGACACGCCACAGCTGTCTGATCTTGTGAACACTACACATGTAGATCGGGCGGGCAATCATTTTGGGCGGAGGGACGCTTGCCAAGTGTTGGCAAGCCATTGAGGGCTGCATGGGTACCTGCGCCCTGGAGGCAGAAGGATGCCATGTGCTTTCATTAGCTGTTAACAGGTAGCATCAATCAGTGGTAAGCCATGAAGATCTGGGGATCAGGAGACTGGGAATCTAATTCTTGACTCAGTTGCCCACCTACGCCGTGACTTCTGTTTGCCCATTCCCATTGTGCCCAGTCCACTGAAGACAATGGGAACAAGATGCAGCTCTCAGTTTAGTGAGGCAGGCTGAACCTGTTCACGACTGCGCATGTTCTGCACTGGGTTTGAAATGCATAAATTATTCTGTATTGAATTTTCCCTGACAGAGTATTCTTTTTCTATTGCCTGTGTCTCCCTGGGGTGATATCTCTTTGCCATGGAAACTGTCAGAATTGCATGTCCAGAAGATGTTTCACGTTGTTCACTTGGAGTATGAAACCCTTTACTTAAACGTATGCTTTTCATGATTAAGTGTAGGTGGGAACTACTATCATTTCAATGACATTTTGAATTACTGTGGATAACATTCGTATGCCTCAACAGATTCAATTCTAACATTTAGAGGGTTTTTTCCCCCTTTAAAAGCAGGCGATGTGGTTTAGGGTTCAAGCAGTAGGCTATGCAGGAGGGAGGGGCCTGGGTTTTGTTCCTGATGCAGTAACCGAGCCTCTTTGCTGCTTTGGGCATATCTGTCCATCTCACAGCTCTTTGATCCTCCTCAGCAATATAATAAATCACGGGCAGGTTGTGAGGCTTAATTAGTTGGAGTGTTCTGAGCTCCTCAGATGAAAGTCACTATAGGAGAAATAGTATTTTCGCTGTAGGTTATAAATCAGGTCTATCTGGAGCTGTTTGTTCATTTTAACTTGATACGGTATTTCAGTAGGGCGAGGCGATATTACCGAACGACATAAGGGCAATATCGTTTGCTAAAGCGGAGATTCTCGACCTTTCGTAATTGCACCCCAAATTTCCTGCCATTGCAAGTGTCCCCGTCTCCCCTGCTCTCTGCATTGTAGGGTTCTTTTTTGTTTTGGTCTAAGGGTGTTTTGTGGTCGTGGTGTCTAGGAGGGGTCAGAGTTGGATGATTTAGTAGGTCCTTTGGAGAAAGAATTGGGAGTGCAGGCACTCGGCTCAGTGGGAGGCCCTTTCCAGTCCTGTGTCCCAGTGCATCCCAGTCTGGGGAGCTTTTCCCACAGCAGCAAGCACTGGGTTATATCAGGCTTCAAAACAGGCACCATAGAAATAAAGCCCTCCTACATGGAGGACAGTTGACCTGCTGTGACAAGTTTGCACCCCTCCTTTTAGACGTGCATCCTGTTGGCTCGGTTACATTTTGGTTCCCGATGTACAATGGTGCTGTGTGCTTTGGTCTGCAGCTTGCTCTGGGATGAAGATGAGAATGGGTTGCCCTTGCCCACACCACCATTGTCCTTTTGACTGGTAAATGTTGTAAGAGAGGATATTCTCAGCTACTGCAGATAAATTTGACTGTGAGAATTAAATGAGCAAGGAGCGTTCAGTTGGAGCTAACAGGCCTTTGGCCAAGTGAAAGGTTCTTAGAAGACGCTGGTAAATCCTGAAGACCTTTGCACGCCATAAGCAACTGAATCTAAATTAAGGACCTTTATTTGATTAATTGTATTGTTTTATAAAGCAACCACCAAAGCTATCTGCATTGCTGTATGAGGTTTTTAATGAGAATTGAAAACAAGCTGTCCCAGGACCCAGCTGGGGGCAGGAGGGGAGGACTTCTGAACGGAAAGGGGAAGTCATCGATCAGTGAGAAACTAATGCAAATAGCAAGGACTTGAAGATCGCTTTCAAGATGGACAGGGAGGGGACACCGGGAGACATGCAGAGGGTTGAAGTCCCAGCAACAGAGTTGAGCCTCTTGGGCGGAAGACATGGAGCCAGTGTCACCACAAACATCCAGGAGAGCGTGTGGGTGGATGGCCTGTGGAATAAAGCCTGGATACCCGCACCAGGCCTGGCATCAGCAGCATGCTTGATGCTGATTTCCTGAGCAAGTGGATGGAGTCCTGACCATCCTCTGCTTTGGATAGCTGTGAAGAGGGAGAATGCATCCACCAGTGCTGCTCTTTAGGCAGCTGCAGGGCGAGGGATGAACCCAGCTTCTCCTCTGGGTGCATCTACACTAGACGTTTACTGCGGAGTTGACTCTAGGGTCAACATGTGCAGGGCAATTAGGTTCGAGCAAACAAATTAACTCTGCAACAGGAGAGTATTTGTATTTACAATGCAATAAAATTTATAAGTATTATCCTGCTGCAGAGTTTTTTATTCTGCAGTAGTGCATCCTGATGTGGCTGGCTTGGGCACAAGGTTGCTTCAGGGGGAGGCTGCCTACCAGCTAGCTCCACAGTGGAGCACCCTCGTACCCCAGCCAGCCCCTCTGCAGCACATTAAGCTGGGGGGGAGCAGCCCTGGCTTTCCGGGCTGACCCCCAGGACCCCCTGCCAGCCAGGGGTGCTCTGACCCAGCTCAATGTGCTGCAGTCGCAGGCGCAAGTTCAAAGGGTGCACCCAGGAGCAATAAACTCCAGAGTTTATTGCTTCACGCTAATTGCATGTGTAGATGCTCCCTGTGAGAGCAACTAGGAAGATCTGAAACCCTGGCTACTGCTTGGGCGGCTGGGTGGAGGTGACCCTGTACTCTTTTCTTCTGGGGAATGGAGCCGGGCTGGCCCCGTCCCGTGCATTTGAGGGGTCAGGGTTCTGGTTGTTAGGGCAGACTGGGAGGGGAGTAGCCACGCTGGCCCCTGGGACAGAAACCCACAGAAAAGGTGCTGAGGTGAACAGAGAGCCCTGCCGATCCCTAGTGTGCAATGACTAACCACGAGCCACTTTGCTGTGGCATCCCCCGTTTCTTGCCACGCTGCCCGGCTTTGCTCATCTCCAACTCCAAGAGCCATCCCATCCCCACAAGTGACTTTTCCCCAGACAACCCCCAATGCCATGGCTGTAGAGGTTGCCACCATGCTTGAGACCCAGTTGCTTTGATGCGCTCTGCAGGCCAGTGTGGGTCCCAATCCTTGGTCAGCAGTTCCCTGGCCAGTGCCTTGCTTGAAAAGACAACTGGATTGCAGCTCCAGTGGGTGTAATCCATGACCTGGTTGAGCCGGGCTTTGCACTTTCTCCTCTGTGTCCTGCAGTGCTGTAGACTTGCTGGAAAGAAACTGGCACAAATGAGACCAGCCCTTTTATCCTACAGGGCCACACTGCAGTCTCATTGTTCATAAAAGCAGAAGCTCCCTGCAGTAGGAAACAAAGACATTTTCCCTCTGGCCCCCAAGCCCCCTTAGCAGATAAATCCCTATCACAGGATCCTCAGAGCAGGAGGCTGATGCGAGTGGAAGCCACCCACTCGAGGCCCTCAACAAGGATGAGTCCCTGAGTGTGTCTACGTTGCCCAAGAGGTGCTGCCATCACTCCCATGGGGGGTTGAGTTCAAGCAGCTAATGCAAGTTAAAATAATATTCACCTTGTCTTCACTCCTGTTGTAACCTGAAGTAACCAACTAGATTAAGAACTGGGAACAGATTTATTTTTTGCAGTCTAAATGTAACCTTACCTCTTTTGCTTTCTGGTTGTGCTGCTTGTATACCGAGCACCTTTTTTTTCCTGCAGATGACCCTGAGTTTTGCAGTAAAACTCAGATCAGACTTTTCCTCCTGAGGGTCTGGATACTTGCCACCATCTTTGGGAGTGTTTTCTATTTGCTACTACTGCTCTTTAGGAAACAGCCTACTGCTGCAGGGCCCAACCCTGTAGGGGCATGGAGTCTAACCACATGATGAATTAAAGTTAAGCATATGCTTAAATGTCCTGATCCACTTTACAGGACTGATCTCACGTTGAATGGACCTAGAAGAGGTATGATACGAGTCCAGTCTTACACCGTCTTAGTTTTCCAGGTGGATAAAATAATCTCTTTCTACTTTTGAAACCCAAACAGTTCTTCTTTGCTTTTTTTTTTTTTTTTAAGCCCAAATCTTAAATGTTTTCCCTGGGACATAAGCCAGCTATGCTTTCGGCTCAGGGCTGGATTGTTCTGCAGTGCTGAGCGCTAACAGTGCCTGAGTCCTTCAGGATCTCCTCTCTGAGATAGGGGCTTGCAGGATAAATCCCTGTTGTTATTCATGAGATGCTGTCAAAGAGAAAGCAGCCAAATAAAGAAAGCCTGCGCTGTTAAAGTAACCCAGCTATGTGCAGAGTGCTGTGGGCGTGCACTCGCCCTTCTTCCCTGCTTGATTTTACATATATATGACTCAAAGTGTTTGGATTAAATGCCTGGTGACAAGTATAAGCCTTAAAAAGACTATTGTACTTGAGTAGGCTTTCTTTCTTTTAAGGGTATTTTTGCTTCTTGTGTAAGCTGGTTTTGTTCTCGTTGCAAGCAGCAGCTCGTACACTCGGGAGATTGAGAGGTGCAGAGTTTTGGAGGAGGGATGGAAATGTGAAGTCAAGCCTACTTCTGAAGGAGAAGGGTTTCAGTGAAAACGTGTTGCCTTTATAGTGCTTTAGTTCTTGTTCCCAGTCTCCTATTAGTCTTGCTGCCAGGGTCTTGCACCAGCGCAGCCAAGACAGCTTTGAGGAGGTCAGCTTTCGTATCTGACCTAGAGCTAAGCACTAACATTGCTTTGTATTTTCTGTTTCTGTCTTTCTAGGAAATTTTGGCAGGGAAGCCACCTGAGATGTGTGTGGACATCAAGGGGATGGGGGAGCCTGCATGGAGAGGTAAACCTTCACGCCTGGTTCTTTAACACATCGCAGCAATCTACACCTCCTCCTCCTCCTCCTCCAATACACTTGGTTTCCATGCAGTTCTGGGTGCAATTCAAGGCGCTGTTATTACTAACGTTGCCTTCTGCGTTCATTCGCTTCTGTGCAGGGAGCCTGTAGGAGGCCTGTGCGGTCCCCGAGGCTCTTTGCCTTCTCAAAACCAGGCTTGAGCGTCACATCGCAATGACACAAGGTCTCTGTGTGCAGTGGTCAGGCTGCCGCGTAGGCAGTTTACAAAAGCACAGTCCCACCGTCCACAGAGCTTTGGGTCCTGGGACTCGGATCCGGGGAACACTACACATGTAGATCAGGGGCGGGCATTTATTTTGGGCAGAGGGCCGCTTACCAAGTTTTGGCAAGCCATCGAGGGCTGCTTGGGTACCCCGTGCCCTGGTCCCGATATTGGGACGGGAAATCCTGACCCCTAACCCCTGACTTTTGCCACCAAAAGCCCCTCCTCTTGACCCCCAGAATTACGCCTTTCAGGGAGAGGTTTCGCCATCTCGGAACCAGAAAAATACCAAATTATATCCTAAAAATCAAACAGGTACTACAACACTCATTAATTTAATTTAAAAAAATACTTCTGTCCTTTTTTTTACATGTGTTTGTGTAGTGTACATAGAGATGATGGTAAAATAGATTAAAATGACATCTTACTCTTGTATACTGGGGGGGTGCACTCCTGTCACTCCTGGTACTGCCGCAGGCCCTGTGCTCCTGA
>NW_017729013.1:396371-401497 GCF_001723915.1 Gavialis gangeticus | reverse complement strand
GGGGGTGCACTCCTGTCACTCCTGGTACTGCCGCAGGCCCTGTGCTCCCGATCGCTGCCCTTTCCCCCCGCCTGCCGCAGTCATTTCCCCGCTTGCTTGCCCACCCCCCGCTGGCACCACGTGGTTCCCAGCTGCAGGAGCCCCCGGCCAGCCCTGAGGACTGGGGCGATCGTCCACGCTGCTCCCCTGGCTCCCCACCCATGGCACCCCCATCATCTGCGTCTCCCTCGGTGTGGGCAGACGGGATCAGCCGCAGGCCAGACGCCTCCAGAAGTCCCTGATTCAAAACCACAATCACACTCGACGTCTTTAATCAAATTCTATTTACAAAGCAGCTAGTTGTCCGCAGTGTTCAACGTAGTCCGGCTCTGCTTTAATAAAGCAAAGCCAGGAGGTTTAGATGTGGGGTCCATGATAAGAAATGTATTAATGAGGTCAATTGTCTTGCATCGCTGGGTCCATTTTCTTTGATACTAAACCTTTCATGATTCAGTTCTTTTCCCACACTTGAAAACGGCCTTCTTCGACATCAGCCTTGGCCTATGGGGGTCATCAGTTTCCTCAAAAGTTGGTAGGGAATTGAATACAGGCTGGTTTTTGTAGACTCTTTCTTTAGCCTCTTGCTGTTGAAGATGAGGAGGAGGGGTATGAGATGGAAGAGAAAGCCAAGGAACAGGAGTGTATCTGCAAATACCTGACATAAGGTATCATTCAGTTGCTTTGCGATGATTCGAGCATATTGTGCATGCTTGCTCAGGGAAAGAAATCCATGCAGCTCTGGGCACAAGCGCTGTCCTTCAATCCAGGTGGGCGCTGTTCCTGCTGTGCACCGGGGTGTGGGCAGTCCAGGTTGCAGACCTCAACACTGGACTTGGACGGTGACATGACGCGGGCTGTTTGAGGTGCCTTTCTAGTGCCCTCCACACACAGCTAGTGGCTGGCGACAGCATCGCTCTCGATGTCAACGATAGCAGATGGCCTCTCTCCATCACATCGCAGTTGCCCTCCTTGAGAGGATGCCCTGGGAGACAAGCCTACGCCTACAGCGAGATAAATAAAGCAGAAGAAAAAGCCTGCAGAAGTGAAATCCCCGGTGATTTCCACATCAAGACAACGAAGACCCTTGTGCAAGGCACTTGGGCGGGCTAGTTCTGTACAGATTTCTTCACGTAGCCATTGTTAGTGGCCAGCGTCTTGCAGGCAACATGCACACAGACACTTTGCCCATCACTCTAAGCCTCGGGAAAGGATCTTGTGGGGTTGGTGCTTGCAGGAGGAGCGGCCAGACCTGGAGCAGGATACTCAGCAAAAGAGAAACAGAGAAAAGCACAAGCTCCTCTCCCTCCAGCCACAGCCTTCCCACTGTAAGCTTTGGTGACTGTTTAAACGGGGTCCTGGTGTCCCTCGCCAGCCCCTCATGGGATGAACGTCTGCCCCTCTGCAGGGAGGGAATGGCAGCAACAGGGCAAACTGCCCCGGCCAAAGTTTTGGGGCTTGAGCCGAGACACCGGCCAACTTCCCTCTCTCCCAGCAGATCCTGTCCTCCGGGATCAGGGCCCTGTTGATGTGTCAGCTGAGGTAGTACTGTGTTTTTCAAAATACAACATACCCCTTTCCACTCGTTCTGTACATGAGCCTTTGAGAATGAAAAGACCGGTGAAAACACAACCCAAGGGTATTTATTGGAAAGCCGAACCTGCCACATTGGGACAGCAGCAAAAGGCACCCCTGACCATTTTCAGGCATTGCTCAGGGCGTTCTCCTACAAGTCAAGGAACATGGAAAGGGTTTACAGAGGACTTACTGTGTCAGCTTGATGGTTGGCCTCGGGAAACAGGGCAGCTCTGGATCCACTGGGAAGTCAGGCAACGGGTGGCATCAGGCACCCCACTAAGCCTAGGCCAGCTGCACGGGGAGTCTGCAGCGCTGCAGCATCCTCACCCCTCTGCAGTTCTCTACCAGGATACCACTGCCAACACCATGCCCTGGGCTTGAACTATTGTCAGAAAGGAGTAGGACAAATCAATGGAAGAGACTTCTACTGCAGTGGGGAGAGGGTTTGTGATGGGCTCAAGCCAGAGGCAGGTACATCCCACCACGCTGGGACACGCCACGCTGCAACATTATTGTTTCCACCGGGTGAAGCTTCACTTGCCTGGAGGTGGTGATCAGCGGTGCCTGAGGGTCCAGGTGTGAGCCCTGGTGAAATCTCGGCATGACAACGTTGTCTTTTCTTCTATGCGAGGTGTCTGATGAGACTTGAGACCGCAAGGATTCTGCTTCTGGCTTTTATGTCCAAAATCACAACTCAACAGGTAATGGAAGTTAACTGGCTCATACTGGGTGGACAACTAGGGCAATGCTGCCTCCACGCTGAGCCATCGCTTTCTGGGGCATGTGTTGGTCTGGTGCCTGGTGCACCCCTCATCACCCACCGTTGGGCCCCTCTACCTCCAAGCGTGTTGCATTTTTCACACGACTTCTCACCTTGGCGCTAGGCCAGGTACGGTACAGTCTTGTAGCAGCCACTTGCGCCCCAATGTGGGACTCACGTTCCCACCGGCCTCCTGCTGGGGTGCTCCAAGCCTGCAGGCGTACCGGCTGTGTGCATGGTGTTGGAAAGGCTCCTTGCTGGAGTTCTCCATCTGTTTCCCACTACACATCCCCCGGGGCTAGCCCCCTCCCAGCCCCACTGAGCTGGATGCTTTAGCTCAGGCTTCTGTGTGTGTTTTGGGGTCCTGCTGCATCTTAGCTGAGGTCTCACTGACTCCATTGGGAGGGAGAGCATCTGCCCGGGTCCCTGATCCTCCAGCAGTCAGGATAGCGTGCGGTGTTTCTCTGGGTGTTTTGGCCTCCAGGGAGACCTGCTGGACTCCTTCCAGTGGTGAGTTGAGCTTCTCGGTTTTCTTCCAGATGCTACAAAAGCAAGATGGGTGTCCAATGCTTCCCTGAGCGTCCTGGCCTTGGGGATAACTGCTGGATCCCTTCTGGCTGCGAGGAGAGCATCCAAACAAGTTGACAGTGTCCCAGTGCAAACCCCTGAGGTGCCTCCATCTCCAGGCCCATGTCTGGGCCATTTGCAGCCAAGCCCTTGGCCAAGGGGCGAGTCTCCGCTGTTCGCCGTGGCACTGGATCCTTGAACGTAGCCGGGCCACCTAAGTGGCAGTGCCAAGGTGAGTCGGGCGGGGGCCCGTGACACGGTTACATGAGAGTGAGGGGCAATCTCAGCATTAGGACTCATGAGGCCGCTGTGTTGGAGTGCGCGGGCCCAGGACAAGGAGACAAGAGAAGGGGCTGCAGAAACCTACAGGAGTGAGACACCACTTACATGCTAAGACAGGCAGAGGCACCAACTCTGTGATCCCATGGGTCCATCCTGGGTCGGGCAGGGGAGGATGGAGGGAGGGATGATGGGGGGGGCGGGAAAGGGAGGAGTGCAGGCCTGGGGCTGGCAGGGGTGCAGGGGGGACACTGGCTGGCAGCAGGGGTACAGCTAGGGCCCCTGTGCCCCGTGCCAGGTGCCCCAGAGCAGGGTTGGGGTGGGTGAGCTGGGCTCTGGGAGGCTGTCCTGTGCTGCAGACAAGACCTCCTGTCCTGGGTCTGTGGGAGCCCTCGGGAGCAGCACATTCATTTCCTATAGCTCTGAAATTCCTCTGCCTTACACCGAGGCTTGGGAAAGCACCTGCACAGCTCCATGATACAGGGAGCAGAGTAAGAGTGGAAAGGAGACTTGGGCTGCCTGCCTCCTCCGGGACAAATCCCATTGAGGATTTTGGGGCTGGGGCCTGTCTTCATTTGCACAGCTCCATGGCACCTTGGCTCCCTGGCCTGGGACTAATCTTGGATGTACAACTGGCAAACATCCTCCACCGCCACTGAGGCCTTCAGATATTTCCAAAGCCCTTTGGCAGTCCTCCTACGTGCAGGCCCGAGCACAGAGGCTTGGGGTTCGGACACCCCGACATTTTGCCTGCCCTCAGCCATATTTGGGACTGCAGAAGCAAGCTAGGGAGGATGCCCTTTTCCATCCAGTGACCTTTAAGCCCCAACACCTTGGCGGGTATTAAAGCACGCCAGAGGAAGAGTTATCCCCAGAAATGCTTGAGGAAAGCTGCCCTCGAGGACCCAGATCCATGGTGAATCCCCTGCCAGGAGCAGCCTCCCGGCACCCGGGTGCAGCACGCCACGTGCTCCCCCATCCTGGGATCTCTGCCTGTCTCAGGCCAGCGAGCTAGACCTTGGCGGGGAAAGCTCCCACGGGGACCGGACCTGCGTAGAAAGGGGAACGGGATCTGCCATCTGAACCCTGAGCCTGTTCCAGCTGGAGGAAGGGCTCAGCCTCCTCGGGCAAGGAGAGGTGGAAAAGCCCTCAGGGAAAATGGACAGCAACGACCAGGCGCAGGGGCAGAAGGATGTGCTAAACCGAACCAGAGCAGCTCCTTTCCAGTGAACCCTTATGTGCGTCAACAGCAAATTTCAGGAGGATTTGCAGCTCTGATAAACTCTCCTTTTATTACATGTTACAGATCACACATGATTCAGTGGTGGCTTTTTGTCACACACCCAGGGGCACGCATTTCCCAGTCATTCTCACTGGACCAGGCCTGAGTTTCTTTGTGGCAAAGCCTCGAGACTTTTGGCAGCTTCACGGGTGCCCATCTTGAAGCTGGCGCTCTCCCTCGAGCGGTCAGTGGTGTCCAGGGCATCGGGGCGGGTGGCACGACTCTCTTGGCGGCGCTGCTGGTTGACATGTCTCTTAGTGGGGTTTAACAGCACCTGAGATTGAACCTCTTCTTTGGTTGCTTCGTTTGTTAACATGGTTTTGTGGCCGTACAGATGGCCACAGCCACAGCCTTCCCTATATACGCTTTGGCCACTGTTTAAACGGGGTCCCGGGGTCCCCCGCTAGCCCCCTCGCAGGATGAACGCCTGCCCCTCTGCAGGGAGGGAATGGCAGTGGAGGGCGAACTGCTCCGGCCAAAGTTATGGGGCTTGAGCTGGGACACCGGCCAACATCCCTCTCTCCCAGCAGATCCTGTCCTCCGGGATCAGGACCCTGTTAATGTGTCAGCCGAGCAAGTCCTGTGGTTTTCAAAATACAACATCCCCCCTTTCCAAAACCCCAT
>NW_017729013.1:390589-391371 GCF_001723915.1 Gavialis gangeticus | reverse complement strand
CTGCTGGCAATCCCACTGTTCATTGCACGCAAGACATAGGGTGAGAACAGTTTCTACCAAAAGCAAAACCAAAGTCCAACCTTCGTGTTTTCTGCAGGGGGCAGAGCGATGAGCAAGCTCAGGTTCCTTGCTGCTGCTGCCCGGTTGGGTACTACCAGACACCATCTTTTTCTCTGTATTCAGATTTTCAAAACCGAGGGGTATATTATATTATGGCACATGCTGTATGTGGGGGGGGAGCTATGCTAGGCGCCTTTTATCCGCACCGTGACTGCCCTATTTCAGGATAACTCCTCCTGCACGTGAACCTTTGAGAATGAAAAGACCTGGGACGTCACGTCCTGGGACATGACGGTGCTCTTGCACAGCATCACTAAATTTGGCCTGATGTACTGATGTTGTGTCACAACACCATAAGCCAAGTGGGCTCGAGCTGCAGGCCATCCTCCAAAACCTGGCAAGCCCAGCAAGAAAACAGGCATCTGCAAGAGGTGGAAACAGCTATAAATGGGAAAGATGACTGGATCACAATTGCAGACAAGTGATGGGAACTACTCGCACGCATCTGCAGGCACGGTTTGGCACTGCTGTAACCAGGACAGACTAGCTGGGGTTTTGCGGAGGCTTCTGACGGAAAGGCATGCTCCCCAGGCAGGAACAGCCCAGCTGGCATGCATTTTAGTATACTTCCCACACCAGCACACCAGGCAAGCAAATCGCACCTGGGCGCTCCCTTGTCCGAGTCACAAAACCTGCCGTTTTCTTGCTCCCTTCACAACCCC
>NW_017729013.1:388768-390578 GCF_001723915.1 Gavialis gangeticus | reverse complement strand
GGTTTGGTTTTGTTTCTTTATTCCTGGCTTGATCTTTTGTGATGTCACCGTACGGTATGGTATGTTCATGTTTTGTTATAAAGCAACAGTTGTTTACAAAAAGCATAAATAAAAGACTCGTGCATCTGCATTTGGTTATTTTTGAAACAAGGCGATTACCGGTTTCATAAAGAAGCAGCGAGAGAAGTGGGCAGGGGAGGGTGCGGGAAATGCTGAACATCCGTGTTCTTTTCCATTATCCATACAGCAGCTATACTCTTCTTCATATGGTTATACACAGCTGGCTATTATAGCAATACTTTATCATTGTTTTCACATGCTTTTGAATTACCCAAACTGCTTTTCAGAATGCAGCCGATGACACTGCAATTCTGCAGCTCTTGTGAAAGGGGCAATTCCAGGGTAAGGGAAAGGCAGTACAAAAGCTGCTTAATAGCCTCATAAGATCAACTTTAATATATCCCTGCATCTTATATCATGAAAGTGAGAGGAATGCAGAGAGTACGTTATCTAGGGTCAAGGGTACCTTTGATACAACCCTTTGCCTGTATTAGCCATAGAACCAGATCGACAAATAGAGTAAATTGACATAGCTTCACGGAAGTCAGGTGTTATACTGATGTGTACCACCTAAGAGGCTGGCTCATAATATTCAGGTTCTCTGTAATACAGACAAAAGGAAGTGTAGAAGTCATGCTGATATTTGTCTTTTGGTTCAACCTGCTTCTTAGGTCTTGCATGTAAAACAGTGCATTCCACATGAGCTGTACTATACAGCTGGGTGATTTAGGAAAGATATGACAGCCCTAGCTATGAGTCTCTGCCTTCCTATGAAGCGGATGGAAATGCCTGCTGTACAGGGAAGTTATGAGGATGCACAGTTCAGTAACATTTGGAAGATGCTTTGAGGCTGTGAGATGGAGGGTGCGACTGAAGTAGAGACTACTGTTATATTCAGGAGATAGTAACCGCACATCGAGTTAGTAAGTTCTAAAGTTGATGGCTGACACGTCAACCCAAGGTGCAGTGGCAATGGTATAAAAATTAAATGCCCCAAGATTATTTTTTTAATACACAGAGGTTTGATAGATTGCCAGATGGTTAACAGGTACTTTTTAATTTGTTTCTTAAATGAACTCTTTAGCTCGATGGCCTTTAATGGTTTGCAACACCTTGTGGGAATGGGCCGTGTCTTTTTTTTGGTTATTATTCATCATCTTTGTATGAGCCAGGTGATTAGGTGCTGTTTCGAAGTCGTGAAGAGGAAACAGAAACGGATCATAAGTTTATTTTCCCTACTAGAGACTATTTTGACTGCTCTCTGAATTGGATCTTCCAAGCTCAGGAACTGTTGATTTGCTATCATTATATACTTTTGCCAGCATCAGAGTTGTTTTGTGGTGCTTGTATTGTGTGAGTTACTAAGCAACTGCCCGTCTACTACATTATTTAAGTGATTTAACAAATCACTTCCAGATGAATAAATATTTTTTTTTACCAGTAAATGTGTACAAATACAAAAATGGCTTGCTTTATCTCAGTTACAGTACATAAAGCATTCACTTTCTTGAAAGCAGGTTGCCAAATGACATGTTTACAAGGAAACGATAGATGTTAGTATTTGCTTACCCTAAAGAAGTGTTTTTTAACCTGTTGTCTGTCTGCTCTGAATGCACAAACGTGGCTGAGGAGTGCTGGAATTATGAACAGCTGTCACTTTGTATTTGCTTGCACTTTTAACCATGCTCCTGATGCAGAAGTGGGTTTGTGGAAAGCAAGTGTGTGTGTGTGTGTGTGTGTGTGTGTGTGT
>NW_017729013.1:385698-386262 GCF_001723915.1 Gavialis gangeticus | reverse complement strand
GCTGGGTAAATCCCAGAGGGCATGAAAGCAGGCAAGACTCGTGGCACCTTGCGTGCGGGGACAGGTGGGGCCTGGCGAGCGCCTCAGGAGGTGGTGCTGTCAGGTGCCGAGGCCCGATACGCTCGGTGCAGCCACGGGCAAGGTCTGACGGGCTGGGGCAACTCTGGTGCAGGCTCAAGTGGAGGACCTCAGGAGGGAAAACCATGCCCTGGGGCTGGCCCTCGAAGCCCAGAGGGAGCAGGGCCGGGCCGTGGAGGTCAGCGCCAGAGAGGTGAGCGGCTCTGCATGCCCCTGCCCAGGGAGAGGGGGAGTGTGTGCGTGCCTGTGTGTGCCCAGGGCAAGGCTGTGCCCAGCTGTGCCAGGCCCTGCACTCGCGGGGCCAGATGCTGCCCCGGCTCTGTGGGTGGAGGGCTTGTGTGTGCAGTGCTGGGCGCCACGCAAGCCTGCTGGGTGTCATGCTGTGGGAGCAGCTCTGGGCCAGGGGCTTGCATGTTGTCCTCACTGCCGTTTGCTTTCTCGTTTGCAACAGGCTCCCGTGGAGGGGACAGCGGCGGCGTGCTGCCC
>NW_017729013.1:380262-380471 GCF_001723915.1 Gavialis gangeticus | reverse complement strand
GTGCTGGGCGCCACGCAAGCCTGCTGGGTGTCATGCTGTGGGAGCAGCTCTGGGCCAGGGGCTTGCATGTTGTCCTCACTGCCGTTTGCTTTCTCGTTTGCAACAGCCTCCCGTGGAGGGGACAGCGGCGGCGTGCTGCCCAGCCTGGGGGGCGTAAGTGGGGCACAGGGAGGGGAGGGGTGGGGCCCTCCTGGGTCACTCGCAGGGGG
>NW_017729013.1:361632-380250 GCF_001723915.1 Gavialis gangeticus | reverse complement strand
GAGGGGGCAGGGTCCCAGGTGCACACTGGGACCCAGACCACCCTGCCCCCGAGGGCAGAGGCCAGCACCCAGGCAGAGGGCCTGCGCCTGGTGCACGCCAGCACCCAAACCAGGGCCCTCTGCCTGGCTGACGCGGGCACCCAGACAGACACTCACCGCTGTCCAAAGCCTGGAGGGCACAGGGAGAGGTAGGTGCTTGTCGTACTGCCGGTGTGTGGGGCGCAGGGGGTGTCACATGCATTGTTCCCGCTGCAGGGCAGGCTGGCGGGGCTGGGAGTGGGGGTGTTTGCAGGTCAGGGAGGTCTTGCCTCAAAGGCCCAGTTGCACTTGAATTCGGTCCATGATCCATCACTGACCAGTTACTTCTCGTGCAATCAGGCGGAAACACCCCTCCCCAGGCGTCGAGGTGGAGACACAGACCCCTCCTCCTCCCCCCTCGCTGGAGGCCAGCACCCAGGCAGAGGGCCCTACACACGAGGACACCTCCACCCAGACTAGGGCCCTCTGCCTGGTAGATGCGGCCTGTGACCCCCCCACACACACGGGCCTGAAGACAATTGCCTTCCAGGGGCCAAGAAGGCGAGGACGGGGTGAAAGGTATGATGCTTTCCCGAGTTGGTTTGTTTTTTTCAATAATGTTTCCTGTTCCCAGGCCAAGGAGCCAGACCCATGAGTTAGTGCAGTTGTGTCTGTGCAGGTGGGAGCCAGGCACCAGACCTGGGCGCAGGAAGCACGGGGAGGAAGGGAGATGGGTCTGGTGGGACGCCCAGGGCTGGTCCTTGGTGCTCAGGCAGTGATGGAGAGGGGGGAGGCCTGGGCATGGGGTGGCAGCAGTGGCCGGAGCCTGGGGCTTGGGCTGAATGGGAGGTGACCCGTGTCTCTGCCTCCCATCCCCAGGGCTGATACTGCGGTGGAGGGGAGGAGGAGCAGGTCGGGGGCAGCCAGGAGGTGAGTGTCCCCCCTGCACCCCACCTCTGGGCCCCAGGGATTGAGCTCAGAACCTCCAGGCCTCCTGGCACAGAAACCCCGCTGAGCCACGTGTGAGAGCCACGTCCTGCTCCCTGCGGGGTACACTCCTTTACCCCGCGCTTGTTCCCGGGGGCGAGCAGAGGGGCCGTGCACCGAGGTGCCCTGACTCTGCCCTTTGCCCACAGGTTCCAGCTTGCCTGGCTGCTCCCCTGCTGCTTCGCCATGCGCAGGTGAAGCCCTGCTCTCCTCCCCTCCCCACCCCCCTCATCGTCCCTCCCTCCGTCCATCGCCCCCTGCCTGAGCTGGGACAGGCCCATCTGGACGGTCTGACGTGTGGAGGAGAGACGGATTGATTCGGTGACATGACTCTCTTCTGCTGATGCCAAGAGAAACCCCTCTGCAGGACATCTCTGGATTGCAGGGTCTGGTCCAGGACTGGCAGGAGATGGCTGAGCTCTGCAGTGTGCTCTCCTTGCACAAGAAGCAGGGCGAGCAACTGAAGTCTCCAGTAACTTGCACAGGTCGTCTTGCTGCACCAGAGTAGCTTTGGCTTTCACAAGCAGCCTTGAAGGTCCCGTCATCAGTTGGGATGGCTCTGTCCCTGGAGATAGCTCTTGAGATTCAGACCATTTTTGAAACCAAGCCCCAACCGTCTTCCATGGGAGAAAAATGCAAAATCACCCCAAGCCCTCCAACAGATGAATGAGTATGAATCTGTGATCTGACATGTGGGTGTTGCACTGCCATGGTACTTGAAAGATCCTAGAAAGACCAGCAATGTATTGCAGCACGCCACAAGGACCTGAAATTGGGGTTGTGAAGGGAGCAAGAAGACGGCAGGTTTTGTGACACGGACAAGGGAGCGCCCAGGTGTGATTTACTTGCCTGGTGTGCTGGTGTGGGAAGTATGCTAAGATGCATGCCAGCTGGGGGATCTCTTCCTGGGGAGCATGCCTTTCCATCAGAAGCCTCCGCAAAACACCAGCTAGTCTGTCCTGGTTACGGCAGTGCCAAACTCTGCCTGCAGATGCGTGCGAGTAGTTCCCATCACTTGTCTGCAGTTGTGATCCAGTCATCTTTCCCATTTATAGCTGTTTCCACCTTCTGCAGATGCCTGTTTTCTTGCTGGGCTTGCCAGGTTTTGGAGGATGGCCTGCAGCTCAAGCCCACTTGGCTTATGGTGTTGTGACACAACATCAGTACGTCAGGCCAGATTTAGTGATGGTGTGCAAGAGCACGTTCACGTCCCAGGACAGCTGTGCCCGGGAGACGCTCTTTTGCCCTGAAACAGTTCTGCAGTTGGTAAAATCCTCAGGGCTGCTCAGAACAGGATGAGCAAGCCTCTGTTTTCCTAATCCTGGTGTGCTGCTGGCATCCCATGGGTATAGCCTGGAGGTCTGTAGAGCTCCTTCGCTCAAGTGTCTGCTCACAGTTACAGTCCACCTCTACTCGTCTCTCCCCTGAGATGCCAGTACTGCCCAGTAGAGAGGGGATGCCATTCTCCATAAGGGTCTGTCATAGTTTACGGCACAAGTGCTTGCTGTACCATCCATTATTATCTGATCTGTACAGGCCAGTTGTAGAGCTGGATGCGCCACATTGCATCAGATATATTCTAACCCGATATGTACGTTGAGCGATATGCCGGCATCTTTCTGTCAGGCCTTGTGAGCTGCACAGTCACCCTTTGGGTGGGACCCCAAGGCTGCCTATACACTGTATGAAGCCGTCTCAGTAATTTAGTCGGTGGCCGTCCTAGTCAGCAGGATTGACCTCCATTCCATTCATCGTGCTTGTGGGCGCTGAGCTGCTGTTGTGAATTGTGGAGCTGAGCTACCACCTGTGTGGCCATTGAAGAGCTATTGCCAGTTTACATGAGAGTAACCCCTGTGCTATGGCCAGGCTCTGCTTTGGTAACTACAGTCTGAAACCTGGGTCCCCCAGGAGTTTCAGATTGATGCAACATCCTTTTTCCTTTATTGTCCATTGTAGTTGAGCTTTGTAGCACTGATGTTGGCTGCATCCACAGAGGCAATGGTAGCTTGCCAGTCGGTGATGCAATTCATGTCTGAAGTTGGTGAACCCATATAATCCTGAAAATGATTTGGGATGAACAACAGCTGTTTAATCGTAAAGCTCTGCCCAGTGCCCTGAGTTTTCACGATGACTTCCTCTGGGATTCATGCACTGAACCCACATCTCAACTCAGAAACGAAACTGCAGACCTATAATGACCTCGCGAGGGAAGAGATTTACCTTTTGTATTTTTCAGCTCAGTTATATGTATAAAAAGATCCAGGCAAGCATTGTGTCCTTCCAACACAGATCCCTTAGTTTAGGGAACACATCACACACTCAGCTGAAAAAAAAAGAGTACTATTTAAAATGATACCCAGTAGATTTGTATTAGAAAAGTAGCTTTGTACTAGAAAACCCAGTAGCTTTTTATTAGAAAAATGCACTCCAGAAAGTTAACTTGTTTTCCCTCTATTTTTATGCTTTCAAAAATGCAAGACATTTTTCAGGAAGTAATTGTTATTGAAATGGAGCTTTGGCATCTGATGTCAAAAAATAGAGAGCACAGCATGTTTCTTGTTAAGTTTTGCTGGCCACGCTGATTTATGTTGTTTGTCTCGCGTTGTAGTGCTTCCAAGCTGATGTTGCATTAAGTTAGCTTTAGGAAAGAAATCAAATGCAGGCGCTGGCAGCAGCTTTTGCATTCATAAGGGTTGATCACACATTTTAAGCCATTGAAGTAAAAATATTGCAGTTGTCTCTCCCACTTTTTTTTGCATGTGTGTGTGAATATTGTGCTGGTGAGAGCTGCAGAACTGAAAAGCCTGACGATTCAAACCTCAGCACAGCACAAGAGTACCAAGGCAAGCTCCTCCACTAATGGACTTTGCTGCCTTGCAGCTTCATCTTCAGCCTGTCTGCCGTGCCGTGACTGTTGGCAGTGCAGAGCCAGTTGTGAGCATGCTGGGTTTTCTGCCCATATTGCGTTTACTTGTCCGCTGGGAACTAGGCTCTGCTCTAAAACTCTTACAAGATGTCACATAGTACAGGTAGCTCTCATTCACTATCAGCTTCGCCAGCATTTGAACCACCAGTAAAGCAATGCATTGTAGCTTATTAGCTGTCCTCAGATCCACAAGATTCCCCATTTTTTTTTAACTCCCTTCCTTCATTTTTCCTGCTTTCAATTAGCGGCAACAAGTAGTGGCACCAGAAAGCATTATTTCATCAGACGCACCTGCCTATGTAACCTCCATTACACATCCCACTCTCCAAACACAGCTCTTGCCTCTGCTTATTTAAAGGGTCCTTGGCATAGGTGAAGGTTGCTGGCTTGATAAGCTGGGGGCCAGGAGAGGCAGGCTAGTCAGCTGAGGAGCCACGTGTTTCACCTTTGGCTTGGAAAGGATTTTATTTGACAAGGCAAAAATATGTGTTGAATAAAATAAAGGCACATGTGGTGCTGTCGAGGGGATCTGACAGGGCAGTTGTTTTTATTTCAGTGGGCTGCAGTCGTGCCTCAGACCCTGCCCGTCATTGCCTCTCCAGGCTCTTGGGATAAGGGCAAAGTCGGTGAAGTGTATAGGAGCGCAACTTGGCCCCCCTAGCCTCTATGGGAAATTTTCTGTTGACTCTGTAAAAACATGACCTTTGGGTTTGTCCTCAAACAAAATCAGTCCCTTCTCCAGTTCCCACCCAGGATTGTCCCTGAACCCTCCTGCAGATAACCTGGGCCCGTTGCATGTAAGGGCGGGCTGGGCAGCTGGCTGGGAAAACCTGCAAGGCCAGATGCTGGGCACAGCGCAGGTAAGTGATGGAAGAACTGCTGTTCTGTATCAGCACATGAGAGCTCAGGTGGCTCTGTTTGTACCGCACATCTGGTCCTTCTGAGCTGTTTGGTATGATCACTGCACAGCTGCCATAATAAACTTCTGCAAGTGTTTGCAGCCATGTCATTTGCCCCCATGTTGTTTTATTGGCTGGGGGAGGGCCTGGGGGCAGAACTAGACTGTAGGAGCCCATTATCAAGTGGATAAATGATGTTCCTACCTCCCTCTCACAGTACCTCACTCCCTTTACCTGCTCCTCCTGTTGCTCTTCTTGATCCTTCATTTCTCTCCCTGAATCTGTAGCACTCCTCCTCTCTCCCCCTTTACTCCTTTTTGCTGGCTGCCTACCCCCTTTTTCTCCTTCCTGCCTTGGCTTCCCATTGCTTGTCCCCTCCTATCACTGGCTGCTCTTTTTCTCTGGGTTCCCCTCTCCTTCCACTTAATCCATCCCCCTTCTCTCCATACCACATCTTGACGTCCATGTCACCTCCTGTTTGCTCCCTCTCACATCCCAGCTCCCCTGTCACTCTGTACTGCACACTCAAATAGATCCTTCTCCCTGCCCCACTACCCCACGTCCTAGGCATGGGAAACATGGGAGGGGGACAAACTAGCAAGTTGCACGTAATAGTATGTGCTTAATATATGCCGACTCATGGAATCCAAGAAAATGAGGGTTGGAAGGGACCTCAGGAGGTCATCTAGTCCAAATCCCTGCTCCAAGACTAGCCCAAACTAGATCATCCCAGCCAAGACTTTGTCTAGCAGAGTCTTAGAAACCTCCAAGGATGGAGATTCTCTGGGTAACCTGTTCCACTGCTTTATTACCCTCTTAGTGGAAAAAAAAAATCCTGATATCCAACTTAACCTTCCCTTGCTGCAACTTGAGACGGTCGCTCCTTGTTCTGTCATCTGCCCCCACTGAGACCAGTCCAGCTCCATCCTCTTTTGAGCCCTCTGCAGGTGGTTGAAAGCTGCTATTAAATCCCCTTTCAATCTTCTCTTCTGCAAACTAAATAAGCCCAATTCCCTTAGCCTCTCCTCAAAAGTCATGACCCTCAGCCCCCAAGCCATTTCTGTTACTCTCTGCTGGACCCCCTCCAATTTGTTCACATCTTTTCTGTAGCGGATGGGGCGGCAAAACTGAATACAGCACTCCAGATGTGGCCTCACCAGTGCTGAATAGAGGGGAATAATTGCTTCCCTGATTCTGCTGGCAACACTCCAACTAAGGCAGCCCAATATGCCGTTAGCCTTCTTTCTAACGAGGACACACTGTTGGCTCACATTCAGCTTAACTGTACTTTTTCTGCAGAGCTGCTGCTCAGCCAGTCAGTCCCCAGCCTGTACATGGGTTTCTTCCATCCTAAGTGCAGGACTTTGCACTTGTCCTTGAACTTTGTGACCGCATCCAGGCGAGCACGGCCATGCGGTATGTGGTACTGCAGACATGTTGGCAGCACCACATACCATATGTTCATTTGTTCTCTGTGCTGCAAGGGAGTGGCACAGAGGGGTTTTTTTGGATATCCAAGGGTCAAAAAAACCCACAGGAAAAAAAAGTGGAGTGGCACATGTGGCGGCAGCTTGCGCCATCCAAAGCTGGAGCCTACCCAGCCGGAGCTGTGCTCCACTGTCAGCCAGGCTCCATGCGGCAGAATCGCCGCTGCTGCAGCCCCAGGAGGTACCCAGGACCCCAGGGTAAAGCTGCTGGGGCCAGTCCAGTGCTGGCCCCAGCCTCCCCTACCCCATTCAGGGTAAATTGCACCAGTGTTCCCTGGGGACAACTAGCAGCAGCACAAGGTGAGCCGCTGCTAGTTGTCCCTGGGGAACCAATCATCTGCACATGTCCGGACACAGCCTATAAAATATCTTTTGGTCCATTCCTCCAATTTGTTTAAGTCTCTCTGAATCTTAGCCCTACCCTCCAGCATATCTACTGCTCCCCCCAGCTTGGTGCCATCCGCAGACTCATTGAGGACATACTCCATCCTATCTTCCTGGTCGTTGATGGAGATACTGAACAAAACCAGCCCCAGGACTGACTCCTAGAGCACGCCACTTGATCTCAGCTGCCAACTAGACATCAAGCCATTGATGACGACCCTTGAACCCAATGCTCCAGACAGTTTTCTATTCACCTTACAGTCCATTCATCCAGCCTGTACTTCCTTAGCTTGATGGCGAGCATGTTGTGGAAGAGTAGAAGTGGGTCTTTGCACACACGCACAAGCGTACCACATCATTTGCACACAGAAAGCAATGGCCTACTAAGCATGTGGAATATAACATTACCCTGCTTTGCAATTCCCATGGCAAGTACTGACACAAGCTGCATTTGAAACTCATCCAAGTGCAGAAATGCATATACATGTTCATCATACAAGGACTCCAAAACCCGACATGATTTATCGGTTGAACCAGGAGATATGTATACTGTGTAAGAGTCTTGATGCAAAATTTAATGGCGTGCTCTGTTCCCTTCCCCCAGTCACTTAAGCAAAGAGGCATAATGAAATCTTTCAGCGCCTGGCGGCAAAAGCAATCACCATGTGTCAAGGCCAAGCTGTGGAAATGGTTGCCATATTGTCCCACTCAGCCTTTTTTTGTTTGTGGTCTCAGTGATTTTCGTACAGTAAACATCGCCTGGGTCATGGAATAATTCGTCTCGTTTGCATCAGTCTTGAGCAACGACGTGGGCTGCTGCTGCTGACTGCTGCCAGAGCTCCAGAAAGAGCTGACTGCTTTCTATCAGTCTGGGGTGATTCAACGGCTGTCTTAAGCAGTGTGAGAGAAGAAGGCAGAGCAAAGCAGTGATCTCTGCACAAACCGGTCCAAAGAGCTTGGAAATAAAAAGCCTGAGCTAAGGACAAAAGCTTCTCACAAGCCACATTATAACTGAAGGTTATTGATTCCCATTTGTGAGAGTCCAGCACATGGGCTTGGAATTGTTTCTCCTTTTTTTCAAAGCTATGTTTTCTCTTGCTGGGTTTTTTAAATAGAATTTAATAATAGGGGAAAAACCCAACAGGAATCCATAGGCTGTGGTAGAAATTTCCATCAACCACATACCAAATGAAAAACTTCAGCTTTTGGCAGAATTTTTACAACAGCTCCTCAGGTTTTACCAGGGCTCAGGGTACTGGAGTCAGGCAGCTGCAGGTCCCTTCCCAGCTTTGCCACTAAACTGTGTGATCTTGGGCAAATCATTTCACTTGTTGGTGCCTCAGCCTTCCAGCCTGTAAAATGGACCCTCTCATTATTGTAGCCTTCCTACCTGCATAAAACGCTATGAGAGGCTGTTTTATTGAGCACTCCTGCTTATAAAATGCTGTTGGTTGATTAACCATTCCTACAGAAAGAACAAACTCTTCATTAAATTCCATAGGATTTTCCTATATGGAGCTAGGAACTGAGTTGCTCAGTTCTTGATGGTATTGCTACTTGGCTTTTTTTTTTTTTTACCTAAAAGACTGATTTATATTCAAGAGGTTAAAGTAGGGGATTGGAAGAAAATGGATCTGGGTTTCATATTTACTCTGCCATTGACTTACTGGATAACCTTGGAAAAACCAATGAGGGCAAATAGGACCCCACTTTTGCAGGTGTAAATTGCAGGTACTTCTGTATGTCAAAAGATGTCACGAGGATCTGATTAGATGATGCCCAGTGACTAAGCAATTCCCCTTGTACCTGAGTCCAGGCTAAAAATGTCTCCTGGCTCATACCACCTAAGAAGGTAAAACAGTTACCTCACTTATCCCATCACCAAGCCCTTTCTTGTGTCAAATTTGGCCAACAGACAAGATTTGAGTATATGGAAAAACACAGAAGCAGCACCTGAATTTCAGAGAGTCGCAATGAAATACATGGTCCTATGAAAGCAGAACAGCAGAGAGGAAATGTGACAAAAATTGCCTGTGTCCCTCCTCTCCCTTGCTTATTGTTCTCCCAGATTCTGACCTAGACACTAGTACTGTACCCATTTCAGAGCTGAAAACCACCAATTTGAAAATACAAGTGAGACTACATTAAAATCCATATAGGTAATGCCTAGAAATTAATTTGCTTACTCCACTGGTTCCTGCAGAAAGTCCTGCTGGCCTGGAGCCACTGTTCCCAGTCTTGATCCACCAAGTGCATCTCTTTCTAAGACGATTGCAAGGGGGCATAGTGTTACCCTTATCACATCACACCAGCAAGCTTGTGGTTTTTGAAATACCCATGCTTGCCATCATCAGTCCATGAAGTGGGAAGACAAGACTGCTGATGTTCCAGAAACGAGACCAAAGATGTGATTTTGATTCTTTTATTTAACAGCCAAGAGCATCCAAAAAGAGGAGGAGATTAGTCCCCCATAATTGTTTAAATATGGATGCTACATTGTGGGGACAAATACATTTTGACTCCATCAGCATGTGATGTTATGGTGCTAATTATAACAGAGCACAGGAGCCACAAACTAGCTCTATGTACATGAACACTGTTTTTCCTAGCAACACGAATGTTGCTCTTTCTTCTTTTCAATCGTTCATACTTTTTTCTGTTCCTTGAAAACTAGGAGCTACTAAGACGGAGAATGACTCACAGGATGTGCATTGTGCAGTGACTGCTTCCCAAGGAATGCCTGTGCCTCACGACTGAGCTGGAGGCCAGCGTAATTACACAACAGGGCACTGCTTTCAAATATGCCTGAGTGGCAGCAGCAAAGCGATTGTCTCTTGATTTGATCCTGGTTTGTCACGTAGAATGCATTAAACCGTTCCACAAAGTACAGCAAGAGAAAAGATTTGCACGAACATTTCACTGCCACGCTCATACACCGGGCGCCAGTGAAATACCTTTACGTTGATGCAAACAGCGATTCCAGGTCTTTGGCACCGTGTTTGGAGAGCTCCAGACCTGAGCCGTGCCCCACTCAGAGCCCCTTGCATCAGTCCCCAGACACAGATGAGCTCATTTCTTACTGGCATTATAATTAAACTAATGGCTATTTAGCTCATTAAGTGGCTGTTGCATGCATTGTAGCTCTCTCGTCATTTTATATCGTCAGTGCATGATCCTGCTGGGGCTGAACTGTTCCACAGAACCCAAAGAGAACTGCGGGCCCTCAGTATCTGGCAGGATCATCAGCCTCTTAGACAGCCTGAAAGCCATTTCACCTTGGAAAAGAGCACAGTGTGCTCATACCGCTGTCCCCTGTGCTTAGTGCTATTGATTAATACATGAAAGACCTGGATCTTGTCTCCTGGCTAATGGACCAGCTGCTTTTGGGGACCTCTTTAGAGAAAGCCTTTGAAGAAGGGAGCACCATACATTGCAGCAGCACTGAAGAGCCACTAAAAGGCTTGCAGCCCAGACAGTCCCTGTGATGTGTAGGGTCTTTATGGAGAGAGAATATAGAAGGGAAAGAAATAGGACAAAGTGTTCTTCAGAAAGGGCCAAATGGTGCGTAGTCTGTGCACGTCCACCATGCCACATAGGCAGTCATCTGCAAGCCAGGAACACCGAAAGATGCCTATAAAAGCAAAGGAGGAGAGATTTGCCTTACATTTTTTGCTGACTGGAAAAAACAGCTACTTCTATATTTATTGAATAGCTAGGCTGCCCAAAGGCTGGAAAAACCCACAGTTTTATACATCTGACAGTACCACACAGATGGGGGAAAAATCTCCTTGTGCAATATATTTGATGCGTAAGAGCTCCTTGCCAGCTAGAGCAGAGATGCAAGCTGCACAAAACTATTCACAGTGCCATAATTATTTTTCCAGGTTGAAAATGCTATAGAGGACATGAAAAAGCTCATTTTTAGCTGTTGCATTTAGAAAGGGACTGGCACGAGATCTAAGACAGACATGGGAATGCGGGGGCTGCATCCACGTGAGAGCTTGAATTTGGTGGTTTCATCTCAGTCTAGTTGAGGCTGAGCTGTCGGTTGCCTTAGGGAAATCACTATGACAGCTGGCACTAAACAGCGGTGCTGTTTGGGAGTGTGATTGGTGAAACCAAGGACTCAATAGAGGGTGTGGGTGTGTTCTCATCAAACAAGTCGGAGGGGTCAGGTTGGTGAGAGCAGGGGAAGTTGCGCTGATGCTCCTTTGACCCTGCAGATTACGGCTATTGTGAATTAGGCCCACTAGTCTGTGAGCTATCTGCAGACAGGAACCAGATCAGCCCGTTTATTCTATACTCATTTGACACTGGAGTAAGCAACTACATAATGTGGAGGTCCATAGAGCACGGGGCCCAGGACTCCTTTTCCCAGGGCTGTTAGGCTGATATCTAGCACCACTGCTAAACTCATTAAACTTATTAGAGGAAGCGGGGGTGGTATGTGAAAAGCAACCTGACTGACTGAGTATCTGCATCTCTGCCAGCACAGCAGGAGACCCCTCACAGATCTCTCTGCTGATGTGAGGACTGTGCAAGCAGGACAAGTTCCCATGGAAAAAGAGGATTTTTTTTTTTAAATGTCCCAAACCAATGGCAGGTGGGGTGTGTGTGGCTAGCAGAGGTAGTTCGATGTGCTGGGAAATGAGGCTTTTGGATTCAGGTTGTTGAAAACGCCATCTTTTATGAATTGTTCTCTTGGTTACTCCCCTCAATTTTGTTGCATTTTATTTTTACTACCAGGATCAATGCTGTGGTTAGCAGTGAGCTTGTTATTCAACATTCCCTGACTATTGGCATCCAATCTATTTTATACAGTGCTTGGAGCTCACCCCCTCTCTGCTCTACACACTGCAATCTGTCAGACGCCCTAAGGGAGCACGGCAGTGCAAACACCTCCTTGCATCATCCGTGAAGATTCCCCATAGCGTAGCAAGACGCACACAAGCTGCATTTTGTATCCCTTGTGCCAGCCGCAGGAACTGCTGCCCATGCTATATGGCTTCTCTGAAGCTTCACGGGTCATGGGACCCGAGACAGTTCACCACTGCTGATCCAGACTGGGGTGTCAAGGTGAAGGCCACAAGTTGCCCTGAAAACATTGTCAATACGCAAAGCAGTCAGCCTGGAAAATAAAATGGGTAGTGGTGGTAGGTCAAAAAAGTTATCATGCCCCTGGGGGAAAAAAAAATATGATCATTGATCCAAGTTAAACAGCGTTCCTGATGGTTTAGCAGCTTGACAGGTTTATTCTGTTAATAAGATAGACTCCTAAGCATAAAGCACTGACAGATTTAGCAGAAGCATTAAGTATTTCGTTTTCTGTAAGGGATAGGTGTAGAGGAGTGTCCTCAAATTAATGCCTCAGTAGTGTCTGTTATTCCTGAGATCCCAAATGGGCCTGATTTTCCCTCTTTGAGTCTTTCTATCAATGCCAGTGGGCTTTGGATCCTCTTTGCCTTGTATGTTAACGATGATTCAGAGATCCAGTCTCCATGCTGAGACCCATCTATCCACTGCTTGCTTCCCTGTGCTCTTGAACAAGTTGGGAGGCTTGGGATGCTCCAAAGGCTGGTGCTTGCCTGACTGTGTGATTCTGGGGTCTGGAGCAACTCCCAGACCATGGCAAAGGCAGTACCTGCACAAAGGCATGGCAAGCAAGCAACAGCCGTGCACCTGGCTCCTCTGTAGAACGGGACTCCCTAATAAACATGAAGGTCCAAAATCAGTTCAGGCACTTACAGGTTTGATTAGCTTAAAGCATGTCCCTGTGTCTACACCTATTTAGGAAAGCACCTAAATGTAGGGCTTAAAGATAAGTACATGCTTAGGGGCTGATTCCACCAAGAATTAAAAACAAGGTGACAGCAGAGGTGTTAGGGTGGCCAGCTAAGTGCCAGTAGCTCAAGTACTAGTATAGGCACAAAATGTCTGTACCTTGCTATGTGTTCTTGTTTGTACCCCACTGCTCCAACTTGCCTTGCATCTTATGGGCAAACAAATTCCCTAGGCTAAGAAGAAACTCATTTCAGTAACAAAGATTCCCTCCACCAAATTGTGCATCGCTTCAGGTTCTTTTCAACCTTCCTTTCAGCAAACACATTCGTTTACTAGCTGATTTTGCAACTGCAAGTCATGCTTAACACAGTAGATCACGAAGGAAATTTTCAAAGGCAGAAAATTGGAGCCAGGAGCCTAACTCCCATTGACTTTCAGTGTCTCTCAGTGGGCATTAGGTACCTCCCTGTTGTATGTGCCTTTGCAGATCTCCTTAGTGTGCATCAAGACTGAAGACAGAAAACCACAAGCATCAACTCTCACTTCAGCTGCAGCAAAATAACAATTCTCCGGAGACATGTTTGTGCAGTCCGTGTTTCAGATGTTCTAGGAAAAAGGCTAATATTTAACAGCTCTGGCAAGAACAGAGCTAGTATGAGCAAAAATCCTTGCTTGATACACAAAAGACAGTAAGCTATACAGAGCAAAAGGGGAATTCTTTATAAAAGTTTGTGTTCTTAACTGGGTGCGGGGGGTGGATTGAGAGACAATACCCATCAGATTAGTGTTAGGCATGTCTTGCATAACAATCTTTTATCATGTTCTGTTAAAAAATGTTACAGCGGTAATGTTGGGGTGGATCCGATCTCTGGAAAAGCACAGAGGGTTGACAATCCAGAAAATGGAATCTCCTATTCCTTCCTTACATGGGCCAGATCCTTGGCTGGGGTAAATCAAGAGTTGCATTACTGATGCTAGTGAATCTGTTGAAGGCTCTGATTCGCATTTGTAGCAGCAACACAAGCTTGGTGTCTATTGTCCTAAGTTCTCTGGTGTTAACGGACCTATGACAGGTTGCAAGAGCTGGGATCTGGTCCTTGCTGCTTCAGCGTGCATCACCCCTGGCCTTCGTGTACCACCTTCACGTATGAGGGGGATGGAGCTGAGTCTCCATGGGCCATTCATTCCCGTTGTTGGCCTCTCTGCTGAACTGGCATCAGAGGTTCCACCTGTATCATTTTGTGCATGTTTTCTGTCCATTAGGAACTAGACCAGGGGTCGGCAATGTTTTTGGCAGAGGACCAAAAACCCCCGCAACCTTGATTTGTCGATGTGCCAGGGATGGACAGCGAGGGAACCGCGAGGGGTCCAATCCTTGTCGTGGCAGTGCAGCCTTGACCCCTTCTCCGAGGTGCGAGTGCCAGACAAAATGCCTTTGTGTGCTCCGGCACCCGTGCGGGGGTTGCCTAGCCCTGAACTAGACTGAAGTTGCCTGAGACTGGACTTCATATCGGCCTCTGAACAGATTGCAGAGGCAAAATGTTTTCAGGACTCGGTTCCCCAAAGCACCCTGTCAAAACCTGGGTGCGGGATGCAGTGGAAAGGGTGACGGCTAACAGACACTCAAACCCAGTTCCTGGATAGCACCGCCAGGCACTCAAGTAACTTCAAATTTATGGGGAAAACTTTAAGTTATGCTGCTATAAGAAAGACCTTCTACCTACAAATAATCAGGAGAGCAGAGTCTTGCTCTGCCAAGACCCCTTCCATTTTGTCCCTGTCTTCAGCAGAACGGGGGACTCACCCTAAAACTATGTCTAACCTAAGCATCGGAGAACACAGTCCTGTGCTTTGGCTACAAGACAGCGCTTCTGCTTTGCTCTCACAGTGCCTGTGTGTCCTCCTGGGGAAAGCCAGAGAAGCTGTAGGCTGGAGGAACTGCTTTCCCCTTTGGCAGGAGGCAAGAATGAATGAGTTACTCGCCAAAGATGATTGGTTTCACTGTTGAATAGTAAGTGGTTAATGCCGTCACTTAATGCAGCAGTTTTACACTGGCATCGGCCGCTACCATGCCAAGCATTAGTGTGTCTGCCTCTGATTAGGCAATCAAGAGTTTGTGTGTACATTGTGCGATGAAATGTTTAACAGGCTGTGTGAACTATGGCTCCACTTTGACTACAAGTGTTCGTTAAGGACGGGATCAGCCTTATGCATCAGCCATATACAGTAGCTTCTTTATTTGCCTCTTTCTCTGGGAGTTGGGTCTTTTTCCTGCTGGATTGCTGCAAACACGTAGCCTTTACAAGGGACTGTACATGTAAATCACGGAGAATACCATTTTAAAAACCCCAGTAAAACAATAAAGTCATGTGAAAAGTGTCGTTTAATGGCTCAAAGTGAACTGTCTGGCTCAGAGAATTGGAAATAGGATACAGAGTGTTTCGTCTCTAAATCACCAGTTCAGACCTACCAGCAGATGGTAGCAAGTAACATTTATTACCCTTTGATAGCTCCCTGGGAAAGGAAATTTGAAAGGCATGTCTCCCATGTGAAAGGAATTTCTGGTCTCTGTCCAACTGGTCGTGGAGATGTTTCTGTAACTCAGATACCACAGCCACAATTGGTACCTTTATGGGCAGCCTCTGCAGGTGCAGCTTGGAAAATGACAACGATTCTTCTTTGTGTTAGTGATGGCTCTTCTTGTCACCGTTATGGGGCTGAAGGGGGAAACACTATGGGACAGAGGGACAGTAATTTTGTCATTATAAACCCAATAACCAAACTAGAAGTTTGTTTTTAAATGGGAGCCAGATATTAAAAAGAGCTCGGTACCCAATAGGCCCATTGTAGACACCTAACTATCTACTTTGGTTAGTCTTTAAGGTGCAAGTCTGCTCTGCCTCCTACCTTATTCAGGCAGACGGCCCGAGCCAGAGATCCAATAGCACTTGACTTCCATTTATCATTTAATTTTTGTACTGCAGCAGCACTGCACGCTAGGACCTTGTTATGCCAAACACCCCCACGGATCCACAGCACAAAGAAGATCCTTACTAAGAAGGTGCCTAAGTGAAGTAGTCAGATTTTAAAAAGTGCTCTACTTTCAGCAGTGCTCTGAGCTCTTGGAAAAATCTGGCCCCAAATGTAGGTGCTGAGCACTTTTGAAAACTGACCTTTATGAAACTGAGCCTTTCCTAATGGGAAAATATTGTGTTGCTATAATGCCTCATTTCTCCAGTATGTAAATATTTACTGCTGGCTGTCAGCCTTGATTCAGTTCCTTACAGCAGAAAATAAAATATGCAGAAAATGTGTATCATCCTAGTCATGGCAAGGACCCTAAGCACAGCCCTCTCAGTGGGCAGCCATGTTAACTGTCTTAGCACATACTAAACAGCACAAAATAATCTGTTACAAACAGTTCAGTCCAGTAAATATCAATGCTGCAAACATTGCCACCTGTGATAAGTAAGAAGAAAAATAGGCCCGCCTTCTTAAAAATCAGTGAAGAGTATTGGCAGCAAGTTCTGGCTCATTGTAGTGGATAGCATGTCCTGCCATACCCATAAAAGTTTTATGATGTGTAATCATCAAGCTGCACAAAATGAGATAATGTCTCTTACTAATTATGTCATCTTATCCTTAATAGTATTTTAGTTGATTCAGTCATTAGTTTCCTACCAGCACATGAGTATCAGCTGCTGATAAAACATATTGCTGTCTGCCAAGTCTCTCAGGAGTCTGCAACATTGCCCTGGGAAATTCAGAGCAGTGCTTCTGAAACTATTTTAGGGTATTTGCTATTGCAATAGTTTATATGATTTTCTCCTGGAGATGAATAGTTGTCTTTCAAATAAATGCTTAACTCCCTAGCTCAGAGACCACAATTCACAGATCAGGTTTTCCGGTCATGCTTTATTTTGGGAAAGAATTCTGTTAAAACCCTCCAACCAATTCTTGGATGGTTGCAAGCTCTCCATCACAAGCCTCAGACAGCCTACACACACTTTTTTATTTATTGTCTTAGAAGCCTGTAGCATCAGTGACTCTTTTGAGTGATGTATCTGTCAATGCATGATGGATGTCTCCCAAGTCAGACAGAGCAGAGGAGAAAATGAATGAGCCAGATTCCAATTTCACTTTTCTCCTTTGGTGTAGCTGGTTTTGTGCCATAAGGTAGCGGCGGGAAAGTTGTCATCAGTATGTTCCATGCATGATGAACATACCCTAATTCTGCATCTCCATGGCCACGTACCTATAGTCAGTGAACACCTAACGGTTGATTTATAATGGAATGAAGCTCTCTGCTCCCTGCTGTGGCTGACGCCAGGTTTCCAAGAAATTTTAAGCCTGTTCCTGTTTAATTTCATCCACCCACTCTTGCACTATGCCTGGGAGTCGATTGCTCAGAGTAACTGTTTGAGGACCTTTTCATGCTGATCTGTACATTGCCTGTTGAATATTCAGAAGGGAAGTATTCATTAATGCCTTTTGCAAGGTTTCTTATTTCCAGGATATCCACGCAATGATACTCTAAGCAGCTGAGGTTTTTTTACCTGCAGCATTGTTTCTCTGTCCCTGTAATGCTTAATTTGACCGGCAATATCTGAACCAGGCAGGTGGTAGAGTCAGATCATAGCTCCTGTAGTGGTTGTCCCGGTGCTTTCCTTTAAAAGATGCCTGTTGTTCAAGCATGTGTTGTAACTTCCTTTTACCAGTGTGGCCATATGCATTTGTAGAGTTTGTCGGTATATTTAGACTTAGTGAAAGCCCTTGTTGTACTTTTCACTTCTTTAATGGAGCAGTGTAATTCAAATCGCTGTTCTGGACCTCAGAGAAACAGACACTGTGTCTCCTTTACTTTTTTTAGCAAGCTAGGTGTGTTTTTCCAAGTTAGGTCCCTGGTGGTTTGAGTGGGGTGCTGATTACTTTAAAATCTTTCTATAAACTGGAAAAAACTCTCTTAACAAATAAAAAAGATCTCTTCAGTGGTGGGTTCATATCAGAAATAGGGGAGGCCATCTGCAACAACCTAGAGCTAGAAGGATGTTCCTGGGCCCTCAGATCTGTGGTACTATCACTTGCGACCATGTCATATATTCCCTTTCGTAACTTAATCAAGCTGGCCTATGTTTGCTGTAGCATATGTTGGGATCCCTTGGAATGAAAAGTGCTCCATAAATATTTCCTATTGTCACATGACTTTCAAGGAGCCCTGTGTAAAACAACAGACTTGGAAGCACGCGGCAGGGTTGGTAGTGATGCGCTGACATTTGTTCAGCCAGGTGCTCTTCCAAATCAAGGTTCCCCACCTGACCATTTACACAGGTGCAGGTGTTGGTGTCTAGTAAGTCAGTGGTTCCCAAAGCGGTGGATAAAACTTCAGAAGAATACAGAGTAAAGGGAAGCTGCATTTTGAAGTTGCGGATCAAATGCAATTTTAAGTAATGGATGAGATGATCGGATTGATCTACATTTGGAACTTTAATATTCCTATTGCCACCCGCTGCTTTTTCTTTTCAATTCAGATGTGGGCACCTTGGGCACCTAAACGTTGCGAACCCCTGATCTAGGTGCACATCTGCACCACCATCAACATCCACCTGTTCTTCGAGCTATGCTTCTGCTCGGCAGCTGTCCCCTGAATGCAGGGTTTGGACACTCAGCGGCTCCCAGCTGGTGATTTTGGTGCTCGTATACTTTTACTAGGCAGCCGTCTCCTAAATGCTGGGTCCAGCAGCCCCCAGCTGCTGATTTTGAAGCTCATATACTTTTACTGGACAGCTGTTTCCTAAATGCCGGGTCCAGCGGCCCCCAGATGCTGCTTTCAGTGCTCATATATTTTTACTGGGCAGCTGTCTCCTAAATGCAGGGTCCACACCTGGAGCTCATCCGGCCTGTTGCCCAGACCCAGCTGCCCAGCCCAGGACCCAGATGTTCATCTCACTGTCCATCCACAGGCTGAGGCCAAAAACCCAGCTGTGCGCACGGCCACGCGCGCTGCCCCCAGGCCAAAGTACAGTCCAGATGTACGTCCCCCCCACCCTTCACACGCAGATGTGGACGAAGCCCCCCCCCCTCTTGCGGACGAGCCCCGCCCACTCTTGCCCGGCTGTCAATCAACGCCGTGATTTTT
>NW_017729013.1:353648-361347 GCF_001723915.1 Gavialis gangeticus | reverse complement strand
CGGCGGCGCTGCGGGGCTCCCGCCCGGCGGACGCGAGGAGGCGCGGGAGGAGGCGCAGGCGGCAGCAGCCCCAGCTCTGACCCCCGCGCCAGGTGAGGAGCCACCGGCCCCCCCCCCTTGCACGCGCACGCATGCTTGTGCATGCACACTTGCACACACGCGGGCTCCTGTGTGAAGGCGGAAGGGAGCTCCGCCGCTGCCCTTAAAAACAGATGCTCTAAAAGAAAAAAAAAAGGGGTGGGGGAAGGATTCATTATTTTATTCATTCTTCAATCTTTGTGCGAGTGGGTGGCTTTTAATCTGTGGGGCAGATGTGATTTACCAACATCATCCGAAAATGCTTTCATAGGATCCGTGCGCAGCTGTTGGACGTCCTCGGAAAAAACGGCATAACGAAGCTGTCGCATCCTATCCGTCCATGGGTATTAACGCTGGTATTAACCATGTGTCTTCAGGATGTGCGAGGCGATCGTAATGTCGCTGTCTTGGGTGTATTACACGTGTGCCTTTGCCATTATCCGACATGGATCGTGAAGTGATTTCCTGCTGTCGGGGTGGCTCGGTTACATTCCCCGTGTTCATGGTACAAGTGCTTTTAAATAAGGGTGTTACGTAGGTAGGGTGCGGATTTACTTCTTCCAGGGAGCAGAGCTGCCTAATGCACCTTAAAGTGTGGACGACTTCATTAGAAATAGCGACGAATCTAGGCGGTATGTAACAGATGGCAGCTGAGCGGTTGTGGACAGCCATCGTTTCAGGTTCATCACTGGAACAAATGTAACTGAGAGGGAGAATAATAGAGACAAGTGCGTGTATCGTGCAAAAAGCCTTGAAATCCTACGTGTGTTGTTTTTTCAGCTGGCAAGGGGCCAGCGCCGTATATACTTAATGATGTGATTTATATGCAGCTGTCTTGCTATCTGATAACCTTAATGACATACAAGTGTAAACCGCATGCACCAAAGCAGATCTGGGAATTTCTGATGAAGGTGTCAGATATTATAAATGTGACTTGTATGTGTAGTTATAATAGTCATGTAGTGTATACTTCATGCTGAAGCAGAATTTACATTTATAAATCAGATGACAGTTTATTGATTTCAGACTGATTTCAGACTGTTTATCTCTGCACATGAGAACGGCAAAATAATTCGAATCGGTAGGGTTAAGTTTGTAGCCTGGTATTTTGAATGGAAAAATTGTGAGGGGTTAGTTTTTTTTACTCTAGTTTAGAAAGGTTGCCAGTGTTAGTTGATACTGTGTACACTGATGAATCCCCTTTTTAAGGGTTACTGTAGAGGTTTATGAAGAGGGATTTCTGGTTGTAAACTGGTGAAGGAGGGAAGTGGCTCACTTTGGCTCTTATCTCTCCATACCCCATATTGATTCATCTTCACAGGTCCTGCACTAACTACAGTATTAGTGCTTAACTTGCTTCCCAAGTGAGGGCTGGGTTTCATTTTATATAATGGCATCCACAATAGGGAAACCTCAAAGTAACTAATATGTAAATTGGCAGAGAGCCTCAGCATAGGTTTTCCTAGTTCTGGTTTGTTGTTGCAACTTATGAGAAACTTCATGGAGATGTCAGTCTCGCATCTTTCATTGTGAAAGGTTGGGGTCTGTTATTTGGTATAAGAAGGAAAGATCAGACCAGGTTTCCCCCCAGGAAACTGTACCAAAGACTTCCCTGGAAACTGCTAACGATTAAGATGTTTGCCATTTACTGTATTTCTATGCAAGGAAAAACACCAGGATCATGTAACCAGGGAGAGAAAAAATGAGAAAAGGGGAAACAAAGAGCTTGGAGAGGCTCTGCAACATAGAAAACTGGACATGGATTTGGGAGTTGGGACTTCCTGACTTCTAATCCCGATTTGGTTCTTTATTTGACAAGGGGCAAGTCACTAAAATCACCTCTCTGCTATAGCTACATAAATTGGTTATACTGGGGTGCTCAACCCCAGGCCTGCAGGCCAGATACAGCTCCTGGAGCCAAGCCATATGATCTACTGGGTTCCCTGTGTATCACCAAAAAATTGGTGGCAGGGGAATGGTGACAGTGTTAATTGCCATTTCCCTGCTGCTAATTTTTTAGACCTGCAGGGAGCCCCGCTGGCTGCACAGGGTGGCACGTGGGGACTGTGCAGGGACCCAAAACTCGGTCCCACCATGATAGGATGGGGTCTGATCCTAGCATGTGGGATTGGGCAGGGGCAGCACAGGGCCTGATCCTGGTGCATGGGACCCAGTCTGACCTACAGAGTGCCCCCTTGCTACTCATCTGGCTCATGGGGCCAAAAGGTTGAGCACCACTGGGCTATACAAATGGTGTTAATGCATGCTTCCTTGCATACAGGGATGCCATGAGTATCACTCTGCATAATGCTTAGAATTTATAAACTCTCCTCCTCCCACTTTGAGTGAATGGGAAGGAATGGCAGATAATCCTCCTTGCTGAATTGGTTGTTTCAATGAGCTTTTCTCAAAAGGAGCAGTTTGGACAGCTGTCCTAAGTGGTATGCAGTAAATACTTCAGTTATGTTTCTTTGCACAATGCTATAGCATTACCTTGTGGCTGTCAGCTTGCCTATACAATCTTCTTTGTGGTAAACATACATGAATAACCAAAGGCCGGCCATCTGGTTGAACTAGAGGTTTTACGGAATTCGCTGTCTACCTCTGGGTTCTTAGAAAAGCGCTTGGAAATTCATCCTTGTTTGTGATGGCTCTTTGTTTTTCATTACTGTTTTGAACAGGGTTAATGTAGGTCACTTCAAGTGATAAGTACATGTTTATCTTCAAGGAAACAGTGCTTTCTAAAGTGTCGATTTTTGATTGAAAGGGGTTTCCTGGGGATCTTCGTTGTCCATTGCAGTCCTGCTTTTATTGACAAGAGTGGTGCACTCCTGCTGTCCACATCATTCCTACTAACTCATTTTAAGGTATGTGAGTTACTGCTAATAGAATTTTCTGAAGTGGACCATGGTGAAAAATAAAAAGCTGTCTGCTTGAAGGAACAGAAATAAAGAGCCAGATGGCAGAAGTGAAATGGCACAGTTTTAGATCAATTTGTTTCTCCTTGTGTGTGGATTTGAGTCCTATGGAAGGATGATAACAATTTGCCCAATATGAGTGTTTTGCTTGGCTGTTAAAATGGTTGTGATTTTGGCTCTCTGAAGTTATTCCGCATCAATGCAAGTGATGTATCAGTATTGGTAATATGTTTATAATCTTGGAGAGTACAATACCAGTATTTTGCCTAGTTATTAGTTAAGTGTTCCTGTAGTCTGCTGTTTCTTGCTCTTTGCATCAGAGGAAAAAAATCTTTCTTATGCATAAGAGGGGCTAAGAGCTTCTTACAGTGAGTCTTTCTTACAGCTTATGGGAAAAATTGGCTGTCATGGAGGAGTGGGATTAATCAGTAGCTGCAGAGCTTGCCAGTGCTGTGTTGCCTCTATTGAGCAACAGAGACTTGGGCTACTTTAAGCAAAATAAGCAGGGGCGTCTTCAGAGACCTTAGTAGCCAAGAGTAGTGAAGATTTTCCTCTGCAAAGAAAATGACCAGGTTAATCCAAACAGCTGTATGGCAGCAAAGCGGAGCCTACTAGAGGTCTCTCTCTTTCACTTCTCCCTATCGCCACCTCCCAGGAGGTCTGGCAACATCACGATCCAGTTGAGTGGAGAGAATGCATCACTGCCTGGACTTAGCATCATGAGCCCCAATTACCTAGAGTTTCATTGCCCAACACTAGGCCATGTAATAATGGAAGTTAGGACCTGAAAGACTGGTTAATTAGGACATTCGGCTCACCTCCTCCTTTTCTCCACCCCTTCTAACTATGTTTGTGCTAGTAGTCTAACCAGTCTCAAGTGGACTTCCTTGACAACTGACAGGGTTGTAACCTTGGATGTTGGGGCATCACCCACTGACTTCTAACAGCGTGAGGTCAGGGGAGATCTAGTAGCTGGATTTTGCAGTGCTGAGGTGCTTGCCCTGTTCTAACCCACTTCTTGCAATCCTCTGGCTCAGACCCTTACTGCAGAGATACAGGCCCAGAAACAAGGGGACCGGGGCGATCTTCCTCTCAAAGCAGGGGTGAGCAAAATGCAGCCCAACAGGCCAGTCTACCCAGCCTGCGAAGCCCCTAAAAAAATTTAGAAAATTAAGATTAATCTGCCCGGGGCTGCCTGTCATGTGGCCCTCGATGGCTTGCCGAAACTCAGTAAGCAGCCCTCTGCCCAAAATAATTGCCCGCCCCTGTCTCAAAAGGAAAGCGGGACATATTATTCCAAGAGAGGCAGAATTTGTTGGGGGGAGGGGGTTGCCTTTAACCATTCTTCAGCATTTGTTGCTTCTCTCTGCTGCCCCTGACACTCTTTTTTTTTTTTTTCCCATTACATCAGCAGGCCCCAGGGGAAAAGACCACAAGGCTTTGGGTTCGAGTAAACAAAGCTGGATGCTGTAGGGGCGCACCTTTGTTCCAGAAAACAGCCTCTACGGAACCAGTGATCCTGGACAAAAACTGAGGCATACAGGCTTGGAAAGGAGGGGGCCAGGAGCAGGATAAATCCAGTCTGTTGGGGCTGTTGTGAATTGTACACTATCTTTCTGGGAAGAGGTCCAGTTACCAGATTGAGCCACAGACTGCTAAGGAGGAAGTGGAGGACAAGGCTAATTGCCCTAGAATCCTTCATTCTTTTTCAGAGGGGCAGAAGCAGTGCTGCCACACTGCTAACTCACCCTTGTGCAAAAAAAAGCTGTCTGATCAAACAGCAGCTCCAGAAGATGGATGAATTTGACCATCACTTGCTCCCTTCCCTTAAGTATGAGTCTATTGAGTTTTTTAAATACTGTTAGTAAGCACCTGCAGCTTAACTTTTTTTCCTAACCAAAGAGAATTTTTTTTTTCCCTAATCCAGCCAAATGGGAACTGAAGGAGCAAAATGCGTAAAATAGTAGTGTGAACTTGCAGTGCGCTGTGGGCTACATCCTTTGCAGGTGTAAGTTCACGACTATGGACAATTTGACCTATTGCATGTTTTTAAGTATATTCACTAGGTGGAGAGTGGGAGTTAATCAGTCCTTTGACTTTGTTAGCACCCCTTCGTGGCCAGCTCTTGACACTGATGCTCTTTGAATTAATTCAGTTTTATGTCTGGCTAGAACCGCTGTGCAGATATGATTACAGAGCAGAGAGGTAAGGTTGGCTTCCAAAGCTTTCTAGAAAAATGGCACCTGGGAACGTCTGTAATAAACCAGTGATAAAAAATGTAAAGTGTATGTATTACGCTTACAGCTGAATAAGTAAATAGTTTACTCTTTTTTTTTTTTCATCTTGTCATTTTTGGTGTGTTGCCACTTTTGGACCAGGCAGCCATTAACAAATTGTTTCCAGTTTCAGGGCGTGGATATCTCTTATTCTGAGTTGTCAACCTTTTGCCTGAAGTAGGCAAGGCCTTATGTTGGAAGTAAAGGTTGCACTATCAAGTTAAACTAAGTAATCCTAGCAGTACTTTAGAACTAACTATATCTTCTCATCATTGAATAATCCATATGCAAAAACTTTAAGTTGCAACAAAACGAACAATACCACAATGTTAACAGTAGAGTATTAATAAGTCAGTGGTGCTCTTCAGGGTAATTCAGAACACTTGTCCCTTCATCTAGATGGGAATTTCTAGCTACATTAATATTTTGAAATGTGTAGATTGCAGTATGCTATACTCAAATGTAAGCTTTAAAAGAAGCCAGTAAATTAACATGACTTTTCTTTTTGAAAATACAGACCTGTTTCAGGATTTCATATCTCTAGGAAAGAGGAGTTAAATTTGGGTCATCTTCCTTCTGTATTTGAAAAAATGCTTAAAAGAAGAGCTACCAGAATGCTTTCTCTTGCTCATCATCAAGAAGCCAGTTTTTCTGTGTAAGGTGGTTCTGAATTCCAAGCTGAATGGTCTTTTGGTTGCTAACTCTTTCTTTTACTTCCATAAGCTCTAATTCTCTAAGAGAGGAATCTGTAAAATGACAGGAAATGTGTAGTCAACAAGCTAATCAACCCCCCAAGCATGCTAGACCATTAACCCAGGATCCATAATTGGACTTATTATTTCATTTACCACACGTGAACCTTTCATGCGTGGCTTAATGATGCTGGTCTTTAAATTTATGTTGCCACAAGAATTTTGCTGAGGTTCCTCAATTTCTGTCAGTTCTTTTCCACTAATTGTTGACAATCTCGCCAAGGGTTTTGTCAGTTTGTGTGGGATGCTGATCTGTTTGGAATAAAAGCTGTGCAGGAAATTCAGTGTTTCAAGGTTTGGTTTTGGTTTGGTTTTTCTTCGGGCTGTCCCTGTCTTGAGGTCAGTCCTCTGAAACTTGGAATTCTGGAATGTCAGGAACAAAAATGAAAAATATTACCAGAATCATCATCATTATCCAGATCTCCATACTGAGGTCAAGGAACTTGTAAGTGTGGGGGTGGTTTCCAGTTCTCCACATAAATTACCCTTGCCGTTATCAGTTAGCAAGAGCTTTTTTTAACTTTTAAGATATCTTCTCTAAACTATGGGGCATAAAGACGGAGTCCATTGGCCACACAACGTCTGGCTCCAATTCTGTTTTTCCATATGTATGATGATTTGCTGACTTTCTGAAAGGCTGAAGTCCTGCATGTGTCTACATCAGTGATGGCATCCTGGAGTGTCATGAGATCCTTTTAAGGTTGATGCAGGAAATGTGAGGAGATAAGCAGAGAAGGGCAGACTCAGGCTTCAAGGGTGGGGAGATGAGCAGATAGGCTGCTTACAGACGTTTAAAAAAAACCCCAAACCAACACACACACACAAACAAACAAAAAAAACACACTGCCAGTTTGACCCGGCTCCACAGCACGTGTATAGATGAGGCTCTTCAGTGGAGCTTTTTGGGTGCTTATATCTAAAAGCTGATTCAGTCAGCTATTAGATAAAAACACCGGAGAAGCCCCATTAAAGCACTTCATCTGTGCGGAGTTTAAAGTACACCATTTTGGGGTTGGCTTTTTTTTGTTTTTTGTTTTTTAACATCTGTAAGCAGCCCTTAGGGCAGACTTGGGCTCTTCCCAGCTAGTGCCCTCACCCCCACTGCAAGGCAGTAAGTACTGCAATAAATAAGTAAATTTTTTAAATGAGGTACTACTCAATTTGCAGAAGTTAGAGGTACCTTGAGTCTAAAAATGTTGAGAGCCGTTGCTCTACATCAGTTGCAACAACAGTATAAGTTGGCTGCTAGCATAACTCTCCTGAAAAGAACGCCAGCAAGTCTAAAGAAGGTAGTTAATAACTATTGCATAAGATTTTCAGTCCTTGATCTCTCAGCTTCATATCCCAGTGAGGGTCCTGGTTACTACCAGATTATGGCTGTTGTGAGTGTTTGAAACTACCCGGTCATCTCACAAGCAAATTCTGAACCAGCAAGAGTTGGCAGATCCTTTCCTGCCATACTATTGGATTTGTGACGTAGAGAGAAGTCCTCATGTTCACTAACAAACCGTTCAGCTCTTTGAGTTTGCTTTTCAGCCAGAATGCTTTCCTATGATGCCCTTACTTGGGTATTTTTGGTAGGCAACTGTTTCATGGGTTACTCCTGTTATAAGAACCTATAATAAAACAATAGATGGGCAAGATTGTTCTCACCAAAAAAAAAAAAAAAAAGGGA
>NW_017729013.1:349035-353441 GCF_001723915.1 Gavialis gangeticus | reverse complement strand
AAAAAAAAAAAAAGTGAAACACACCGAAGTCCAGCTACCTGGTTATTTGCAGTTTGGGTATCTTGTGATCTCAGAAAAGCTGTTTTTCAGAGGTAACAACGTAACAGCTTTTTCTGAGGAAATGGGACATCTGTGGAAGTTATTTAAAAAAAAAAAACCAAAAACCTAAAAAACTTCAACTTCCCTATGATGTGTAAATATTAAAAATGTTTACGTGGGTGAACTCTTGTAGCCAAGCAGGATTTTTTTAATGTTTTAGATCTCTTGTAGAGATGCATTTGCATTGTTTTAATTAAATCACTCGTGTCTAAGCATAAAGAAGAAATGCCACTTGTTGTTTGACAGTGGTGTTAGGGAAAAATATGTCCATCCTCTAATTCAGAGTTGAAGCAGCACCTAGTCAAAAAAAATCATTTTTGCACTTGGTGTGATAAAGGTCAGTCATCTCTTCAGTACCTCTGAGCTCAGTGAAGAAAATGTGTGCTCGCCACTTTAAAAAATGTGTTACTAGCCTACTTTCTGCGTGAAAAGGTGAATTGCTTTCAACAAATGCGAACTGTATATAACGCTGTCAGTGCACCACTCTGTGCCAAGAGGCTGGGGGGTGCTTACAGGTTCTTTCTTTCTTGCCCACTTTAAGTAAAACGACTTGGGTAAGTTAGGGGGTTACGCTTCTAACTGCTCTTTAACCCCAGCCTTGGAATCACTAAGCTGACCTTAGCCTAGGAGTGTGATGACTGTTGATAGGAATGGGTTAAGTCGGTGGGGATATGGCAAAATACTCTTACAGTTCATCTGGAAAACTGAGGCTGGTTAAACTTGTTTCAGTTCTTTTGCAATGCACCTAGCAGCTGCCTGTCAGGGAACTTCCCCTTGGCTTCCTTGCCTCGGTGCTGCTAGGTGTGCACTTGGGATGCATGGCTGTAATCCCTGCATCCCTCCCCCTGCAGAATGTGAGGAGGAGGATAGCAACAACACCAATTTGGCTTTGCCTCTCTTTACTGGTACCTGGTTGTGCAGCCAGAAACTGCACAAGCTTGCTTTTTACTGCAGTTGTTTGCTATTGCTGATCTGTCTATTAGGAACAGCTGTAAGGTAAGGCATCAGCCTGATGAACCTTGCTTAGGTGCTGGTAAGAAGAGCATGGGGAGGATTGAGAGGCACTGGGCTAGCGGTTGAACTTAGATGGGTGGCAGAACTGGTGGATGTTCTGGGAGGTAGAGATTTGGGAGTCCTTGATTCGGGGAATATCACATGTACTGCTGACCAAGTGGAAAAGTTTTTGAGGAAGCCAGTTGCTAAAACTTTGGCTGTACGTTAGCATATGGAGCTCTTATACAATTGAAAATGTATGTTGGCCATGTGTGTTAGTTCAGCACTGAAGTAGAAAACCTTAATTTGCCCTGGTTCAGACTAGTAGCAGTAGTAGTATTTGAAGTTTTCCAAGACAGCCTCACATCTTCAGACTAGCTTACCCTTCCAGGAGTCTAGTGCTATTGAAAGGATTTTCTATAGTAGTTATTCTGTTTTCAACGTGAAACCTGTATTCCTCCAAATATAAATACCCAGTTTTGTATTTCGATACCAGCGCCAGAAGACTTAAGGGCAGCTGAAACAAGTTAATTGACCCAATATCAGTTTCTTCCATTGTGAAATGTAATTAGTTGATCTTATTTTTTTTTTTTTACTTCAGTGCGAGCTATTACAAGGGAATTGTGTGCAGAAAGGACTTGCCAAAATAGTACGAAGTAACTTCAAGTTTGTCTTCATTCCTCAGTGCCTGAGAAACAGAAATTTGTTTCCTCCTCCTACAGTTAAATCAGAGAAAATTGATGCCAGCAGTTACCTGAGGGTAGTAATTGAGATCCATTTCAGATAATCATAAAAAAAAAAAAAAAAAAAAAAAAAAGTTTACAGAAACATACAAATAAACAAAATCAAAATGTGGGTTTTTCTGGACAAATAAAACTTTTCAGGCCTTTGCAAAACAGACCTGACTTTTAGTATTTCAAACCTGAAGAAAAATAAGAAGCACAATGTTCTTTCTTGATGAGTTTTTAAATAATTCAGTTAGCTTTCATTACATGGGTCAAATGCCTTAGTTTAATTATTTGTTATCAGAATCATTTACAGTGAATTCCTAACACGCATTGGTTATTAGGTCTTTAAAAGGTAATTTCCATGTCATGGCCTTTAAATGGGGAACAAGCACATCATGGTCTGATGGCCTGCTAAAAACCCTTCTGGCCATTTCTAAATTGATTCAATTTAAACTCCACTCGGAAGCATGAAGTAAAAATGCTTTTCCTAAATGTCATTTTTCTGACTTGCTCTCTTGACAACTATATTTCTCTTGGACTGGTAAACAGAGGCCACGTAGGAATTTATTTGCTTACTGGTAATGATTACGATATTGTGGGCCCAACCTCAGAAGCCCCGTGTACATTGGCAGCAATGGGTTCTTAACATGAGGGGGTTTGCTAAATCATCCTTTATTTGAATTGCCAGAACAAAAACTAACCTTGCCTGATCCTACAGAATCCTCCCTCTACAAAAGGAGTAAGCAAAAGTTTTGTATTTAGTTTTCAGTTGATTGACGTATGTCCTAAATCTTTGACTAACAGTAAAATCTAGTGGGACATAGTTAGCTGCATTAATTTGAAGTCAGACAGAAGGTGGCATATATTCTCACCTTAGACTAGACTAAATCAGAGATGCATGAACTTTTCATAAGGAATGGCTTGCTTCATCAGGTGCCACAAAGGGACTGCAGGAAGCAGAGCTTTGAAATACATCCCTATTTGTCTTAGACAATGACCAAGCATCATTTAAAGTCTGCAGCCAATGTGGTCCCAAACCTTTTTATTGCCTTACGTTCCTCAAGCCTAGTTAACAGCAAATTAAGTCTCCAGGGAAACAGCAGCTGTATACCCCCAAAACCAACAGACAGTTGCATTTTATAGGTGTACATTAACAAAGTTTTTATTAAGCTTAAGCAAAACGGAGTCCACTGTGCTGTGGCATATCTTCACTTGCAATTGTCTTGCGCCAGTGTAACAAACAATTTGCCCTCTTATACCCATTCCCTCTTCAGAATGTGCCAGTGTTCCAGAGATTCATGGGAAGACTCCTGTCTCTAAAATAAAGGCGTAAGACCTCTGATTGGGTCATACTGTGGCACACATGGGCATAAATACTGTCAAAGCAGCACCCTTTAAGCACAGTATGGAGGCTAGAAAAAAACTAGGATTCCCGGTTGTCTCCTAGACTTCATATTGAACTCATTCACTTGATAAGTACTAGCAAAGTGTTTCTAAATTGTTAAGCCCTCTAAACTCAATGTAGAATCTGAATGGTGGGTAGGTTCCTATTATAGTAACTAGTCTCAGAGATTATGGCTCTGAGTTGTCTGTACAAATTCACCAGAGTCTACAGGAATTTACAGTCATAATGGAAGGCAGGATGAGTCCATCCAACACGTGTAGAAATGAGCCATGCATCTATGCCACTTAACTGCTGAGCCAGAATTATTCTGATCCAAATTCTTCAGCAACCTCTAACAGCTGGTTCTTTAAAATGGTCTTATCAGCAGTGAGTCTTGCTTTTCCCTAATGTAAAACTTTATTTACTGAGTTATTTGTTAAATCCACGTGGTCTTTGGATCGAGGAGCTTATGTTCCTTTTTTTTCCCTTGTGCCATGTGTGAAGAACATTTATGCTTCAACTAATAATGAAATAATTTTAAAAAATATATTTTTCCTGTCCATTCAGAGACTTGCAGACATAAAACATCTTTGCTTGACCACATCATTTAAAAACAGATATCCAGTGGTGGAATTCTTCCTAGTATTTTCTGAAGTGTAGCTGACAGTTAATTTTGCTAACTATTAGTAAGTTATCAGTCTGGCTACAGATGACTCATAACTTTGAAACTGTTGCAAAGAGCTGAATTGTTCCTGATGGAAAATATATTGGTATACAGGTGTTTTGTGTAGTGTTAATATCATGCCAGGGAACTTGTAATTAATCTCTATCTGAAATCTTGATGGGGTGTTAGAGGAATTGCATGTTAATTAGAAATTTTCTCATGTCTCTACACCACATTTAACCGTTTTGTTACGCCTGCTTGTGCTCATTTATTGTACTTTGCGAGATCTTCCATTGTACGTGTGCCTTTGAGCAGCAGGCGTTGCAGCAAGTGTTGCATAGTCTGAGGCTCTGCTGCAGTTGCAGGTGGTTGAACTAGTGGTGCGGCTCCACTTCTTCATTAGTTCCTTGGAGCGTCCAACTCCGGCGCGTAGGCAGTTGAGACATCGCCACCTTTACCGTGGTTCATGATCCCCTGGTGGTAAGGACTGGGCCACTAGAATGCCCATTTTTTTGCTGTCAGGTATTTTTTTTTTTTT
>NW_017729013.1:338971-348726 GCF_001723915.1 Gavialis gangeticus | reverse complement strand
TTTTTTTTTTTTTTTTTTTTTTTTTTTCAGCCTCTTGTTCCACATCTGTAGTTGTCTCCTTGTGTGTGACATCAAGAGCTTGGGTGCTGGTGAGGAAGCTCCTGCGTGACTTCAGTCATTAGTGTACTGCAGGATGGTCGTACAGCAGGTGTCTTGCATCTTCAGTTTGTCTCGATTTTGTTCTGTCCTGGAAATTAATTCTTACTGGGGTCCTAACTCTTGTTTTCTTTTTTCTGTTCCCCCCACCCAGGTCTCGATTATCTTAGATTTAAGATTTCCATGGCATGAAAATCTGCAGATCATCTGGAGGAACAGACCTGGTTGTTTACAGTGACTGTTTTTTCAAAATGGTTGGAAAACTCAAACAGAACTTGTTACTGGCGTGTCTGGTGATCAGCTCGGTAACAGTGTTCTACCTGGGGCAACATGCTATGGAATGCCACCACAGAATAGAAGAACGCAGCCAGCCCGTAAGGATGGAAAGCGTGAGAACCACTATGAGAACTGGTTCTGATTTAAATACAAATAAAACCTTTGCTTACAACAAAGACATGCCTTTAATATTTATTGGAGGGGTGCCTCGAAGTGGCACTACGTTGATGCGTGCCATGCTAGATGCTCACCCGGATATCCGCTGTGGGGAAGAGACCAGGGTAATCCCACGAATCCTGGCGGTTAAACAGATGTGGGCTAGATCAAGCAAAGAGAAAATCCGACTGGATGAAGCTGGAGTCACAGATGAAGTTCTGGACTCAGCTATGCAAGCCTTTTTGTTGGAAATCATCGTGAAACATGGAGAGCCTGCACCTTATCTGTGTAACAAGGATCCTTTTGCTCTAAAGTCCTTAACTTACCTTGCCAGAATTTTCCCCAATGCCAAGTTTCTTCTAATGGTACGGGATGGTCGTGCATCGGTGCATTCTATGATATCTAGAAAAGTCACCATAGCTGGGTTTGACCTCAACAGCTACAGGGACTGCTTAACTAAGTGGAACCGCGCTATAGAGACGATGTATAACCAGTGCATGGAGGTTGGTTTTGAAAGATGCATGCTGGTACATTATGAGCAACTTGTACTGCATCCTGAAAGGTGGATGAGAACTCTCTTAAAGTTTCTGCACATCCCATGGAACCAAGCAGTGCTGCATCATGAGGAAATGATTGGGAAAGCAGGTGGCGTGTCTCTCTCTAAGTAAGTATGAGTAGATCTGTAGAGGGTTTCAAGAAATGCACTTAGTTGTTTAGAGGCGAATTGCACCTTGATGGCTGTAGGCACAAGTTGCACTTTCTATAAAGTGATTTACTGCAAGTTTTACTCTGTATTAAAGAAAGGACCTGACCAGCTCTCTGCCAGACTAGCTGTCTGCGCTTGCAGCTCCTGGGTGGTAGGTCTTCATTGAGCAAACTGCTATCCTGGGATGAAACCGAGTACAAAAACCAGCAAATAACTGAGGCACTGGATATTTATCCCTCAAAAAGTGAGGAGGGACTTTACACAGATGTAAAGCTATGTCATGCATCTGCTCTACCTTTTTTTCTTTTTTTTTCAACTAAAGGAAACGAGTCCCTTTAGTCCATAGGAGAGGTGGTGTTGTGGGTCTTTACATGACACCAGTTGTAATTGCAGGCTTTAGAAACATAAGTACTGACAAATATCAGCCTTATTCTGCTGCTGTCTGCTTCTCACTACAGCCATATTAATGTTTTTTTATCTCTAAAACAAGCTTAAGATTCACCATTACCTTCCATTGATAACTTGGGAGGCTTTCTTGTTGTCAGAACAGAATTCCTGTAGACTTCTTAAAATTCAGTCAGATAGATGTTGGACCTGGACTAGGGCTCCTAAGCACTAAAAATACAAATAAAGCAGAGGCAAATTTGCAATAATCCACTATTATAAGGATACAGTGACAACACATCAGTAATATTTGCACAAATACTGACAGCAGTGCCTTTTTTGGTTGGTTTTTTTCCCCTCAGTTGTTTCAAGCAGATTAATACGCTAAATTAACATTTATCTTCTCCACTGAGTATAAACCTAAAGAACAGTGTAAACCAACAAACAAAAAATCTGTTTTGCTTATACTGATTAATGCTTCAGAACTATAAAGCTAACTGATTAGATGTTAAAAATTGAAAGCCAGCTATAACTAGCTATAAAAGTCCTCAGCTGGCTAAGCTAGTATTTACCTAGAGAGCAATTTTATTTATTTACTTATTTATTAAGACTTAAATACAGCTACATGTGGTTGATAGAGAAGACCAGTGAGGTGTCAGCCTACTGCTATAGAAACTATTACCTTTATAAAATCAAGGGAAAACATAATGGCATGGAACATTTCCTTCTGAGCTACAATATGTTTGGATTATATAAGAGTCATTAATAATATTGGGGTAATTCCTAAAAGAGATTGGACTTTATTGAGCTGTATGTTTATACAAACATACTAAATGAGGGACACTGCCCTAAAGGAGCTTGCATCCTAAACGTCTGGACAAAGCTGCTAAATGTGCACAGAACCTCTTTTCTTTTCCAAAATAGTATAAAAAGAAAAGCTGTGTTGGTCCATCTGGCATCTGGGAGGTAGGAACAGAGAGGTTTGGGGGGGACTAGACTCCTGAAGATGGCTAACTTAACACCATTGCTTGCAGTTGTGGCTTGGAGTGACTGGTGTGTGAATGTGGATGTCCTTTTTGCAAATCCCTCCAGGATTCAGTCAATGAAGGAAACCAGTGCTGCCAAAAATAAGATAGAGAACTCTCCCAGCACAACACAGCTCATGATGGGAAGCGGGGATTGAGAGAGGAGGGTTTTCTTTTTTTCCTTTTTTTTTCTTATGATACTAGACTACTATGTAATGCTTGTATTGGAATATGTGGAAGCAACTGGATCTTTTAGGTCAATGACTCCATCTGATATTACTATAATATATCTTTCTGAGTCGACAGGAACTTGTATGAGTCTCACAGCCTTGCAGGCCCTTTAAAATGTTGGCTTTTCTCGGCTGCCGGCTGTGCAGCTACAGTCTTCAGAATATAGACTCTGTCAGCAGTTTCTAACCAATTAATCCTTCAGTAAAGGCAGTTGTGTTTTCTGATGCAACACAGTTGAGCTTTTAAATCAGGAACTCCTAAAAATGTAGCAGTAATCGCAAGTGTTGTGCTTAGAAGTTTAAGTTACTCTGAAACTTCAGTTGTGTAGTTTTCTTAAGTATTAATTTTGCCATTTAAAAAAAACCCCCAAAACAAACTTTAAAACAGCAAAACCTTAATGTTCCATATCCTAGCTACCTATGAGATGTGAGTAATATCTAGTATTACTGAGACATCTCCCCTTCCCCTTCATAGCAGAGTGTTTGTGGGTGGTGCTATGAGGTTTCTTTTTTCCTACAGAAATGTGATTGTTGGTTTATTTGCCATGCTTATTGACCATGTTGGGACAGTTAATGTAGCAAAATAGTACTAATCTACAACTTCCAGGTTACTGTTTTTGTGGTGCTTAGATTCCTGGATGCAGAATGACCTTATCTAGTATACATAGTTGTAGATGATCTGTGGTGGGTTAACGGGAGGGAGAAAGAGGGACAGGCCTTAAATTTCAGAGTAGAAAAAAATTACTGTTAAACATTTTTTAAAAACATGAAACTTTTCTTGTTGTGCAGCTATTTCATGTCTAACATGCAGCGACTACATTTTCTCATAGCAGTAAAGGGGTAGTTTAGAGAGAATGTGTTTAGTATTCTAAGATTTGGGCCTAACATTTGAAAAATAAATTTCACTTCACTTTCATCAAGGACTATGTGTCTGTTGGGTAGGATGTTGCCTTTTTATTAGTCTCACAGGGCGTCTATATACATGCTCCAGGGTGAAGGATGGGGCACTTTAATCGGAGCGGCTGTGGGAGCTCATTTAACAATCTTTAGTTAAAGTGTCCCTGCTGCCAGTTGGAAATGCGGGGACACTGAATACACGACACGGAGGCTGCTGGATCATGCTCATTGGCATCAATTAATTATTTTACTTCAATTATTTAATTTTATCTAATTATTTAATTAATTAACATTAATTAATAGATGAATCAAGCCTGCTCTGATGCGTGCCAATTAGCACATGTCAGAGCAGAGGTCCATCATGTGTATAGATGCCCTTAATCTTTAACCACCTTTGAATGAAACCAGTATAGGAATTTTTTTTATGCAGTTTCTGGCTCTGACTCTTTTTCCATCTCTGCACTCAACAAGTGCAGAGTGCTGCGCCTAGGGTGCAAAAATAGCCAGCATACCTACTGACTGGGAAGTGACCTTCTCAGCAGCACAGAAGCGGAAAGGGGATCTCGGAGTCATAGTGGACTCCAAGATGAACGTGAGTCGTCAGTGTGACGAAATCATCAGCAAAGCTAACCGCACTTTATCATGCATCAGCAGATGCATGACAAATAGATCCAAGGAGGTGATACTTCCCCTCTATGCAGCGTTGGTCAGACCGCACTTGGAATACTGTGTCCAGTTTTGGGCGCCGGACTTCAAGAAGGGTGTTGATAGACTTGAGAGGGTCCAGAGGAGGGCCACTCACATGGTTAGCGGGTTACAGGACTAGCCTTATGTGGAGAAACTGAGGGACCTGGACCTCTTCAGCCTCTGCAAGAGAGGTGATCTTGTGGCCGCCTACAAATTCATCAGGGGGGTCCAGCAATGGATTGGAGATGTTCTGTTCACGAGGGCACCTCTTGGGGTAACAAGGAACAACGGTCATAAACTGACAGAGAGCAGATTTAGGCTAGATATCAGGAAAAACATCTTCATGGGAAGGGTGGCCAAAATTTGGGATGGGCTTGGGACGTTAAGAGAAGGCTGGATAGGCTTCCGGCTGGGGTCGTCTGATTCCAGCACTCTTTCCTGCCTAGGCAGGGGGTTGGACTCAATGATCTATTGAGGTCTTTTCTGACCGTAGCATCTATGAATCTCATCATTGAATTCTTTGTTGTCAGTTCTTTTCCACATATTAGCCTGACCCCTTCAAAAGCATTTAATGTTCTTGGGAAGACTAAGATATCAATTCAAAATAGGCAGTGGTTTTAAAGAGTGTTTTTGGGGTTTTTTTGTTTTTTTTTCTTTTGTTCTATTTTTAATGATTGTTGCTCCTTTTCTGAGAGGGTCATGGGGGATAAACTCCAGGTCTGCTATACAGGAATATATGAGTTGTGCACATAAAGATGGCATTTATCTGAAATTATGCTGAAGAAAATTCATCAGCACTGAAGAAACTGTTATGAAGAGTAACGGACAGAAATGGCCATTCCTTAAGAAAATTTTAAGCAAGATGTAAAACGTGTATCGTTTTAGGCTGACTATTAAGTAGCACTTCTTTCAGCTTAGTTCAAGCCAACAGATCTACTTAAATTACCCCCCAAAACGCAAACTTTCTTCAGCATTAGAATTTGGGGGGAATCGTCTGTCTGATTGCAGCATTCTACCTGGAGCATGAGCGTGCGACTCGGCCTTCCACCTGGCCATGGCCATTCTCAGATTTCACTAGTGGTTGAAGAGAGCAAGCTTCTGCTCCAATTGGATCTGTCTTCACAACACTGGTAATTCATCCCATCTGTAGTCCCTTGATCTGATAGCATGGATGTTTGTGTGTAAGTACCATGGACAGGGACTGCTGTAGGCAAGGCCAGGAGATTCTTCTGCAACACAGAAGACAGGTACCCCAAAAAAACCTTTTATATCTAAATGGCGAAAGTTTTCTATAGGTGGTTCTAGCAGGGACCCAACCAAGCCCCATACTTACCAGGGCGGCAACCACCAGTGTGCTCCGCAGGTGGCAGGAAAGCAGTGAGCCCGCAAAATGATGGGGAGCTCTGCCGCTTCCCTGTCCACAGGGTGCAAAAAGTGGCCATCAGGGAGTGGGCTCACAGCTGGCTCCTTTCCCAGGCTGGAGAAGAGTTGGAGCCTTGGCTCTGCGCAAGCACAGAGCCCAGCCAGCAAAGCGGGCAGGTGGCAAGAACGGACTGTGCCACCTAGGGCCTGAGAGCCACAGGTGGAAGTGCTAATAAGCCCCTCTGGGGCTCTTAATGCCTGTCAGCAGGCACGGGGCACATGGGGGCAGGCAGGGATCCAAGTTGGCCTGGGCCAACCCAGAGCTTCCAGTACGAAAGAGTGCCAGCCCCAGAGGAGCAGAGAATACTGGTACAGGCACTGGCTTACACTACATCTCCCCACCAGAACCCAGGATCTGGATCAAGGACCAGCAAGCCATTGACCCTACACTGGGAACACTGACCAACCCTCAGCTACAGAGGTCAGGTACGCCTAGAAGCCTCACAGAGGTTTGTGGTACCTGTGGCCCCTGATTATTCAAAGGGCCCATCCCAGAACAGACCAGCCCACTTGGACTTGGCTCGTGGAAGGGGATCACCTCAGACAAAACAACCGAGGTACACTGCTGGGTCAAAGAGGCCTCAAGTGGGCATAAACGACATTATTTGAGTTTTATAGTTGTGTATTCGTTTCTCTCTATTGTGGACCCATTTGCCTAACACGCAAAGCTAGATGCCTGATGAGACCAGGTGCCCACGCCAATCACTGATGACACCCAATTGGAAAGGGGTGGGGTGTAGGAGGGCAGAGCCCCACAGAAAACTTGCAGGCATCAGAGCCCACATCTCAATGAACCCCAGATTACCTGACAGTTTTTTCCAGTAGCACCAAGTCATGGTGGGCGAGACACAGAACAGGGGAAGTAAACACCTGCTGAATGTGCAGCATCTGGGCCTCACCCCTGGTGCGTGGGCGACTGGTGCTTCCAAAAACTCAAGCAGGATTCCTCAGTGCTTTTAAATAATGTTCTTGTTCCTGCAGTTTGCAGACTGGCATTGAGGAGTTAACATACTAGCCATCAAACACCGTGCATTAGATTTGGCCTTTAGAGCAGACGCCAAGCTCAGGACGTCATTGCTGCAATCCCCATTCATCTACTGTAGCTGAAGCACCTTGGCTTGCAGACCTGACTTATACTTGGATCCATGCTGACACATTTACCTTTCCTAGTAACTGGTTCTTGAGTACACTTTCAGTATGGATCCCATGATCTTTGCTGTTTTGAATCCTCAGCTAACATAGGCTTTATGCCAGCACACAGGAACATGAAAAGGGAACAGGGAAATGTCACAGCTTTGATGGAAACTTTTTTTGAAGACTCTAATCTTGCATGCATGAGGTTCATGCAGAACTACATTGGGATTCGCACTGACCACAGCGCCTTGCAGATTCACAGTTACTGGAGGGTAGTTAACTATTCTGCACTTAAGATAACAAGGGGTCTTTGCACTCCGGTCTTCTGAACTAATAAAATCAGAGTTGGAATTGTAGGCAAGGAGCCAGATGGCAATGTTTGTGGTAAGGAGATGCTCTCTAGTAAGCTTTTTATGTGCAAGGGGAGACTGGTCAAAGGAAATGAGAATTTGATCAAATTCTGTTGGTGTTGGTGATCTTTTCCCTGAGCTGAGGAGCCTTGTGATTTTGAAATGTAATGTTTTCCCTTAATTGGCTCGGTGACTTGCCTTGAAAATTTCTCAGCTTTGTTTTCAATTGTTGTAACTTGCCATCATCACTTATTCATCCTTACAGTCCCCCCACTCAGCAGGCTGTAGGCTGACATTGGAGCCATGCCATCTTGTTCTAAACTCAGCCTCCTAGTTGGTGTCCTTTGTTTAAAAAGGACTTTTTGGAGAGAGTTCAGATTTTACACCCCTGGACAACGGAAGTCTTCAGTCCCTCCCCCATCCCCATTCTGCCATTATTTAAAAATTTGACTTAAGTCACTTTTTGACGGGGGGCTTTTCTGAGTGAAAGCTTATGACAACGATCTGTAACCTTGTGGCGGTGTACCCAAAATAACTTTTTTTTTGTGGAATAGGCCATATGTCAAACTGTCTGTCTCGTGAAATCTTGTAGAGCTTTTCAATATGAAACTCATCAATTTGTGTTTAGGATTATATTTACAGGTAGGCTGTTTCTCTTGTCCAAATAATGTTGGCCATCTACTGATTTTGTTGACTTGTGAGGGAAAGAGAGTTCCTCTGCCTTCACTTTCACTCTTCTTCTTCCTAACTTGGTTATTTCCTGCTGCTCTCTTAAATCATAGACTGGATTTTTGGATGCTTGCGTTTTGTCTCTTTGTTTTTGGTTTTTTAATATTCCACACCTTTTTTTCTTTCCCACTTGATTTAGGGGAGGTTGTAAACCCTTCCATCCTCTTCTACATTTGCCTGCTAATCCCCTCTTTCATTCCTTTGTTGCTATTGCAGATGTTCCTGGAGCCTTACTGCCATTTCACTTTAGTTAATCAATTTCCCTTGGTTCTGGTTTTTATACAACTTGGGGAAAATGTTGCAAAGGGCATGAAAGATGCAGGATTTGGAGTAGCTCAAAACCTTCTGTGGTTCTCAAATAATTGCCCATGTGGCTGTTCAAGGAATGCATTATAGCATGCTATCTGGGTATAACTAGTATTGCTAATGTATCTCTGGCATTTGCCACCTAACTGGCAGCAGCTGTGGACCATGGATGCAAAGAAATGCTATCCTTTTGAGGCTTAGTGGGAAAATAAGTGTCTAAGCAGGATTCCTACGGGAATAGCTCTCTTCTAATGCATTTTTTCCTCAAACTACTTGTGGCTAGTTCTGGGTTTGATATTGTCAGCTGTTTCACTGTCAATTATTGCTGCACTTCTGAAGTGGAGTTTGAAACTGCCATGCTATCAGTGTACATGCTTACATACATGTGAGAGAGCTTATTGAATTGTGAGTAGGCTTTACACACAAGACACTTTTCTTGTTGGCATGTAGGAAAAAAACTGCCTGCTCGGGTGGTCTAGGCAAGGTTCTTTTCCTGGTTTTGTGCTCTCTCAAATGACTTCCTGTGCATTTGCTTAAAAGACAAACTTAGTGTGTCTTTATTCCTGAAGATGAATGACTGGCTGAAGATGCTAGTGTGCTTCTGTGTTACCCCTCGCCAGGTGTTAATTGCTGGGAAATGCCTTATATTGAAGCTAATGCTACCAAAAATGAAAATGAGAACAGGCAGGATTTGTTTTACAAGTACAAAATGCTGTTTGTTACTCACAGGCTGTTTTATAAAGCATCCTGATCAATTTATCTATGTTTTGCTACTTTTCTGGGCCCTTCTCTGTGCAAGACGGCAGAATTTCTCGCTGCCTTGCTGCAATCTGAAAGTGGTCAACGAGGTCTTTGCTTACGCCGTGGCTTTTTATCATTTCATAAGTCTTCTGTCATGTGACTTCATTGCTGAGGCGACCTCTCCCTTGACATCCCAGTCCCCGTTGGTAGAGCCAGTTTATAGTTCAGGGTGACTGTATTTTGGAGAAATAGCACTAAAGTTAGAACTTGCTATGGTTTGCCTGCGTCCATTAGGAGTATTAGCCCAAGACAGAGAGTAAAGGACAGCTAGAGGCCAACGACCAATGTAAAATCACTATGGAGTTTGCTCTCTGATCAACACGCGTGCATAATTGCTCTTAAATGGAATCCAGATAGTGTTAAGCAAAATTCCTCACAACATTACAAGCATATAGTTATTTGTTACTCTAAATACAACATGCAGGAACTGTTCAGTTATTAAGTTAATTAGACAATCTAGATTAAACTCATTCTTGTAACTTGACAGAAGTCGGCGGACTGACTGCAGTTTCCCCTGCCCCTCTTCCCTCCCCCCCCCCAAGCCAAAAACCCCCGC
>NW_017729013.1:318642-333971 GCF_001723915.1 Gavialis gangeticus | reverse complement strand
CCCACCCCCAAGCCAAAAACCCCCGCAAAAAACCCAAACAAAACTCTCATCTATGAGGAAAAAATCGCCTAATACCTGGTTATGTTTTCAGGAGAAGCCTGCTATCTGTAACTCTGATTTACCGGTTTTTCAATCTCAATCTAAATGTCTTCATTGACTTTTGTTTCATGTACGTGCTAGTCAGGTTGTATATTTGTTTAATCGTGCAGGAATCTGATTACTGTTTGTTTTATGTGTTGTTTCAGTAGGTGATAACTTAAATATTTTTAAACAAAGTTTTTTATAGTCAGAATTTTTGACAGCAGTATGTCAGGCACTGGGTAGTGTAATGGCTGCAAGCAAATGTAGTGGCTGCATGGCTTGATCATTAATGTCTTCTTACAGCTTTAGTCATTTAATTGTAGGTACAGGCTAGCAAACCCCTGTTGTCTTATGTGAAGCACAGATGTGAAATGCTCCCTCAGGCTCTTTATGTGTAAATATGTGATGATAAATTCTCTTAGGAGAAAGATGAACCTGAAGAGGTGTGTGCTTTTCCAGTTCAAAAGAACATTTCAAGCATGAATGGATGCGGCTTTTTTGCCTGTTCCTTTTGATGCAAAAAGGTGAAGTCTTAGTGTTTCCATGTTAAGCAACTTAATTTGGAGAGGTAGCTTCTAGAAAGAATAGTGTAGCATCGTAAAACAAAACCAATAATTATATTAAATATCTCTAATATTAGAGAAGCATTTGGGTACCATTCAATTAGCCAATAACACAATATAAAGCATTGTGGTTATAGCAATTACTAACAGTTTCTCGTTCCATTTTACCATGCGTTTCCCATTTCACTGTTCTACTATCACTTTTTAGGGTGAGCATTTTCAAAACTGCCTAAGTGACTTGGGTATTTAAGTCACTTTTCAAAATTGATTCTAAGCACTAAGTAACCTGATTTTCATTTACTTTGAGTCAGACTTACACACGCTTGAAAAGTGCAGTTTTCATTGCTGTAATGTTTAATCTGACTCCCAGTACATCCTGTGCAAAGCCAGCTTATTTTCTTATTTGTCCTTTTCAGTTTGAGGGCACAGGCACAATTTTTATCAGCTACAAAATCTGCAAGTCTATTCTGATAGGTCATGCCAACTCTCATGTTCTCCCTTTTTTGTATTTATGTAGTTGTGCTTTATTTCTTATTAGCTTTATATAAACATGCTATTAAACAAAATCACAAACTGAAGGCATTGATGCCAGTTCAACAGTAAATATTCCTTGCGGGACATTACTAACTACTATTTATTTATTTTCATGCAGGGTTGAAAGATCTACGGATCAAGTAATCAAGCCAGTCAATGTGGAAGCATTGTCGAAATGGGTTGGGAAAATACCCGCAGATGTTCTACAAGATATGCCAGTGATTGCACCTATGTTAGCAAAACTTGGCTACGATCCATATGCCAATCCACCAAACTATGGAAAGCCAGATCAAAAAGTTCTTGAAAACACTAGAAGGGTAAGTTATGCGTGCAAATTGTAATATGCTAAAAACTGCATTTGAACTTAGTGTGGTAGAATTTCTGTCTAAAATAGTGAATAATGTGATGCTTTCTTAACTCGTAAGTTTTTTAGAATTTCTGGGAGACATTCCCAAAGGTACAGTCTTTTCTCATGTGCCTGAAGAAGGGTGCTTGTGCCCAAACATTTGGGTGCTTGTGCCCAAACAAAGCTTGCAATTAAAGATTTTTTTTTTGCAAAAATCTAGTTGGTCTAATAAAAGATATCACCTCTACCACAAGTACTGATTTCTTTTGCCTCCAGACCAATACAGCTACAAACCTGGATACATGACAAAGGTACTTCAGGCAGTTGTCCAGCTACTGGCATTGTAGATAACCAATTGGTTCAGTGGTTGACCAAGATCTTGTCAGCAACATCAGGGAACTTCCAGTTCCATGGCTTGTTTCATGTGTTGGCACTCATCACACTAACTTTTAGATATTGTTTTCAAAGATTTCTTCCCAGCGTTTATGTGACTTCCCATTTCACCCAGTCTAGATCTTGCCGTTCTTCCCCTGCTTTTGCAGAACAATAGCAGAGTCTCCCTATTCCTGAAGAAGGGTACTTGTGCCCGAAAGCTTGCAAAGAACTTTTTTTCCAGCTACTCAGTTGGTCTAATTAAAAGATATCACATCTACCCAAAGAACCTTGCCTTTACAATACTGTGACACCAAGCTGAGATTTGCTGGCTAGAGGAGAAAGAAAGGTGGACTGGCCTCCCACCCTGTTATGTCAGTTCGTTTCCATTGATCCTGTTACAGTTGTTTTTCAAATGCTTTAGGATCCTGCCTTCATCTGGAAAGGATCAATCTGTTCTCTTGCATTCCTTCTCCCAAAAGTGCAGACCATGCACGTGTCCTTGGTCACAGATCTTCTCTGCTGCTTTTAAAGAGTTTTCTTCCCTCTCTCCCATGTTGGTCTGAGCACAGAATGAAGATCTACTTTTTTTGGTTGGCTATTACAAGGGTGATGGACACTAACCTCCCCAAACCAGCTCTCGAATGTTTCTAGTTCTTTCGCTTCCTTTAAAATCAAGAGGTAGAATGACGTCAAGCTAGATTCAGTCAAGCAGGTGCTATTTTTTTTTCTCTGTGGTGCTTCTTGAGAAATCGGATTGCTTTTTCTGTAACTTGCTAGAGTGAAGCAATATTTGAGTCCCAGGCTTAGGTTCAGAAACTTCTTCACAGGCAGTGTTTGGTTCTGGAGTCCTTTGGCCCATCTGTTCAGCAAATCCCTAGAAAATGCTCTAAAGGGTTTCTTGAACTTTAATAGCATTTTCTGTTCTGCCAGCACCGCTGATTTCATTGGGGTTAGGATATTCTTCACTGAAATAAACCAGAAAGACATTTTCTGTAATGGATTCACAAGAGTAAAGCTGAGCACAGGTGGCACTTTTTTTTTAAATGCTCAAGATTTTTTTTTACCTACTTTTAGCATTACCATCACGGCCAGGCTTGCTCTCTATTTGGTAGTGTGCTATTTTTGAGGTACGTATGCATTTTATATGGTAAGAGTTTCGTTATCCATCTGAGATAAACCGCCTTCAGCAGTGTTTTACAGTAGCTAATCGTAAATTAAACTTAGTATTTTCATAATCTAGAAAATGTTCCATAAAGCACAAAAATATGCACAAAACTAATTTTGTTGTTGAGTGTGAATTCACATAAATACTTGTATGTACTCTGACTTCAATTTATTTTGGCCCAAGCATGCATGATAGTAATTCTCTCATCAATATGATTAAGTATACTACATGTCCAAGTTGTATTAGAGTTTGGAATTTAAGGAAACGACAAAAGGAATCAAAACTCGTGGAAGAGGTGCTTTGTTTTATTAGACCAACTAGATATTTGCAAACACTGTTGTATTTATCTGCAAGCTTTCAGGCACACTCACCGTTCATCAGGCATAGGAAAGAGTGGAGATTGTACAAGTTCTCCTAGGTAGAAAGGACATTTATTTTTACACAGTTGGGATGTGGTACTCTTAAATACTTAAGGAGCGGGGAAAAATCTGTGAGGCAGAGATTGATTGTGACATTATTATATGCTGTAAGTGGCTCTTAGCAGTTATTTCAGGATCTGGTTTTTTTTAAGCTTCTACTGAATCATCACACTTTGGCTGAATTTGAGTTTTGAGCTCAGTTTTCTGCTTCTGGGCTGTCAAGGATTGAGTGACACAAACACCTAGTCAAAACACTTGGAGGGTTTGAAAAGCAACTTTTTGGGAAAAGGCGTGGGATGACTGAAATGCCAGACTTTTTTCTTATTCTTTGCTGCCCTTTGAAGAATAAACAAAAGATGCAATAAGAGTCTGATGCAGAGTAACCTAAACACTGGGATTTTAATTGGTCTTATTTTGTTTTTGGAATGTAAGTATTTGGAAAAAAATAAGACTCTTTATCCCCAACAATCCCCACTTAAAATCATTATATTTTGTTTGGAATAACAACAGTTGAATCTGCTTTTGTTCTTATCACAAATGCTTATTTTCTTTGAGGGTGGCTTTCCTGCATCAGTGAATTCTGGTGGTTTTTTTTTTATCTGGTCATCCAATTTTGATTCAGTGCTGTTACTTTGATTACTTCCACTAGCCTTCTGATACTAAAAACCCTGTTTCTGATCCATTCAGCAATATGCACCGGTGGGGGCCTGTACGTCTTAAATGAGTGAGATTTTAGCCATCTTTTGAATAATTTATATCAAATGCACATGTCATACTGTTTCCAGGCTGAGTAAATCATATTCACTTTCAAAAGAGGAGTCAGTGGTTTGATACCTGTATTTCATAGTCACTTGAAGTGTGTATTTGTCATAAGCACAGTGCAAAAGAATGAATTAACTTCCCTGTCACCTACGCAATATACTTAAATTCTGCTTTTCAGTATTTGTCTAGTGAGATTAAAACCCCCTTTTGTCAGCATCATCATGTCCTGAAAACCACTGATTCAGAAGTGACTTTGCCCAATTGGATCATAATATTGCAGCTTGAGCTTGACTCTCGGCTTCAGGAATACATTAGCTATGTCAGCAAAATGCCTTTTCTGAGGTTTTATTCCATGGAATGCCAGTTAGCTTGTAATTGCACAAGTTTAGGCCAATGTCATCAGCTTTGATAATGAATTGCCTTCTGTATTTGAAATAATTACTCTGTTGCATAAATCCATTTAAACCTTAGAGTAGCATTTGTAAGAGAGTGCAGAATGTGTACTCAGCTTATTAAGGTGAGTTTTGTAATTAAAATCCTAAAGGTCAGGTGAGGTGTAGTTAAGTTTACTTCAAAATAAGTGTGTATGTCTCTCGTGATTAAAAATCATGCAAAGGTTCAAGTATGATGTCTACTTCAAATAGTAAATATAGTAACGAAGTATGTATGATGTTTGACATTGTTTATCTGTGGATTCAGTCTGGGTATTCCATTCTTCAATTAAATCATTCCTAAACTGTGTTAATGTATGCTAGTGTAGCTGGCTTGAAAACCAGACTTCTGTTCCATGATACTTTTTGGAATTTCTTTTGTTTGTCCAAACTGGGACAAAAAGCCCAAAAACTCAAAACCAAAACTTTTTCAGAATTCATTTCACAAACCATTGAATCATGGTGTTTCTCCAGTAAGACGCTTCTTCGGATCTGGCAACTGCTGGCTGGAACCGATAAATTATTTTTGCTTTGTTACTGCTCCTGTCCTCTCAGTGTTAATATTGAAACTGGCTTTTGGGGGTTTGGCATCCCCTGCCCCTCACCCGCCTTGCCATGGTGATTTGTCTCGAGACTGGGGGGATCCAAGGCCTCTAGACTTCTGGAGCATTTGACTCCTCGTGCTACTCGATTCTGAGGACAGTTGGCTTGCCAGGTGCTGGGAACCAACTCATCCAGGAGTCTGGAGGCTCTGGGTTTTCTGGCCCACAGGCACTATGCCTGGTTGGGAAGCCAGACTGGTGGCAGGAAACCAAACACATTTTGAAACCTCCTTAGCAGGCTGAGAGCCTTTGGAAGGGTAAGTGGGAGAGATCTGACGCATTTCTGCAAAGTGCTTTTCTTTCAATGAAAGGGTTTTGTTTTTTTAGTTTTTATTTTTTCTTTTTAAGCATAAAAACATTTAATAGGAAAGTTTCCAACCAATTCTGACTGCCAGTTGAGCGTTTTTATTTGGTGAGGTTTCAAAGGTGGAACAGCTGTTAAAAATAGATCTTTAGCTTTTGCTTCAACGTGGTGGGGCCGCTAAGGTTATTCTCTATATCCTTTATCTTGAGCCTGCTCCCATTATTAGTGTGTCTATGTGTAATAAACAGGAAGGCCTCTTGGGTTGGGTTGGGTTTGGTTTGGTTTTGTTTGGGGGTTTTTAAGGCTTTTGAAGCCAAACGTTTTAATAAAAGCTCCATCCCCAAACGCACCACAGTGGATCAGCTGATATTCATTTAACCCTTGTAACCCCTACCAAGTCCCAATTTAATGTCTGAAAACATGTATCTGAGGTCATCCAAGGATTTACTTAAATATTTACTTCCCAAGGGCTTTATAATGTAAAGATGTTGAGGAGTAACTGTTTCTGTAGTCAGTGAGAGTTGTATGTACTCATCAGCTCCCTGATTTGTTCTCAAGAGACTAATTATTGCTGCTTGCAAGTTTTTTAAATTTAGAGGAAGCCTTTAACAGATCTGTTCTTGTTGCTTTATTTTACTGTACAGTGTTAGGAAAAAAAATGAAACTTTTGTATTTATCATTTTAGTTGACCTTACAAATACAGACTATATTAATATTCTGTCCTCTTTGCTGCCCGTCATTTGAAGCTTCCACCCCAGAGGATGTCCATAGGTAGCCTGCTTTCACAGCTTTGCTCTGTCATTATGCACTCAGCTGAGTTATTGTTCCATTTGTCATTTGTGATAATTTATGTTAAATCTGCTTTGCAGAAATTTTTCTTCTGGAAAGAGAACTTTTCTGTAAAAAAAATAAATAAATAAATAAAATAAAATGGCTTTTCAGGTTTTTCTAAAAATAATTACAAAATCTTTTTCCATTTTCACTTTGGATGTGCTGTGTTTTGCAGTGTTGGCCATCATAAATAGATATAGCACCTGCTTCTTCACAAACTAGAATGTGCTAAAAGCAAAATAATAATCTCTCTGAGAAGAGGGTTATTATCAAAGATTTGGTGTTCATCAGCTGCTCTTCGCTTCCCAGACTCCTACAAGTATGAATTGTCCCCATCTAGTACAGCATTGCTTATAACTGAATCCACTCTATTCATCTGCAACCTGTTTTAACAAATCCGCTTCCGTTGTTGCTGTTTACCAGCTGGGACAGATTGCCACTGACCTTACTCTGAAGATGCACAAAGCTTTTGCCATTCAAATGAAGACCTTCTCAGGTTACTTTCAAGCTTAAGCAATGCATGATTAACATTTTATGAATTTAGTCTCCTTCCAAATGGCTTAATCTTAAACGATTTCTGCAACTTGATCTGACAAGCAGCTGTTTTGTTTTGTTTTGTTTTTCCATTGCTTCCCCTTCTTATTTTTCAGAAGGATGGTGTTGAAGTATACTTGCAGTTACAGGCTTTTAAAATTCAAAATGGACAACAGAAGTTGAAGAATCTCGTCCATAATAAAGTCCAGTTAAGCTAGGCCTCTGAGACTCAACTGTATTGATTCCACTTGTAAACACACAAGATTACTGGAGGGCAGTGCTCATTCCCAAATTTCACAGTCCCTTGGAATGCTTTGGGATATAAACCCATCTGCTCTCAGGTTATTGTTCCATCTTGCTAGGGCCTAAGGGCAAGATCTGAGGCCTCCATTGGAGTCAGTAAAAGGATGACACACTAGTTTGACTTAAAATTAATCTTGATATTAAAGACATATAATAAACTTAAAATGTTTAGGTTTGTTTTATACTCCAGGGAATCAGGTGGCATTAAGTCCCTGGAGTATGATACATTCTAATTTAAGCTACATAACAAATTGTGAATCTAAAATTATGAGGACATAATTAAGCAATGTATTGAAAATGAATCAGAATGCAGGTAAATACTGCTTCAAAAGACTGTCTTTTAAAACAAAGTAGTCAACATGATACGGCTTTAAAAAGTTGATGACGCCAATGTGAAGCACAATTAAAACGAAACAAAGCAGAACTTAGGCATTCAACTTTGAAGTGTTTAGCTACAGGCTAAACAATATTATTGTTAACTCCCAAATTATTACCGTTAGCTCCGTCAAGTGTGGGAGCGCTCATATTGAAGAAAAATCTAGATAACTTAATAGAATGGTTTAAAAAAATTAAACGCATTCAAGGAGGTTCACTTTTTAGTAGGGTTGCGGTGCTGTTGTAGCTGTGATGGGCCAGAGAATCTGTGAGAAGTAAGGATGGTATGGCGATCTCTTCTATTGGATCAACTATATCATATGGGGAGATGTTAGAGGATTTATTGTTCTACCTGGTATTTAGTTTAGACTGTACCTGCTGCTGGTCTGACCTCTCTCCAGTTACGTACAATATTTTATTGGTACAATAAAAGACACTGCCAAACAGACGCTGGTCCTAATTTTTGGAGGAATCTAAATACTACCTGTTTGCTTCCATTTTGTGAGCAGAGACGCTTCTGAAAGGGTGTGTACAAGATTCCTACTGAAACCAAATACTTGAAGACGGGTATTTTTTCCTGTGTTTGGAAGTAATTCAAGGAAAATTTTAAGGCATTTGTTAACTCTAGGATTTTCCTTTTACAGGGTAATAGAGCTGAACCAGGATGCTCTCCCACACTCCTCCTTTTCCTTTTAAGACTTGTGTGCATCTCAGCTTCCAGCAGTAGTTATAGTTTTATTTTGCAGGATAACTGAGATTTCCATGTGAAGACTTGGAATATATTCATGCTCCATTTTCCAGTATTGTTCAGTGTTACAGAATATGAAGGCAGCTACCTCTGTGATGATACCTGCATCGGTAGAGCCAAGCCTAGCAGAACTTGAACAGTCATCTCTGTGCTATAGTAGTAGAACATTGCTAAAAACCTCAGTTTCATGGTAGGGGTGTCACTGTTGTCCTTTATTCTGTGCATGGCATGTCACATCCATTTAGATTCACAGCCCTGGATTTGGAAGGTAGAAAATATCTGCAATATAGATTGGAATTTCCATACTTCTGTATACTAATGTTTATTTGCACACAAACATTGTCTCTAGATGCATTAGTGGGGTGGTTGACTTTTCGATGCTAGTTCTGTCATAGGATCATAGAAAATTAGGGTTGGAAGGGACCTCAGGAGGTCGCCTCTGGTCCAACCTCCTGCTCAGGGCAGGACCATCTCCAACTAAATTATCCCAGCCAAAGCTTTGTCTATCCAGGTCTTAAAAACTTCTAAGGGTAGAGACTCCACCACCTCTCTGGGTAACCTGTTCCAGGGTTTTACTATCCTCCTGGTAAGAAAATTCCTCCTAATATCTAACCTATACTTCCCTTGCTGCAACTTGAGCCTATTGCTCCTTGTTCTCATCTGCCACCACTGAGAACAGCTCCATCCTCGTTCAAACCCCCTTCAGGTAGTTGAAGGCTGCTATTAAATCCCCCCTCAGTCTTCTCTTTTCTCTAGAATAAACGCGCCCAATTCCTGTAGTCTTTCCTCATAAGTCGAGCCCCCCAGACCCATTTTTGTTGCCCTCTACTGGACCCTCTCCAATATGTCCACATCCTTTCTGTGATGGGGGGCCCAAAACTGAACACGGTACTCCCAGATGTGACCTCACCAGTAGTGACTAGAGGGGAATAATTACTTCCTTTGACTTGCTGGCAGCACACCTGCCAATGCAGCCCAGTATGCTGTTAGCCTTCTCTGCATCAAGGGCATACTGTTGGCTCGTATTCAGCTTATCATCCACTGTAACCCCCAGGTCCTCTTCTGCAGAGCTGCTGCCCAACCAGTCAGCCCCCAGCCTGTACCGGTGCATGGGATTGTTCTGTCCTAAGTGCAGGACTTTGTACTTGTTCTTGTTGAACCTCATGAGATTCCTTTTGGCCCAGGCCTCCAATTTGTCTAGGTTACTCTGAATCTTAGCCCTACCCTTCAGTGTATCTTCTACTCCCTCCAGCTTGGTCTCATCTGCAGACTTGCTGAAGGTGCACTCTGTGCCATCTTCCGGGTCGTTGATGAAGACATTGGATAAAACAGCCCCAGGACTGACCCCTGGGGGCACTCCACTTGATGCCAGGTGCCCACTAGACATTGAGGATTACCCTCTGAGCCCAATGCTCCAGCCAGTTTTCTATCCATCTATAAGCATGTCTGCATACTTTTTGCTCATAGTTTCTCTTGTAAGCAAATCTTTCTTGTTGCGCTCTTTTTACCATAATGATCTGCTAGTCAAAACTGAAATTTGGTGAGTTTTTCAGGGAAAACACCAGTGTTTTTTTTCCTAAAAGTAAAAGACGACAAACTCTACTTCTTCACATGTGCAAGGAACCTCTTTTTACTAAAGTCCACCTATGAATGACTTATTTTCTGAGAGCCCACATATATGTATTAGGATACGTTTATTATATTTTAGGAGTATCTTTCTCTCACGATGGCAAACTTGCATAGAGACGCATATTAACAGTGTAAAAGACTATTGCAAAAGCCAGAAGACTTGTCATGACTATTAGACTTTGAGATATGACTAATCAAAATGGGCTGATCTTTATATTATGACTGGCTATGCCATTTCCTTTCACATCTGTAACGTATTACCATACATTTTCTTTGGCGCACAGTCGGCACTGAATGAATTTGTGAACACAGTATTGCATATTCCAGTTACTACTTTAGATTTCTCCTTGAAGTTGCAGTGCTAATCATGGAAGGTAAAAAAGAAACAAGAGGGTAAGAATGAAACAAAGCTTTGTAGGTGCCTTCTGACTAATTGCTAGTGGCCCTTTTTATTTCAAAAAAAGAAAAGAAAAATTATACCTTAGTCTGTTGCATCAGATTCTGGCTGGAGATATGATAGCAAGGGGAAGAAATTGAGCCCTAGCAACCCTGCTGTTTCAAAGTTTAAACAGATACCCAGATTGGGTCCTGAAGAAATTTCCCCCAACTCATACGATAAATTCAGATGCTGAGTACCTGAATGCAAAAATATGAAAAAAAATCAAGAATGTATCATGAGAGTGAGTGCACTTTGACATACCTTGGAGACGGACGAATGGAAGTGGTGTTGCTTTTCTGGGTGTTAGAAAGGATCAAGGTTCACCTGACTTCTTTAAGCTGCAGCAAACTGATGAAAAATGCAAGTTGTCATGCATCTTTTATGCACTGTGTTTTTTAACATATAAATCATGCACTGTACTTCTTCCTAACCCGTACACTTTTGTCCATTTTCAGATTTTCCTTAGGATATATCTGAGTGAACAGAGTGTGAAAATTGTAGCCAAGCTCTTGGGAGCAGCTTAAAAGTCATAAATTTAGTGCAGTGTTGGCTGTGAGGCTGACACATTTTAGAGGAGTTTTGAGTACAGCCAGGTTTGATCTCTAGCAAAATTATCAACCTGACTATTTCAGTATTGCCAACTCTCATGATTTTTGGCATTGTCCTTAACGTTACCTTAATATATAGATATGAAAGAGCTACATTTTTCACATTCCTCAAGTTTAGACTTTTAAGACCAATGCCAAAAATCACGCAAGTTGGCAATACTGCTATTTTAAAAATGATTTTTCTTTTAAATTTGTTAGGCTTCCAAATTTTTCTAAACTCACTAGGCTTCAATAGCAACTTTGCCCAGTTTTCCCTACTTTATATGCTGTTGGTTATGTATTTTTTCCACTCCTGAATTCTGTGAAAGTCACTTAAGAAAATTCACAGTGGTATAATCTTGATGGTATGGCACTCTTCCTAGTATAATGGACTTGAAGAGTATTCTTTTATAGAAATTTGCAAAATACTGTCACTGCCCTACATCATCCTAAATTCCTTTTCCTCAGCCTCTCCCCATAGTTCTTCACATTATGTACTTGAGGGTTAGATGGGCCAAAAGTGGAATCTTTTACATTCCTGCGGCTGAGGTTGGAGGTTTTCCCATTTGAGTCTCTGGGACAGAATTCATTCCTATGGCTTTGGCTTAGTATTGACTTCCAGAGCTGTAATGCATCCATTTTGAATATGATTTAAATGTAGCAGAAACCTTGAAAGAACATCTTTAAGGATCATGGCTCCCTCAGACTAAACTTGGGGATGTAGTTCTTCAACTTTAATGAACAGTGTTTCTTGGCTTGTTAGTAATTAGATGGTGTCTTTAGTAACGTTTGCATGTTAGTTGGATTGAGTTCTAGATGAACTGTACATTGTTGGTCTTTATCATGCTTGCTCTCCAGCACTTTGGAGCAGAGGCAAAAAGATAACATAGGAGGAGATGCATGTTCTTATTACATATTAAATTATTCCATCTTCAGCAAGCTGTTCAAAGTAATGATTTTTTGCTGGTGAATAGCAGTCCAAGCAGCTACATTAAAATTATGCAATGTAATTGCTACATCTCCATAACTTAATTTCTAAATTGTACAGTTTAAATAACCATATTTTGAAAAGACAACACTGTTTAAATCAAAATGTCATCTATGTTATTTCCAGCACATATGAAGGCTGACATATGATGAAATATCCATTAAAGCAGCATAATGTGCACTCTGAGGAACAAGACTAAAGTTTTATCCCGTTTAGCACCATATACAGTGAAATTATAACATGTAACTTGGAGACGCTAGTATAGTTTTTGCCTACCTAAAAATTATTTTTTTAACATTTGGCACCCTTAACATTTTGATCTCTCTTCTGCTTCTAAATGCATAGCGTGCCTCTGATTGTTCAGATATTGCCAACCCATATGTGAAATTTGGATATATTCTTGTCTGAATTCCACACAACAGTCAGTGTATGGTGTTCACATTTTTGCATCTTGTCCAGGTAGAGCACTGTTCAGGCAGCTTTCCCTTTCTAGGGGTCTGGCACTTTCTCTGCTGTTTTTTCAGTAGAGGTTGGAGGAAATGTGGGATAATTAGTATGAGGAAATTAAAAAATATGGGCATTATTATGAGCTTGTTTAAAGTCTATAATATACTATGTTAAAACAAAATCTCTAAGGAAGGGACTAAATGAGATTTGGATTGGTTTCTTACCTTAGAAAGGTAACTGCTCGGAGCAATAGCGTCTACATAAACTGCAGTACCTTAATCATTATTGGGAACCTTCCTAAGTTGTGGTGAGACCAAGGATTTTTTTGTGGCCAGCTCATGGTGCGCAAAGGCAATTTCATGGTGGCCCCACCCCTCACTGTTGACTGGCAGAGGGGCTCTGCTCTGATGGCTCTGCTTCTCGCCACTGGTTGGTGGAAGGTGCCTTCACTCATCACTACTGCTTTTTGCCCTGCCCTCACCACTGATAGGCAGTCTACATTGCTACTATTTTTGGGGGGGAGCGGTTGGCTGATTTTTGTAGGAAATTGCAGCCAGTGCTGGATTTCCTGGCAGTCACAGACAACAATATTTTTTTTGCAGTTTCTGTGAAATCTGCAAAATTGAGTTTTTAGGTAGGTCTCTAATCATTTGTACTTGCAAGTTTGTATTTTCATAATTAACTACCGTGCTGAAAAAAAGCTGGAAGCCAAAGTTTTTGAAACATGCAATACTTCCTGCATTGTAGAATGGATGTACCAGCCAGGTTATGTAAAAATTCTCATTCTTTCTCTTGAACTCCTGATCAACTCGTCTCTAGCATTTGGGCTATTGTTTTTAGAGGACATTGCTGTATTGGTGCTTTTTATGAAACGATATTTGAAGATTCTGGTTTAGATCCATTTTGTGCATAATTTGCTTAGGAAGCCAAGTATTCCTCACAGATGGGAACGAGTTCCCCTAGGTTATGGGCATTTAAATGTTTGTTGTTTTGAAGCAATTTTTTTTTCCTTCAAGACCTAGATGAGTGAAATTAAGAATAACACAAATGATAACTCTCAGCGCAGCAGAATAACTTATTGTACACTACTTGTATTTATTAAAAATTTACAAGGCTGTGGCACGAAAAGCTCGGCTGCCCTTTTAGTTCTGCCGTAATATTCAAATTCTGCTTGAGAAGCTCTCGACTTGGATAGCATGTGAATAACTGCACAGGTGTTTCTCATCTGTAGGTTGCATCTCCTGCATGAGAGCTTCTCTTGAGCTCTTGTTGGTTAACTTAGTGTACTGTAGCACAACGGAAAAGGAAATCTTTATCTGAATTTCAGTCCTTATCTAGCACTTTCTAATCCTGCTTGCATGAACCTGTGTTAACTGTGCAAATATTGAACAACCTATTCATGTTCAGTCTGTATAGACTTTTTAACATTCATGTTGGAACCACTTGCCAAAAACCAGAGCATTGACTTAACCTGGGTTTGGGTACTTTAAAAATAGCCAAGCTTATTGTTGTGGCGATGATGATTTATGTTTCGATTTTAGGAGCTGCAGTTTCTTTGTTCCTTGTTGCCAGTTGATTAAATAGTCTGTGTTTTCATAACTAGAATGCAGAATTTGTTTTAGGAAGGAGTCACGTTTTTATATGAAAACACATTGGTTAATCATTCTGAGGCAGTTTTACATTCATCATTGGGAGTGAAACTAGTCTATTTTTTTTTTTTCATGTCACTGATGGGTGTATGGGTAGTTTTTTGGCCAGCAAGGTTTTTTGGGTAGATGTGATATCTTTTATTAGTAGTTGGAAAAAAGTTCTTAGCAAGCTTTTGGGTGCAGCCACCCTTCGTCAGGCATAGGGAGTCTCTGCTGATCCGAGTTCCTTAGTATTTTTGTTGTGACAAAGTTGTTGATGTGTCACTTCCTTAGCTGTCCATAGGAAGGCAACCTGCCTTCAGAGGCTTAGTTAGAAGGTGGAACTATGGTACATGTAGGATTGCGTAGGCCAGTGTGTCTTTCTTCAACATCACTGTGAAGGGGACCAGTACCCTATTATGGAATATAACTGCGGGCTGTGCCTGCCATCCTGGATGCTGCTGTTCTTCCATCCTTGTCCATCTACTTCTGGGATACCAAGTTTTGGGTATTTACAAAATACATAGTGGTTCCTCACTTCCTTGTTAGCCTTTTAATTGTGTGGTTATCTGGGTATATTTGTTCAGTCTCCCGATGAGGCTGGAGAAATGAAAGCTGCCAGCTTCCTCAGCATGACTCATGGTTTAGTTTTGCAGCCCTGTTTTGTAGGGGAATAATCTTGCAGACAGGAAAATCTGAGCTAACTCATTGCAGTCATAAGACCACTGCACTATATTGATTTAGTGTAAACTGAGCACTTTCTTTTTCTACTCTGATCTTAGTGTCAGTTGCCAAGTTTGTGCAAGTAAGTGTCTTGATTTGGAACTCGTAAAAATTGGTTTTGGCCTCTGGCTTTGACACACTGTAAGATAGTATTGTGTATGTTTACCCAGGCCAGTACTATCGTAACTTTCTGTGCAAAGATTTATGAAGAAAAAGAGATCAAAAGGTAACCAAGAGGCTACAAAAGATGTGATGAATACCTATCCCCTAGCACAGGGCCCCTAAAAAAAATTTGGAAAATTTTTATACTTATCTGCCCTTGGTTCCTGTCAAAAATGACAGGAACCAAGGGCAGTAGGACCCAGGGGAAGCCCGGCGGGCTCCCACAACAGCACAGCCCCCCCAGCCCCGCCCCCCCAGCCAGAAGCCCCATGTGGCTGCCCCATGCTTGAACCTCAGGTAAGGGGGAAGGGTGGGAGGAAGGGGAGGACCCCAGGCTGGGAGGGAGCGTGGGG
>NW_017729013.1:313379-313642 GCF_001723915.1 Gavialis gangeticus | reverse complement strand
CCCCAGGCGGGCTGTGAGCGGCTGCAGCAGGGAGCACCGGCCGTGGGGCGGGCAAGAGGCTGCTTTTCCCTGGGCTCCTTCTCTGCTCCTTCATGGCGCAGAGGAAAGTGGCCCCTCCCCTGCCCCTTGGCCAGTGCCCCACGCTGCAGCTCCATGCGGGCTGCGAGCGGGCACAGGCAGCCCCATGCGGGCTGCGAGCGGCTGCAGCATGGGGGACCGGGCACGGGGCAGGCGAGGGGCCACTTCCCCCCCCCCCCCCCCGG
>NW_017729013.1:298114-313256 GCF_001723915.1 Gavialis gangeticus | reverse complement strand
CCCCCCCCCCCCCCCCGGGTGCTCAGCACCAGCTTGTAATCCGGCCCTGCTGCCAGACTGGGCCCTGCGCGGCTCCAGGCTCACCTGTTGGGGCTGCATGTAGCAACAGCAGCTGCGGCCCCACGGCTTGCTGCGCCAGGCAGTGTTTGCTACCGCTGCCTGTGGGCTGCTCAGCATGCGAGCTCCGGGTGGGGAGCAGCAGCCAACACTGCCTGGTGCGGCAAGCGGGGGGACCGCAGCTGCTGCCGCCACATGCAGCTCCGATGGGCGAGCCCAGAGCTGGCAGGGCCCAGGCTGGCAGCGGGGCCAGGTTACAAGCTGGTGCCGAGCGCGGGGAAAAGCAGCCCCTCACTCACCCCATGGCTGGCGCTCCGCACTGTAACCGCTCACAGTCCGCGTGGGGCTGCCTGTGTCTGCTCCTGACAGCCCCACGTGGGCTCTGAGCAGCTGCAGCAGGGAGCTCTGGGCAAAGGGCTGCTTTTCCCCATGCTCGGTGAGCAGGGGGTTGGGGCTGTGCGCTGCCCCCTGCCTGTACTGCAGGGCGCTGGGAGTGAGTGGGCAGGGAGCCAGCTGGAGCACAGGGCCCACACCGGTGTCCCAGGGCCAGTGCCAGTGGGGCCCAGAGCAGGGTGGCAGGAGTGCAGGGTCCCAGCCAGCAGGAGCTCTGTGGAGCCGAGCCAGCTCCCCCCTCTCCCTGCTGGTGCAGCCCAGCCCAACTCCACAGACCTCTGCCAGCCTGTGCCCCGCTTTGGGCCCCACCGGTGCTGGTCCTGGGACATTGGTCCTAAGATGGTGACCAGGGGGCGGGACTCCTGTCAAGGGGCAGCACTACTCATGCAGCCCCCAACAGCCTGCCAAACCTGGGTAAGCGGCCCTCTGCCCGAAATAATTGCCTGCCCATGCCTTAGCTCCTCCAATAACCTTTGTTTATGCAAAACTGACTCATGTTAGCCTAAGAAATTTTAAACAGCTTCTAAGTTTTCCATCCATATATTTTGCCCTTCCATTTCTACAGCAATGGTTTCTTCTAGCACCTCTTTTAGTCAAAACACAATTAGGAAGCTGTGGGGTAATTCCTTAAATACTAGATTTTCTTCACAACTGACCACTTTTATTTCACAGTGATTCACGTTATCCAGGACAGCACAAGGTCATGACTTTGGGGTATTCATTGATAGAAGTGAGAAATATCTGTAGCACACAGTATTACCTGGTTTTAATAACATACCTGTATAATATTGTGGTCTTTTAATCGGCCTGGTTGTTTTTGGTTGGTTTTTGGGGGTTTTGTTGTTTTGGGGGGCTTTGGGGGGGGGGGTAAAAACGAAACAAAATCAAGAATGTATTAATGTGAGATGTGATAGATTGAACCTTTAGTGTGGTATTAAAAAAATTCTAACCTTATTTTGTGTCGGGCTTATACCTGTGAAAATGCATCATGCCACTTTCCCTAAGAACAAGAATATCGGGCATCTCCAGGGGGAACAGCCCAAAGCTTATGCTTCCTATAGTGTGCAGGGGTCACTTTCTCATTTCAAAGAGGCTGGCAATACAAAGAGAGAGTTTGAGGGACAAAGTTAATATGGCTAGGAAGATTCAGAACACAGTAAAAATGTTTAGCAACATTGATGTAACAGAGCTGCGATGTGGGGGCTGAGCTTACCATCTTTGGATCAGAAAGCAGGAAGGTTTATTGCTTTAGCTAAAGGAACAGATTCACTATCTCAGCGAGTTGCAGATTCCTAAAACTCTTTTGTAATCTAGCCACTCTGTTAGCTGGAGTTAATTGTATGCCTGCAGATCTCTCTTCATAATAAGTTGGTTCCTGTGTTCTGAGTGCTAACCATTCACAGTTTTAAAAAAAAAAATGTTAATGCGACTTGTGTGTTATACATATAGAGATAGTGCCCCAGGTTCCAGTAGACCAAATCCAGAGAAGCTTTTACAACTTCAATTAAATTACTACATCATTATAGCTGAGAGAGAATTTGGCCTTGTTTGGCATAACAGCCTTCATTATGTGTGTGTGCATGCATGTATATCAATTCAGGTGTCTCTGTGTAACATAATTTTGTGAGTTCTGGATTAAGGTAATGCTGCATACTATAGTATTTCTGATCTAGACTTGGTGTGGTCCTGGTCAAGAAAAGCTGTTCAGTTCTTTAGAGGCAAGATTCTTGTGACCAGCATTAGTTGTGTAAGGATAATGTACTGTAACGTGTAAAAAGTCAATAGGTGATTCAGCTCATTATTTAGTGGTTTGCTATTAGATTTCGGAGAAATTTCTGCATAACAGCATATGATAATATAGGATGGACTTTAAAAATAAAATAGCTGCGTAAGAAGTAGTGCACTTGTGTGGCAAAGCTGATAGAATTATACAAAATCTTCAAATGGACTTGCAGTACTTCAGAATGTGGGTATCACTTTTAAATATTATAGGACCTAAATATCCGCATTTGAGAACTGCAGAAATTAGTGCTTTTTAATAGAGTAATGTTGATCATAAAAGGCATCTCTTACCATAAAAACTACTGTCGATGCTTTAAAGTTTAAGTAAAAACTGTTTTAAATTGTTATTAAGCCTAAAGATTATTTGAAGGCTGAATTATTCAAATTACAGCAACAGAAAGAAAAAGGGGCCAACTTGGTGGGGAGAGAAAGCCCAGACATTGCTGTTTTAGTATGACTAGTTCAAGGTAACCCTTGCGGATCTGAATTGATTCCTTTTTAATAATTGTAACATCCAGTAAAAGCATCTGTGTAAAGTGTTGTCTTTTTCTTTTCTTTCCTCCAGGTCTATAAAGGTGAATTTCAGCTTCCTGATTTTCTTAAGGAAGTGCCACAGGTACAGTATTGGATTCTTTTCCTTTTCTGTGTGTGTTGAACTGCAAGAAGGGGTGGGGTGTGAGAGAGAGAGAGAGAGCAGTGATAGTTTTCAATAAATCTTACTTTATAGGGAGAATGCAATTATTTTTATTTTGCGCTTATATAAGATTGAATCAAACAAATTAAGTCAGTCTCTTAAATTTGTGATACCACAGAGTAATTGACTTTCCTTGGTAGCGTGTTTAAGTAGTCTGAGGCTGTAGGCATGATAATTTTTTTTCTCCTTAGAGAACTTCTTTATCTGAATTAATGAAGTTGTGCCACAAACGTAGACGTTGTACATAATTTGTCTCGGGTTACTTGCCCTACTATCTAGAGTCAATTGATCTCTTAAAACCTCAAGCTTTCATTATCCCCGTTCTAATATCTTTTTCATGCCTACATTTTTCTATTTTGGTAGCGAGTGGGTGCTCCTACACAAGATGCTTAATGTACGGTAGACTAATTCCACAATGCATTAATGCACACGGCAAAAGCTGCGCTAAAACGCTAATGTGCAGTAGTATTAGCCTACTGCGCATTAAGCGTCGCATCAAAAACGTGATGATGCCAGTGCATAGTGTTGCAGCCTACTGCGCATGTATTTAGTACTTGATTAAGCAAATACTAAATTTAACACGCGGTAGGCACAGCGCATTCATGAACATGTAGATGTGCCCAGTGATTATAAAATCTTGTCTGGGGCACTTGGAAATTTTAAAGCAAGAAAGCTACCATCCAGAGCACATTGGCAGACCTTGATCAGAGTTCAGTGTTTGTACTTCTTTTTTATCAGATTGAGACAATATGCTGTAGATGAATCCAGGTCATAATTCAGCATATTAATGGTTTACTCTTCTGCTAACTAGTTTGTAATGAAATTAATGTGAGGGCAAAACGAATATAGGTATTCAAGTATATCCTATTTTTCTAGTAATAGTATTGCCATTAATTAGCACCGGTTTTAATGCATGGCACAACTCTGTCCCAAAGGGTATTGTACAATAGGTAGAATAGATGTATTTCAGTGGTAACAGCTGAAAAAGGGATCCAAAGTGGTCAGAAGTCCTTGGCTTGCCAAGGGAATGACTGAAATGAAATGTCTCACCTCAGCTTTTGGGCCTGTTTGGAGTCTTCTGCTAACAGCTTCCTGACCAATACTTTAATTCTAGTGAAATTCTGAGATTAGTATGTAGATGCCTTGTGACAGTAGAGCATCCCTCAGCTCTGAATTTCTTAAGATAAAGATTACATAAACTAGTTATGTAAAACATTGTATGGTTGTGGTGAGCATACAAATTAGCTGTTGTTCCTGGGCATGCATACAGGTTTAAAGCCCGGTCCTACAGCTTTTCCCAAGGAAAAGCCCCCAGCAATGTAAATAAAGGCTGCGTATAGGTCAGGGCCCTCAGTAGTTACAGACTGTGGCTAAGTACAGACAGTCAAAAAGCCCACGGCTAAATTGATTCAGTCTTTGCAGGTTAGTCTAAGCCGCAGAGATTAAACTGAGAAACGACTGCACAGACGATAGCTTTTGATTCAGGAAAAAGTCACGTACCTGCAGTGGCTGAAGCCAGAAGTTGCGGGGTGGTAGAGGACGGCTGTCTGGCACATAGCCAGCATGGGCTTGTGTGTTCACTTCCTTTTTCTGCTACCCCGGGGGTCTCTGGGATTTGCAGTCCAGAATCACATTAGCAGGACTCTGCAGGGTTGCTCATCACTTCCTCTTCCTGCTTCCAGGTGCCTCTGGGATTTGTAGTCCACAGGTGCAGCCAGCAGTAAGTTTTTAGCAGGGCAGAACAGCTCTTTGCTCAGGGGAAGGGAAGTTTAACTCCCCTCCCTGGCCCCTTTTCTGCTGGAGCAGACAGCACAGCCCAGCCCATGCCCAGGCTGGAAAACATGTTGGGATGCTGAGGGACTGTGATTTAACTTGAACCAGGAAGGGCTCTGGGACAGAAATTTCATAAACTGGCTGGACCCAAATCAGTTAAATCTGATACTGCATTCAACCTGGTTTATGTTAAACCAGTTTCAGCCATTCTGAAACTGGTTTATGCGCACTGAACTTCTGTTCTTTTACAAGTTTAAACCAGTTTCTGATCACTTAAACTGATTTATGTGCAACTTCCAGAAGTACTCTGTAAGCAGTTGTTGCTGTTGTTGTTTCAAGGTTTATTTAAGAAAAGTGAACTCTTGGCAATTCAGAAGTTAACCTTGCATCTTTGTCAGTTCAATGCAGTGATTCTCAACATTTTTAGAATCAAGGCACCCCTCATTAGATTCAAATGCCAGCTCTTACTTTGCACATGTTTTTTGAGTACAGAAAAATAATAAAGCAGTTCTTCTGTATCAAAGAACTCAAAGATCACAACAGGTCAGATTGTTTTTAACACTTGGGTTCCTGTTCAAAATCTCTAGGTCTATCTTGTGAATCATGTTTTCACACCTAACATTGTGTGGCAGCCCACATCACCCTTGAAAAGAGCTCAAGCCCCACCCCGGGTGCTGCAGTATCCTGGCTGAGGATCACTGGTTTTAATGCGTCTCAACACTACAGAAATAGTCCGTAGAGAAATAGCTATAAAATGGAGGATTTCTTTGCCTGCAGAACCGCTTCCTGATTCTCTGTATTTCATGTTCATTTTTTCTCCTCTCATCTTCCTTGCACAAATTCCGTCTCTGGCACCCACCCGTGTGTGTCGAGTGGAATCAAATGACCTTATGAACTAATTATTTTAAATTGTCTCAAGCACTGCACCCCCTTTGGCTATGATAGGAGCTTTAAGTGTTCAGTTTTTTTTTAAATACCATCCCACTGGTGACTCTAATTTGTTTTTTAAAATCCCAGTGATAAGATGTTGTCCTGCCTCCCCCAAGCCATTGAGCAGGTTGAGTCTGCCATCAGGGGCTGAATGCCAGAGCTATTCTCCTGTCATCCTTTTATTCTGTTTGGCAACTTGCTGGCTTGTAAAGGTCCTTAGCTCAAAGGGTTCATTAGCAGTTTTGACCAGTTTTGCTCCTCTCTGCATAGAGCACCGGTGTTTTAAGGGACTACATTTGCGTTCGGCTGGAAGACAAAAATAGTGGGGCAGCAGTAACTTTACGGTGCACCTCTTGCCAGACTTGTGAGGTGTTGCATTACGTGGGCGACGGAAAGGCATCTTTCCTCTGCCAAATTGTCTAACTTTCCTATAGGGAGAGGCAGAAATGCCCAGGATATAAATCCTGTGCCCATACAACAGACTCGTATTTATCATTGCTCTTGGATAAAAAATAAAGGCAATTCCAGCAATCTTTCAGCAGTGCATAACTCTTTTTGAGAAGTAATGACTTGACGACTGACTGAAGCGCCTCATCTTCCCAGTCCACTGCCTGCACTTGGTCAGATCAGCGTGCTTAGGATTTCTAAATGAAGCTCGCAAGTGCTGTCTTTGCAGGATAGGAGCCTGGGCTTTAGGGCTCCTGTGTTCTGGCTCAGGTTCTGTTACGGACTGTCTGGTCTTAGCAGGCCACTTTCCCTTTTGCCGTCATGTAAGGTTATGATGATGATTGTGTCCTGTTTTAGTGGGAATGGTGGTTGTTTTCAGTGTTATGCTGTCAGATAAAAGGTGAGGCAACCTTTTCACTAGAAATCCAGAAGACATAAGCCCACTTCTTTTTTATTCTTAAGGATAGCTTAATTACCTTTTAATCTGCTAAATCTAGAGAGTCCGGAAAAAAAAAAAAAGAAAGAATAAAGTTGCCACTAGGGTGAGGTATGTGGGGAGGGAACAAACATTTTGACTAGTTCCATCCATTCAAATGAAATTTCATTTATTTAAAAAGCAAAATGGTCTCTTTTGTTCCAGCCAAAGAAGACAATAGAAAGGAAATCCCGTGGCAAGATAAAATGAACATGGATCAGTAATGTAGAATAGCTACGGTGTCTGTTTCATGTTTTTAGAGCATAAAACCCTGCTGCAGGCATTCTGATTCTTTCTGATAAACCTTCTTTGTGTGTGATCTCTAACATGGGCTTTGCTCTGTTACTGGATGTTTGCCTGCTCTTGGCCTTTGAGCAGTTAGTACTCATGCTTTGCAAGTTGTGCTCAGCTAATATAAAACCATTAAGAACCTGACACCATGCAGCTGGATGTGCTCTTGCTCACAGTATTGTTCAGCTCAGCTGCTGGCCAAAGTGTGTGTGTGTGCAGCTTTATCAAAGGCAAAACCAGTTTTAAATGTGTAGCTCTTACCAGTTTTAATTAAATTGAATTGAAGCGGCACTGACTAGTGGGGGGGGAAATATTTTAAGATGGGGGGGTACAGCATTGCATCTAAAATTGCAAGATGCATGTTATAAGAAAAGGAAAGAAAAAGGCATGAGACTATAGCACTATTCATATATTTAAGAATATACAAGCAAATAAGTTGTTGTTTTTTTAAATACATAGAGCAAATAGATACAGTGCTTAACAGGAAGATGACAATTAATGCTAATAAAGTAATACTTTAGGCAGTTAGGAAACCTGAATGGTGTAATTAAGAGCTTAGTAGTAGGTCAGCAAGACGTAACATGCAGCAAACATTTATTGTGTTCCCAGTGAGAGGCAGGATTGCAAATGGAATTTAAAAAAAAAAATCTTAGTGCCTGAATTAATAGAGATTAATTAAATCTATTTAGTTATTACATGCAGAAGTAGTAAATAAGAAGCAGAATCTAAACTGAAGTCATGAACTTCAGAGGGATGACAGACTTAACATGCCTCAAGGGATATATATTACATTTAAATATATTGATCTATCCAAAGAGGGACTATCTGTAGCTGGATTAGAAATTGCTTCTCTTCAGTTAGTTTTATTTTTAACAATTTACTCATGACTGAATTAACATAATAAACCTAATAAAAAGAACCAAACAACTAATAGGCTATTGTGCAGACATGAGTGGTGTTAAAAATACCTTTCCTTTAATCTCGGTGGACTATCACTAATTTTGGCTTTATTGGCTTACTTGCTTTCACAGACAGAACCTATGGAGTAGATGGTTTGATGGACGTATCTTGCACATAAGGTAATAAAATAAAACAGCACAAGTCTACTTTGTCACTTAAGTGATAGTTCTGATTTGTTTTTAAACTTGCATCATGCCTTCAAATAGGAAAGTAAATTCTGCTCTAGTATTTCACAGGGGGTTGGGTGGCAGAGGGTGAAGGGATTAGTCCAGGCCCACATAGCATTTGTAACAGCCAACTTAATGTAACTGGTATGCTGAAGATTCAATTGCCTATTATATCAGGGGTGTCAAAGGTATGGCCCATGGGCTGGATCTGGCCCGTGGAGCCCTAACCTCTGTCAATTGGGTCTCAGACCATCCTGACACGCAGCATGAAGCATGTGCTGGTCCTAGCCCCACATGCTGCACGTGGTATATGGAGCTAGTCTCGAATGCGCTGCATGTGGTGCACCGGGCTGGGCCCACTAGAGCAGGTGCTTCACATGGAGATATGAAAATTAACAAGCTAGCAGTTTTACCAGATGTTCACATTTATTTTTAACTTGTGTTGAAAGCAAGGTATACATAATGCACTTGTCCATCAAAACAAGGTTTTAAGGATACATTTTTTTTGTATCTTTAAAGCCAGTTGTTTCTTCCAAGACAGGAGAAAATGAGCTAACTAATGCATCTTTTGCTGCTAGCCGGGTGGATAAAAATCAATATTTTTTTTTTACGTAAAAAAATGGATTTATTTTTAAATGTATTTTTGCTTTTTTTTGTCAAGATGTTTTAAAAAACTAAACTTTTATAAAGATATTTTCATTTAAACTACGTTAAAGCTGAAAGATCTGATCATGGAATAGGGATTATAACTTCTAATTATAGTATTTGAGACATTTACATTCATGTAACCTATTTTTTATAAATAGGTCACAACTGGCCATGGACTATATTAGGGGCCCAGTCTTACAGGGCTCCCAGAGGCTCCTCTATGGATTAGTAAGGATTAAAGAAAGGCGACTGAGAGGGGATTTAATAGCAGCCTTCGACTACTTGAAGCGTGGTTATAAAGAAGATGGAGCTGGACTGTTCTCAGTGGTGGCAGATGAGAGAACAAGAAGCAACCGTGTCAAGTTGCAGGAAGGGAAGTATAGGTTAGATGTCAGGAACAATTTTCTTACTAAAAGGGTAGCAAAACACTGGAACCGGTTGCCCAGAGAGGTGATGGAAGCTCCATCCGTGGGGTTTTCAAAACCCAGCTAGATCAAGCTTTGGCTGGGATGATGTAGTTGGGGCTGGTCCTGCCTTGAGCGGGGACATGGACTAAATGACCTCCTGAGGTCCCTTCCAACCCTATTTTTTTAATGATTCTATGACTGTGTGTTCAGTCCCATAAAGCATCTCTGTGATGCTTACTTTCAGTTCTTAAACTGTGGATTTGTGTCTCCAGAGATCGTAGGCAGGCAAGGTTCTTTGGGTGGATGGTAATATCTTTTATTAGACCAATTAAATAGTTGGAAAATTGTTCTTTGCAAGCTTTTGGACACGAATGCCCTTCTTCAGGGATAGGGAGAGTTTGCCTCTCCAGAGATAACATCCTTGTTAACAGCAGTCCTGTATATGGAGAAGAGAGATAGCAGACCCGATTTAATTACCCACCTATCAGCCCTATTGTTTCTGTGCAAATTTGTGTACACACCCTTACCTTTCTCTAAAAGTGCAAAGTTTCAAGGGGTTAAATGAATAAAGGATATCAAACAAGAATGCGCTTTTTGTAGAAAACAGTGATTAAATTGAGGCTTTCTGTCCAGTATTTTAAATTGTGTTTTAAATCATGATTTAAATCAAACCCGCCCTGGCTATTAGTAGTGTCCCAGCACTACTGAAGCAGCCTCAGGAAACTAGTTTTTTGTGGGTTGTTTTTTTTTTGTCGTGGGACCTACAGTGACGAGTGTGTTGAGTGATGATTTTAGTGTATTTTTATTTCGGTGCTTTTTGTCCTGGATCACTAGTGAATAGCAGAAGAGTTCCTACTGATCAACTGGGATCTTACTGTTAGGCTGTTCCTGGCTTAAAATACTCCAAGGGCCTGACACAATATAACAAAACACATCTATTTTAAACAAATCTAAAGGCAATGTGGTTATATGAGAAATTAATATTTAAATTTAGAACAAAGGGATGAGTTGAGTTATACAGAAACAGATTTCAAAATGAAGCAGGTTTACAAATGATCTATGTGGAAAACTGTCATTTTAATATGATGTATGAGGCGGTATTAAAGAACTGAAAAATGCATTCCTCTGAACAAGGTATTTTAAATGTAATTTGAAAATTAACTAAAAAATAATTGGAATGAATACAGTTGAGGCATTCGAGTTGAAAAACAAAGTCTCCAGTTTCCCGTTAGGTTCTTTTACTGGTTTTGTGATGGAAGAAAAAGTTGTTAATAAAATGAATTTGCATCTATATAGGGAAAGAATATGTTGATTTCACTGGAGCTAAAAAGCTTTCCATTGCCTTCACCTTCAAATTCACTTGATGTCAACAGGTAGTGCCTCATTTCCCTCTTTTGAAGCATTCAAACTGGGTTGGAATAAAGGTTTTGAGCAGTTGTGTTTAGGCTTGTGATTTTTGGACCTATTGAGATTAATTGTTACACTAAACATGTATCATTATTTGCTTCTGAAAATAAATTGGCTGGGGTGTTAAGTGAAGTCAAGCAAAAAAAAAAAGTGTAAAAACCTAACTTTTTTCTTATTTCTTTTTTAATTAGGAAAGACTGCTGCCTTTTTCAATGGAAACAACAGTGTATTGGTCATCTCGCTCACTTCAGTGAGGTGTACTGTTGATAGCCTGCTTTTTTTCTCTCAAAATCTTCTCCCATTCATTCCTTTTCATCCTGTGGTTTTAGTTTTGATATTTTTGTTGTTGTGAGCACATGTAAAACTTTAAGAGTAAAAGCACTTTTTTCTGTTATGAGGTCGATGCCCTTCACTGATGGCAACGTAGTACTGTATCACGTACACAAAGGTTTTTAAGGTTTGGAAAAAAGCAAAGCAACAACTGATCTACATTGAAATTGCTAATAGTGGCTCTCTCTCCATTTAACTGAAGACCGTTGTTTTAAAGGATTTTTAAAAATGTTTTATTTAAAATCTGGATTTAAATGTATGGAACTTGGGGGGTGGTCTGTACTTGTCTTAAATGTGTTTTGTGTATTGCTTTGTTTTAGGGGTGGGGGTGGTAGAAGAGTTGTGCCTGTTTTCAATTTTATTGACATGTGGAACTTGTTAAATAGCTTTCTTTAATTATTTAAAAATAATTTCTGAGATGTTGATAAATTACATGTACATTTGCAATTGATCTTTTGTATTTTATTTTTCAAAATAAATGCTTTAAATGTGACAGTTTTGTGGTTCAAGTTAAATATGCAAATCTTAACATGAAGTTAGGACTGCAAAAGGAAGAGAAACAATATAATCCAAGACCCTGAATTTTTTAAATACTTGGTTAATTTTCAGTATGTAATTTTGAAGTTTAAGCACATATTTAAAAGATTTGCATCTTATTAGAATAGCTTGATAGAATTTTCTGTGTCTACAAATGCTGTTTGTATAGCTTTTTTAGCATGAACTAACACAATTACTGATTGCAGTGGCATGCTGAACTAATAGGAACTATCAGTAATTTTAAAAGGCAATTAAATTAATTAAGCGTATAATAAACAGTACAACTCCTAGTCTGTTAAAAATATTCTCTATCGGTTATAAATCAAGAACATCTGAAAAATCAGTTATTCTCCTGTTTTTACCCAGAGGAAGCCTTTCTGTTAGGGACAGAGATATGTGTGTGTGTGTGTACACATGCAACTTTCTGTTAGGGATAGGTGTGTATTGTATGTGTGAGAGAGAGAGAGAGAGATTTGCAGATTTGGGAAGCTTTCTTCAGTTCTGGAGTGCAAACCTGATGTGGTGAAATGGATCCAGAAAAAGATATCTGTTTTTGCAATACTGGAAATACTGGTAACCCTACAAAATCTGTACAGGAAGGTTTTTAGGTGTACTTGAACAAAGCAAGTTTTCACAGTTGTTATGCTAATTCTCGTGGCATGTGTAAACTCTTCCCTTCTGCAAAAGAAAGCGCAGGGCATCTCCTAGCGACAGGACAAGAGAAGTGCTGCTTTGTAATTTCGTGTCTGAACAATGTATGCGCAAAGCTGCTGAGGAAACCAGTTTTGTCTTGGTGCTGTCAAAGTAGTAGGCTTTCTGCAAGCACCCTCTGAAATCCACTATGGAAACACAGATCATTAACCGTCATAGTGATGAGCAGTTATGAACACAGACACAACCCACTGAAGCTCTTATGACACTTTATAATCAGCCAGGTAATGAATACTACATTGTCAATGGACTTATTTTCTTCACTTCCTTTCTCCTTTTTAATATTTTATTCCAGCCTGGCATACTGAGTAAGAGATGGCAACAGAAACATCTGTAGAGGTTTCCCTTACTGAAAAACTAATTTTGATTAATTATGAGCTACTGCAGCCCTTTTCTGCCTTAAATGCAAATTTATGAATGCCTGGGAAAGGGAAAAAATCTCCTCTGCATTTGAATAGAGTGCACCTGGAAATCTGTCACACTTACTAAGGCTGGGATGCAAATAATAAATATCCTCACTACCATGGTGCAGTTGGTTGTCTTTTAGGACTACTTGAGCAGACCTTCTGTCCCACTGGCCTGCTCAGCTCTGTATCCTTTGGCTATGAGGTGATGTCTCACTGATGGGGCAGGTAATTGCATGCAGCAAGTGAAATAGTTTTTGTATCTCTTTCCAAAAGAAAGTTATGACCCTTTTTTTTGGGGGGGGGGGGCTTGAAATGGGGAAGGGCTGCCCTCTGCACATAGATGATGTACAACTGTCCATCCATCATCTATTGCCTTTCCAAAAGGCACTATGGTGTACACTGTGATCCCTTCTCCATGTGTGATCTTTTCCTAGGCACATACACTATGAATCACTACAGGTCAATGGTCACTGAAGCTCCTTCTGGTGAGTATGGGGCTGATTCAGGTGCAGGTGGAGCCTTGACTAAGCCTGAGGCTGGATGGATCTAGGCTTTAGAGAAGGGGAGGTGCAGGAGTCCTGTGGCACATCATCATCACACATGCCAGAACATGAGTGTTTCTCCAGTTAAATTGAAACTAGAGGCTGTTGTACTATGCCAGGGGTCTGGCACTATGCACAGATAATTGGAAACAAGCCCTCATTTGCTGATTATGTGTGTTTGTTTGTTTGTTTGTTTGTTTTTTAACTTTAAACTAGGCAAAAACTAGTCCAAGGATTGTGCTATATTCCTCGTACGGTTGTTGCAGTCAAACGTACATCTCCTGTTCAGAGGCCTAGAAGAAAATCTAGCTTTCTTGAGCATCTTCAGGCTGGTCTCCTCTTCATCTCCTTTTCACTGGCCTAGATGTTTTGCTGGTGGGACTGTCCTTCCCTTTTTGCCCTCCCGCTCTGGGCTCTCCTGGGTCAGGCCCATCCACTTGCTAGTGGCTGGAGCTGATGCCCTCACCTCATCTGTGCTTGTTCTAGCTCCGTGCAGCGGGACTGAGAGCGACCCAGGGGCTCAAGGAGGCCAGAGCTTGTGTGCTAGGCCTCGGAATAAGAGACACCTCTGAATAATTTGTCTCTTGCCCTAAGGCCCAGCACAAAACGCTTCATTGCCTCCGTGCTTCTGTCAGTCAAGTCTGCCCCACGCTGGCACGAGCACGGCTGAGGGGGGCTCCGGCAGCTGTGGACCAGGGAGCCTGGAGCGGGGAAGGCTGCTCCCTGGACCAGGTGGACCGGCCCAGAGGAGAGAAAGGAGTGGCCTGAGGCGGGAAGCTGCAGCCAGGAGACGGTGTTACTCACCAGCACCGCAGGGGGGTTAAAGGCCTGAAAAGGTGCACCAGGCCCAGCTTGGCTGAGAGCAGGGCCAGGCCAGGCAGTGCCAAGGGTGCCTGATGCTGCCTGGGGGAGCTGCCAGGGGGCAGAGCAGCTCTGCACAGGCTCGTGAGCAAGTTCGGGACCCCCATCTGCCCACCCAGTCCCAGCCTGCCCCACTGCATTCTTGCCTCAAGCTTCCCACATCCCAGGACAGCTGCTTCCTCAGCCACCAGCCAGCACGCGGGTTCCCGGCCGTAGCCGGGCCTGGGCAGTGGGGGCGCCCTGTACGCCTCAGGCCCTGACCTGTCAGCCAGCCCCCATCAGGGGTGCCTCTTTGTGCCAGCGCCCCGGACATGCACTGGCACAGGTACCACAGGGAGGCCCTACTTCTCCACGGGGCTGGAGGGGCTGCATAGGAGGAGGAAGAACATCAGGGCTATGGTGACCCATGCTCCCCCTGTTCCCAGGGCAGCCTCCAGAGAAGCCTCCACCCCAGAGTGCCCGGGTGGCACCTGCAGCTGCCCCAGGCCGGAGTCCAGCTCCTCCTCTCCCCAACGGCTCAGGCAGCCAGGGCTGTGTAATGTCCAGCTCCTCTGTGTAGGGCTGACCAAAGCCCACCTGTCTGCTGTTCTCACTCCCTTACTCCAGCCTCCTCTTCTTTTCCCCAGCCCCTGGAACTGTTTGCCTGTTCATTTTATGGGGGGTGGGGATCTGGGCGTCCCTGCAGCTTTGCAGACTGCCCTCTGGTCCTGCCTGGTGCTACACAGTCACGTGAGGGCAAAAATGCCAATGTCCTTTCTGCATAAAGCTGAGCCAGCAGCTACACCTTCTGTCAAATCCATCATTGGTAATGGCAGTGGGGAAAGAACGAATGGAGAGGAAGGCTGTGGGGTAAGAAGGGTACGTGGGGCGGCGGGTTATAGAATGGATGTTTAGGCCTACAAGGATTTAGGAAGGTGCCCAATAGTTGGATAGCAATCATGGGAGTAGTCTAGTACTCAGTGACTGAGTAGTAGTTTAAATAACGCAGGAAATGAAAGGTATAAAGCAGTTCTGGGAGCAAAGGGGCATTAGACCAAAGGACTGCTGCACTACTGGAATACACCCCTGCATATCCCAGCAAGACCCTAAACAGTCTGATCAATGCAACAGGGAGCAGAGCTCACTGGCAAGGTAGCTAGTGCAGCAGTTCTCAAACTTTTCCCCTGGTGGGTCCAATGGGCAGTGCCTGGTCCATCCACAGGCCAGTGGTCCTGATCCAGAACCTGGGGCAGGTGAGGTGGGCCCTGTCCAGCCATGCAGAGGGGGTTAGGGGGCAAGTGTGGTCCCAATCTGGCCCAGCTCCAATCCAGCTGTAGACAGAGG
>NW_017729013.1:260210-293114 GCF_001723915.1 Gavialis gangeticus | reverse complement strand
CCTGTCCAGCCATGCAGAGGGGGTTAGGGGGCAAGTGTGGTCCCAATCTGGCCCAGCTCCAATCCAGCTGTAGACAGAGGAGGTAGTGTGGCCCAGTCCTGATCCAAATGTGGAAGGGGAGAGTGTGGCCCGGCCCCAATCTAGCTGCAGGAGGGGCAGTGGCTTGGGCCTGATCCAGCTACAGTGTGGCGGTAGGAGTTGGGACCGAGCTCCAACCCACTGCATGGGGCCTGGGGTTTGGAAATTTTGCAGGGGAGCATGACCATATTAATTGCCTCTGTTCCCCTGCCACCATATTTCCTGACCCATGGGGAGCTCCACAGGCCAGAGATTGAAAACCCATGAACTAGTGCATTTTTTAGGTTAAAAATGTATTCTGTCTGCTATATAAACCTACATGAGTGGAAGGAAAACTGCTTCTTGAGCATTCTTTGTCTCAGCCTGCTGATTCCCTGATCCCAGGGTTTGGGATGGCAGTGGTAGCAGGTGTCCTTCAAATCCCCTAAAACTGATTCTCAGCCACAGGGCCACGGCACTGTAGGTGCCTTGAGATCTGTTCAGGGGTGCCACAGGGTGCCATGCCATGTGAGCATTATTAGGTGCACAAACATGAATCATAAGATTAATCCAGAGGTTTTAAATAGGAATAGAAAATACTTTTAAAGCGGTGGGAAATCGTGCTCACGCAAACACAAATGCAGTTGCGGCAGCATAAACGGGAAATCTCGTGTCATGTACAAATGCCCCATGGCGTTACATTCTGCCTTGTTATGGGCTTTCTGAATTTCTTGCTACAGGAGTATTCCTCTATTTTCTCTAGTCAAAAAATGAGTGAAAACTTAAATGAAAGCTGGCATTTTCCGAGGTTGGCCTGGAGTCTAAAGCAGTTGAGGAACACTGCTCTGAGACTTCCACACAGCAGTTTGTTCACTTGCAGAGTCATGCCTGGAAAACAGAGATGTAAAATGAACAGGCAAACTGGTCCATTTGGTGACCGTCACAAATGACACTGCCAGTGTGGCCTTTGCCCACTTCTTTTATTATATAACTTGGTATCATATGTGTATAACCTCCCAGACATGAATACACCTTGGGAGTCCTCCCCTCACATGCAGAGTTTTTTAAACCAGTGCAGAAAGGGCTGAGGATATAGCAGTTGCTTCTGAAAGGCTTGGTCCTCTTTTGATCTAGGTAGGAATAGTCCTTGAGACGGGTCCAGTGCTGTCTTCTACCTTAGACAATGTCACGAAACAAGCAGAGAAGGCTCATTCCTTAACCCTTCTGTGAGCACCTGTAGGAAAAATGTCAACTAACAAGTTTTGGGGATGTAATCCTGTCAGCTAAGTGGAACAGTCTTTTGAAAATTGGGAAGAGAGATTCCTACGCAATAGGATGAATTAAATGATGCTAAAGCATCTGATGCTTAATTTAGAGTGGTGATTCAGATTATTAATGAAGTGCCTCCATTAGCTTTCTGGGACCTGGCCTTCTGAGCACATCAGCTTAGTCAAGGTCTGAAATTTGTTTTGTTTCTTAAAAAGATATAATGTGAGAAATAGTGTAATTATTTTTAGGAATATAAATCAATATCTGCTTTAGTTGAGCAGACTTCTTTGATGTGGGGGAGGATCTGGGAATGAGATGTGCATTTCTGAGCCATGCCGAGAATCCAAACACAGGGATGTGAGTCGTCGGACGGGGGAAGCCAACCAGCCATTCAGAGGGATTTGCTCATGTTCTTTATTTAGGCAAACTTCTTTTGCCAGTACTGGCCAGTGGGATACTAATATCACATGCTGGGATGCCTGAGGGTGACCAGAAAATGAAGCAAACCTAGACAGAAACTTCAACAGCCTATAAATGAATGTCAACATACACGTAAAACAAAATAAGCCTATCATTCATTTTCTTCTAACAGTTAATCTGGACATTTAGCTTCTCTCACTGATGCCTGAAACATTTTACTAAGTGATCTGCTTGCCTGTTTACAAAAACACCCAGATGTTGTTATTGCATGTTGAACTCGAATATGGAGGATACTGTACTGCTGGAATATGCTGATGGAAATGCATGCTTTGAACCTTGATTTCCTAGGTGAGAACACTAAAGTCCACAGCTGAGCACTCAGGCAGGCTCTCCAATATGCAGTGTGAGTGCTAAGTAGTCACTAGTAATCACAGACTGAAGTTCCAAATATAGTTGCCCAAGTTGGGAAACTGAGCTTGAAGCTTAGATGTTATCATGGACTGATCTTAGAACAAAGTAACACGGACTAACGTTCAGTATGAACCAGATCAGGACTATCTTGGAGAGGGTCTGTTAGGCTTTGTTTCTAATAACTAATGACAGCTAATTTTTAAATAACAGATGCTGGACTTTTAATGTCTGGTAGGTGTTCCACAAATAGATAGTCCAAGCATATAATAAAAGTAAACCATAGGTTTGTTTTTCCTACTAGCATTTTTCTATACCTTGGATTCATGTTAAAAGCTGATTAAGGGAGTAAGGAAGAAGTCAAGGAGAAGCACTCCTAATAATTCCTCCATCTCAAAGCTGTGCCCTTTAAAAAAGAGGTAATCTTCAATGAGGTTTTGTCACACTGCCACCACTTCACCCATACAGGTAAACTATGGTTGCCCAAATCTCTTTCTGTCCTCTGCACTTAAAGTTCTTACGGAGACTGAAATCTGGTCATCTGAAGAATATTTGAGTTCTCCTGAAGGCTTTGGATGATCCCTGAGAAATTTAGGAAAGAGTTTACCAGTACTGATGATGCATGCTTTCCTGCGCTCCTGTAAGAAGGAAGCAGGAATAGAGTGGTCTATATTATTTAAATTGGAAACCAGTCCTATTTGGTGAAAAATAGTTTTTTGTCTCATAATAAGATTTAAAAACATTGCTGAGATGTGCACATTAGCAACCCCTCTGCTTTTAGGCTGGGATGAAAAGCTGGTTTTGTAACAGAACCTTGTCTTTTTCATCTCTAAAATCTTTTAATAATAATCTGCACCATTGCTCATTTTTGCAGGGCATGTTTCTTATTGTGCAAATGAGCAGTCTGTTGTATGAGATCTAGGTCACTCCCCGTTTTCAGGCCAAGGTGTCTGCCTGGAGACGGATGCTAGTATCTAACAAAGCAAACCTGTTTTCTCTTCTCAGAGATCTTTGCTCTGGGAAACTGAGGGTGGATTATTTTTGCTCAAAAAAGAGCTTTTTGAGCAACCTGGAATACACACACGGGTAAGTTCTGCCAACAAACAGTCCTTTGTGGTGCTGGGCCTAAGTGTGGTGATAGTTTGAAGGCAAAACCAGTCATTTTTGGAAACTGGTCATCCCTGGTGCCAGAGGGATCTGGAGGCTTTTTGTCATAATAATAAATGGAGGCTACCGACTTCTTTTGGAAGGGGGAAACAGTGATTTGGCAACAGTCTAAAGCATTTCTGCTTTTTGAACAACAGTGCTTTAGTCTTGCTGGGGTTCAGCATGAACCTGCTGCCCTCATCCATGAGCTGATTTCCCATAGGCATCTTGACAACAAGCCTAATGAGTGTATTAAGCAAATTTTGTAAAGTTTTCCATAGTTGACCCAGGCTAATGTCTTTAAAATAGTTATCCTAGATGCCCCCATGGAAAGGTGATCCTTTGTGTCATTTCTGTGTGTTGTATTTGACAGGAAACAATCATTTGAAGGCACCTTTTTTAAATCAGGAAGTATTGTCTAGGCATCAGATTTACTTGTGTAAATATTGAAATGGTGATTTTTTTTTTTTAAAGCAGCTTGAAAATAGGAGCTTGAAGGAGGCAGAGCTGGGTACAGTTTACACCAGTACGTTTCCTTTGCTAGGAAGTTGCTCCATCATTGGATGTACACACAGTCCTGCAGACACAGGGACTTCCCTTTATGTCAGGTACCAGTCGAAGCTGAAGGGCCATTTACTTCCACAGGCTCCAGGCTCCCCTTCTGAGCCCTCTCCCTTATGCTCTGCCGGCTCCACCACTTTGCAGTTCCCAGCTTTATGTTAACACATTCTGAACTGTGATGGATATTTTGACTGTCCACCTCCATCCCTCCTGCCAAAGTGCTCTCCTTCTAAGCAGGGTATTACATTACTAACTGCCTCTAATCCAGGGGTGAGAAAAATGTGACCCGGGGACCGGATGCAGCCCACCAGGCCATTCTATCCTACCCGCGGGGCCCCTAAAAATGTAGAAAATTAATATTTATCTGCCCCTGGCTGCCTGTCATGCGGCCCCCAATGGCTTGCCAAAACTAAGTAAGCAGCCATTTGCCCAAAATAATTGCCCACCCCTGCTCTAATCAGTCTTATGTCCAAACCATGCTGGTTTCTTGGATGACATTGCAGTATGTTGTTTCTGTGTTGATTTTTTCGTATGTTTACTAAGGCAAAGCATTTTTTAATCAAAGTGAAGACACTGTTAAACTAGCTAGAGGCATCATGGATCATTATCATCACCATCCCGTCTAATGTTTCTTTAGTCTACACATGGAGCAGGGCCGCCCCGGGGGGTGACTGGGGCTGTTCTCTAGCTCAGCGCCACAGGTGTCCAACCCCACGACCAGCTCCGTGGGTCTTGTGTTGCAGCAGTGTTGCCTAAAAGTAATTCCAGCAGAGCCGCACAATAATAATGACTATAAGTTAATGCAGTTCATCATCCAGGGAAAAGGAATCGCATCCAAAATCAGCGGTGATGCTAAATCTGTGAAAGTCAAAAGGGCACTGATGTCAAATATAAGGGCATTCTTGGACTATGGGGCTTATAAGACCTTCAGAGCGCTAGAAGGAATACATACGTATAAAGCAACAGGGAAGCTGGAAAGCCAAGCTATAACTAGTCTGATGAAAGGGCAACCTTCAAGAAGTTACTCAGATGTTAGAGAGTTGAGAGTTAGTTATGAAGTCAGCAAGAGGGTACAGACACTGCAACAAGACAAATGCAAGAGGGAAATTAGAAGTGGATAAGAGGGACTCAAAAGACAGTTAGCCAAAAGCATCAAAACTAATCTGACTGAAGTGGACTGTGGAAAAAGGATTAGCCACCAGGCAGTGCTCAAATATATATAAATTCTCCCAGGACCAGGTCTTCCTGTGACTTGCTCATCTTTTGTTTTAGGCGTCTCAGTGGTCCCAGAATATAGGCCTCAGTAACCCGAGGCCTGGCAAGCGAGTCAGAACAACTACACAGCTTCCAGAATCTCAGAACATCCTTTGCAGTCTCCGCCAGCAACTCCTCTTTCTACGCTCGCAGTACTTGAACTGCAGTGAGGTTGCAGGGTTTCTAGATCTGATCCATGTTTAAAATCAATGAAATCCGTTGAGCAAAATCCTGTAGGCTCAATATTAACGTACAGCATAGAACTGTTTTTATGAGCAATTTTTGGTACAAATTCAGCTCTGTTATTTTAGCATTCATTCAGGGTGCTGTATTTGTCTTGTTTTCTGACTTCCTCCTAAAGCACCTTGGCCCTTATTTGCTTAAAACTTTGCTGGTACTTATAAGAAGTGTGAAGTTCTTTTTTCTTGTTGTGCTACTTGCTGCAAAACAAATCTCACTAGTTTCACAGGCTTGTAAGAAAGGTTTTTGGCACTTTAAAAAAATACATGATATACCTTTTTTATAATTTGTTTCTCTCTATGTTCAAAATATTAGCTTCAGTACTGTATGTTTACTTCCCTGGAATACACTTGCAAATAGCAACTTACAACATTTCCTGTAAACAGATTGCAGTACTGTTCAAAATGTGTAATTATTAATCAAGAAATCACCTTGGTAAGTGTTAAAAACATCCTGCCTTGTTGCAGTCTTTCTGAGTTCTTTACAAAATTGCTCTATTATTTTTCTGTAGTCAAAAAAATCAGTGAAAACTGAGAGCTGGCATTTTCCAAGGGGCGCCCCAAAGTCTATCAAGAGTTGCCTTGAGTGTAAAAAGGTTGAGAACCACGGTTGTAGCATTTTACGCAGTCTAACTGAGATCAGCAAACTCATTTCATAAGGAGACTGCTTGCGACAGTTGTTAAAAAACCTAGGGAGAGAGATGCTTAAGGTACCAGCCTGGGGCATAAGAAACCTGGCTTCAAGTCTGCAGTCTGCGGCAGGCGTCCTTTATGAGTCATGCTGTGCCTCAGTCCCTCATCTGTAAAATGGGGAAAATAGCACTTGACAACTTCCCCAAGAGGCAGGAGGGCTAAAGATTGTGAGGCACCTAGATACTATGTTAATAGGGGACAGATATACTTCAATTGAGTTGTTGCTGGTGATGGTAACAGTGGGGATTTTTTAAAAGGTTAGGACCGATAGATGTTGGTCCCCTGGGAAACTGAGCCTAAATCCACAACACGGTATGATGCAGCTAGTTGGAAAACTAGTGCAGAAAGCACTTCCATTGTGCTTTTTTGCAACCATATGCTCCAGGTTAGAAGGCAAGATCTTAATGGACACTTTTGGAGGGCCTGGCATTTTATTTGAGGTAGCAGGACTGCATAGAAAGCTCTCCTTAAATGAGCCCTACTCTGCTTAAAGCCTTGCCGAGCCTCCAGAGCTAACGCGCTCGGAGGGTTGCAAAATGATTACGTGACTTGACAGCAACATCGTTTGGAGGTGGTGCATAACAACCAATAAGAGAGCAGTTGTCAGAAAACAACTCTGCAAGGAGCCAATTGCAATTCAGCAGCTGTTCACCGGGCAGCGAATAGGACTTCAGCTGGCAATGGATATGCTCCTTTTTTTTGGATCTGTGCTGAAAGGAAGTCGAGAGGGGCAGCCAATGAAAACCAGCATTTTATTCCGCCAGTGAGAGGCTCTATTACTGTGGGATCTGGCAGAGACCTCTCGTCACTGCTGTGCCAGCAGCATTCCTCCAGATATGTTCATGCAGGAGCCGGAGTCGGAGCACAATAATCACCAGCCTGTTTGTGACTCACTTCCCAATGACAGCAATGCCAATCTAGATGCTCTGTGCAAAGCAGGACAATTATGTCGCTCTGCCTGCCCCGCGATGATCTGCAGCCCGTAGGGAAAGTGCCCAGATCATTTGGGTCCCGTCTCTTGTTCAGCAGCACTGCCAACACTGCCTGCCCAACAGGCCTGGTTGCGAGAGCCAGAGGGATGGTGGTTGTTACGGGGCAGAACAAAGTGAGTGGCAAGCCGGACGATGCCATGTCGAGCTCAGATGCAGAGGATGATTTCCAAGAGCCTGCCACGCCTACTGCGACCGAGGCAGGTCAGTCACTGCCGCTGCTACCTCAGCAGGTAAGGGCTTGGGGGCTTCTTCTCTTCTGAGCCGATAAGGAGCTTTCATTTGAGTTTGCGCTGTTCGGGACCTGGGGATTATAGTATTTCTCATGGTGGAGCCTTGAAGACTTTCCAGTTTAGTTTCCTTTGCTAGCCGGCTTGTGGGATGAAACCGAGCTCTTCCTCTTGGGTTTGAAAGCCTTCTCCGCATTGCTTTAGAAGTCTAAGCCTCCCCCTTCCTTTCCCAACCCACTTTAGGATTTAGTAAATACCAGTAGGAAGCACCCTAGTACCACGGCAGCTCCCGTAGGAGAAACGAGTGTCCATCAGATGCTGCCGGGCCTGCCACAGACTGCAGTGCAACTACGTTGGTTTTCATCTTGAAGCCAGTGGAGCAGCATCTGCTTGAAAATGGGTTTGATTTTGCCCCGAGGATTGCCGATTCTGTGGCTTTCCAAAGAACTGTGACTGAGCATTAATGCTTTAATTTTACTTTTGCTATGAAAGCTGTCCTACTGAATGAGAGCGTGAAAGGCAACCTGAAAAGGAGCATAAATTTTTCCAATAACTTTAAAGACAGGGAGGGTGGGAGGGGGGATGTTCTGCATGTTAGTGACTTAAAATTCACCATTGTGTGGTATAATGGGGGAAGAGGGCTTAAGGTGGACTTACTAGACCACTGTGGAGGGCCATCTAGAAAATACAAAGTAGCGATCGAGTATGAAATGACATTATTTCTTCTCTTGTTGTTGTTGCCATCTCTGCTACCGTTTGCATCATGTTTGTGATTTCAGTATCCCCCATGATCCTCTCTTCCCCGCTCTTCCGCACTCAGTTTTTGCTCAATTTTGTCACTTCTTTCTCAGTGAAGTCTTTAAAAGCTCTCCTGTCCCCTGTGTCTTGGCTGCTATCATCTCTGTTGTCTTGCCAAAAAGTACAAGTGAGAAGAATCCCTGTTCCCTCTTCATGACTAGCTTTCTTTACAATCCTTTGAAAGTCCGCTGCTAAAAAAGTCACCTTTCTGGCTTGCTGTATTAATTACCCTTCCTAAATAAATCCCATCATTGTCCTCCCGTTCTTTTTCTGCACAACTTCAAAATCCTAATTGTAGCCTTTTAAACTCGCTGCCATTCGTCCTTGTTCATGCCACATTTTGGTTGAGATGGTCACCTTCTTCCTGAAGATTTGACTCTCTCCATGTTCTTCCATTCTTCATAAGCTTTCAAGACAGGTCATCCTGTGTTTATGATTGTTATCCCGCGCACGGTAGAGAGTTTGATCTGCTAAATGGGGAGGGAGGAGGAGGGGTCTTGGCATGTACACATTTGCGTAGCACCACCGAATAATTTTCAAATGGTGATGTGATTGCTTTTTCAGTTCCCTGAAGTTATTCCGCTTAATGTAGGAGGCATGTATTTCACTACCAGGCTGTCAACATTAAGACGGTATGAGGACACCATGTTGGCTGCTATGTTTAGCGGAAGGCACTATATTCCAACAGATGCTGAAGGCAGATACTTTATTGACAGAGATGGAACTTACTTTGGGTATGTGCATTGTCCTTACTAGAAATATGTTGAAGCTGTTACTGAGAAAGGAAACATTAATTCAAAAACAATACAAAAAAAAAAATAAAAAAAAAAAATCAAGGGTGAATTTGCTTCCCTCTAATTCAATCCCATTTTGAAGGCTGTTTTTTTTAGCAGACTCACGTGATTAACTTGCAAACAGAGTTTTGGAAACTTCCTTCAGAAAGCAAATTTCAGAATACACCACAGTCCAAACCGCCTCTTTGTTTCATTACTAACAGCTATAGCCAGCTCTACAAAGGGAAAAAACATCATTTTTGGTTCTCAGCAAAAGTATGTACATACAGTGTTCTTCTCTGCAGGGACTTGCATTCCCTAACATGTAAAAGACAAGCTGTTGGACAGCATGACTCACAAAAAGAAATATTTCTGTCCTTTTTTGTGATTGTTTTTCCTATTGTAATTTTTGCTCTACAAAGGGTGGAGCCATGATGTTTAGTAGGTTTCTTTGACAGGGTCCTCTTTCAGCCGTTATCATTTTCAGTGTTTAATAGGATAGCTGTGGACATCGGAACAAATGTAATGTAGAATACAGCTGTGCAGCCAGTTGTGGGAAGAAAATATGCAACGCAGAAGTTGTCCAACTAATTTAGTCCTTTGACTTCAATCTGAAATATTCTTGTTTGCTAGAACTTAGTTTTGGATAATATTACAAAATTTCTCTCTCTCTTCATTTTGCCTCTTTTTCTCATGCCCACATGTTGTTAGCCTGGATTGCACATTACTTCTCTAAATTCTGGTTTATCTAAATGTAGGCAGGCTGATTAACATCATATATGGCTCAGATATCATGCTGTCTTTCAAGCCTGCAGGTGTTTATCCGTATTCAAAACTGCCAGATTGCTTCCAAATTAGACCATGTAATTAGAAATTTGACTGAGCTCTAATTTATAAGGTGTTTCCAAAAAGCAGGAGATTCGAGTGAAATCTGTGCTTCTAATGGGATGTCATTTTCCAAGAAATATGGTGCAAAATGTACTTGGCTTGATGACTGTAAGTGAACCATCCACCCCGTAGGACCAGGAGAAAACGAAGTGTTAGCCACCTTTTGTTGTCTTTAAAAGACATATTTACTTACTGTGGGTGGCAAAACAGCACAAGGCTCACAGCATTTGTTTAAACTACTGATTTCTGACAATGCTATATTTACAGCTCTGACCTGTTATAATCCTTCTGAAGGCCTAAAATTGTATAGCATTCTTTCAGTTAATTATTTTGATCATGATGCTACTGATGCTTAGTCATTTTTGGTGTCTGTGGGACTGCTAAAACTGAGAAGCACTGCTGTCAGCAGTGTGTGTTTGCAGGCTTAGACCATTGCTTTTCAAATGTGTCTTTGGCATTCTGACCTCATTTCTAAAATAAGACCTGATTTGCCCAGGGGTTCTCCTCATCTCGTCAGCTAAGAAGGACGTAATCCTTTTCAAAGCCAGTCAGTGACTTTTCTTGATCTGCCACAAAATCCAAAATACAGGAAGGAGGAATTTCCTGGTATGATTACCCTATCGTATTTGAAAATGAGCAGTTCTTGCCGTTTGGCATTTGTGAACTGTCTGCTGTTGAAACCACCTTTTAGGAAACTGACTTTATTGTGATATTTGTAGTACATATTCAAAATGTCCATGTGCCCTAAAATCAAGCAAGGTCTTTTATACTTTATCCAGTGTATTATAACGAAAAGTGTCCATAATAGCTGTTCTTTGTTAGGGGGGCATAAGGTCACTAACCAAATGTATTTGTTAGTGTTTGTGAAATGTGTTTCCCATCTTCAAAATGTTCTTCTTTAAACCACTTGAAACGGTGGCATTCAAAAGAAACGCCTGTCCTGTATCAGAATAAACGTAGGTGCACACATATGCACTTATACGCTTGGACCCTGCAGAGATCCTCTCTGGGATCACTCACCTGGAGGCCCACTGATATCAGTGGGCATCTGGGTGGGCACAGAGGGCCAATCAACATGGCTTTCCGGGAAAATCAGGGGTTAACTGATTACAGTGATAATTACTATGTTGGCACATGTTTACAAGAGACTGTAACCTGTATCTTGTTCCATGTTGGATGGTCAAAACCTCATCAACAAGTTTCTTGGTGTGTTCAAGTGACACTTTTTCAGTGTCAAAGACATCAAATTTCCCAATCAAAGGCTCAGAAATGGCAAAGGACATTTAATATGTGTATTTGGAAATACGTTTCATAGTTCTTTCAATTACTTTCTGAGCTGCAGGATTGCTGGCCCAAATAAAATGAACATTTGAGAGCCAGGACTGCAGGGTTGTTTTTTCTTCCAATTTTGAAAACATATTATCATATAGCATTTTCTCGCCTTGTTTAGAGACATACTGAACTTTCTGCGATCGGGTGACCTACCGTCAAGAGAACGAGTGAGGTCAGTTTACAAGGAAGCACAATATTATTCTATTGGGCCATTGCTAGACAATCTAGAGGATGTCCAACCTCTTAAAGGAGAAAAAGTTAGACAAGCTTTCCTGGGCTTAATGCCATATTACAAAGGTAAGCAAAGGATACAGTATTTTTATATTGTACAGTTTGTTGTACAAGTAGTCTAAGTAAGGCGCCAACATCATTCATGATGATGGGGAATTTTTCGGTGTACTTGAGCAGGGGGCAGCATCAAGCCATAAAGGAAGAACCAGAAACTGTTCCTTTGAATCTGCACTGGTTCTCTTGAATTTTGCATCTAATTGCTTGGGCCTGAGGCAGTGTATTTAAAGAGCTGTAAAGATCAAATCATCCAAGTTTTTGGGGCATTAGTAATATCATTATGTCTTGCATTGTTTCGTGTATGCGCATAATATAAGCCTTAAAGATCCTTATCAAAATGCTGCTTATATTAAAAAATAATGCATTGCTTGACGAACCTTGACTTGCAGAGAATAATGCCGTACATATGTCTTTGACTGTAAGACCAGAAGATGGGAGTTTCTTGGTACAGTGTTCCTTTACTCATTCCTAAATTTGACTTTTGGTCATATGATTGAAGCACTACAATGAAGTTTTCCAATGGTAGGTTGTGATTAATCAGAACTTAAGAAAGACATATATGTATATAGCAAGGACACTACGTTCTCAAGACAGCTGTGGGTATCTTATTACAGTACTAGATTGTATCTAGCTACAAACAACCTTTGAACATATCTGCTAAATATTTCTAGCACTGTATACAGAATACTTTATTCAGTTTGATTGCATCTGAAAATATTGTGCTGTTTCTCAGAGGACTTGCACTGGTTTAATTTCAATCTTTTTGTGTGAATGATTGTTTAGAACACTTGGAGCGGATAATTGAAATTGCTAAACTTCGAGCCATGCAGAGAAAAGCAAGATTTGCAAAGTTGAAGGTCTGTGTTTTCAAGGAAGAAATGCCCATCACTCCGTATGAATGTCCACTTTTCAACTCTCTGCGTTTTGAAAGAAGTGACAGCGAGTCAAAACTATTTGAACATCACTGTGAAGTGGATGTATCTTTTGGCCCCTGGGAAGCTGTAGCTGATGTTTATGACCTTCTTCACTGTATTGTGACAGACCTTTCAGACAGGGGAATTACTGTGGATCATCAGTGCATTGGGGTGTGTGATAAACATCTGATAAACCATTATTACTGCAAGCGTCCTATCTATGAATTCAAGATTACTTGGTGGTGAATTGTTCTCCCTAGAAGGTGCAAAAGAAGCCCCCTAATAGACAATAATTGCTTTGAATATATTTTTGCAACATGTCTCTGGAAATGCATTGCTGCTGACGTGCACTGGAGTTCTCCTGCCGGCATGTTAGCTAATGCGTAGCTGCTCAGCACATAAGGACCCCGTTACATGATAGTCTTGAAGCACCAGCCTGAAACAGGACTGTTGGCTCAGGTATCGCAACTAGGCACAAAGTCAGATTGCCATGTAAAAATGTGCTATTGATACCTTCCAAACGATGTCTCCGTGCTTGCTGGTTTTTTATAACCACACAGTTGGAAAAGAAGATAATGCAACTTTTACTTCCATTAGCATAAAGTCGTGGGTGCTAGTAAAAGTAGGACCACTTGAAAGCATACGTATGTGGCTTCATTTTTACCCTTTCATGTAATATTTTAGTCATCCTTCATCTGTCTCTGAAGCCACAATATCACTGACACGAAGATGTGCAAATTCAGATACAGCAGAAAAAATGTTAAAACAAATAGTTGTGTGTATGTTAAAGTTGGTTATGACTATTTATTAAGCTGTACTTTGGATTTCTAAAAGTTATTTATAATATGCTTTATAAGTCAGCATTTTGATTAATTTATTTTAATTCCTATGATCCAAAGGACATTTAACGAATTTGGATGACATTCCTTCAATTATTTAGGGATAATTGTGCCTGTTCATAGCCTTAGGAACGATAAATGTTTACAATACCGGCAAAAAAGAGGAAGTGATATATGAAGGAAATCATTTGCAAAGGCTTTGGGAATATGAGATAATGTTATAGTTATTCTCCAGATAGCAGAGGTAAAAGGAACATCAAAGTATAAATGTACTCTATTCTTGACTTTTAAAAAAATTCTTGGTATTCTGATTGTGGAGCTGGAGATAAATAATGAGACTTCACAAATTCCCAAAAGAATTTTCAAGATACCTGATGATCATCCTTGTTTTCTTTGTTGCAGCTTTTTTTTAAATTGTTTTAACCTTTGTAATTCTTCTTTAAACATTTTTCCATTATCTATTAGGTAATATATCTTTGTAGCAGATTTCTTTTCATATTGAAGAAGATGCAATGGCAGGATCATTTTTCTTCCCAGGCACTGAAAATCAAAATTCAGAAGTTTGCAAATCTCACACTTTAAAGCCCAGTTATTTCATTGCATCCAAAATGAAAGAATATGTTTAAATACCAGGACATTTTACTGTAGGGAGGAGTTTCTTAAGTCATTTCAGTTTTTTTTAAAAGACACTTGAGCCAAATTTAAAACTTAATCTTGGGGGAAAAATAAACAAATTGTATATTTCTTCCGTGTTGCATTCCACTGCATTAATTCAACTTTTGACCAAAAGGCAACTTTCTATTAAGGCAACTTACATTTAACTTGCTTATCAGTGATCAAGAATCTCAGTAAGACTGAGTTAGGGCATTTTGAATGTAGCAGTAAGGATTTCTGTGCACAATGTGTCTTGGAAAAAATGTTTTGAAGGAAATAATATTTTCTGTATTGATTAAACCCTCATCCGTACTTTTACATATTAGATTTAGGAGTTTATGATACATCCTAAATTTAAAATGCTGTTCTTTGGGAGCTCACAAGTTATATTCCTGTAAAGGAGCGTTTTAAAAAGGAACACAATCAAATGCTGAGCTTATGACCAGAATTTAGATTCTGAAAAAGAAGCAGAAGACAACGATCTTTGTATTTTAAGTTGGTTGACACCTTTTTTTTCCTTTAAGTAGTCTTAATATTTTTATCAGTCACCAGGTGGGTACATGAGAGCCAACGTGTACATGGGCCAGGCTAGTCTGGAAACAGCCAAGAAAATTAACCAAGGTCGTTTCATTAAGTAAAGTAAAGACTTATACATGAGTTCTCCACTTCTGTTGGCTCCTCAGCTTTGCATTTTTTTTCCAAAAGAAGGGACCCTTAAGCTGTAGACTGAACTTTCTAAAATAGATTCCAACTGGTCCAAAATGGAAGGTTTCTGCAGCTTTGATATCACATATTGTGAAAGTGATTGGGCTCAAGGTTTTTAGCAGCACTTAATATAATGACTAAAGATAGAAGAAGGCTACAGTTTTGCTGAAGAGTTCAGTGATTTTTGCCACCGCTTACACACCCATAGGATGTGGCTGCAGTTTGAATGCTACCGCTTACACACCCATGGGATGTGACTGAAATAATCCCTCATACAGTGATTTAAAAGCAAGTTTGGGGGTTCGACTGCCTTAGAATCACTTTTCAGCAGTTACACAACAGAAGGTCTGATGACAAGTTGGCTCTTTCTGATCGTGTGTTTTACAACCTGGTTTGTTTGCTAGTGAATTTTATGACAACTTATTCCGGTTGGCCATCTTAAAAAATGGTCAGAAGGAAGAATCAAGAAGTTGTTTTGCATTTATTTAACTCTCTTTAATAACTTGATCTTCCATGAGATATAGAAAAAATAAGTGCAATTTAAGGAAAACCCACAAATATGAGCCATCATGCTTTCACTATTAGCACACATTCTATATCTTAGGACTTCATTTATGAGAGGCAACAATATTGCTATTGGCTAGACTTGTTCTGAACATCCTTTTTTTTTTTTTACATTGATTTTAGATGTTACTGCCTATTGTGTGTTCAATTTTTGACAAAAGTTGAGAAGAGTTGTACAGGAGGATGTCATGAGAGTATATTCTGATAACTTTATTTACTTGTGGTTTCTTGGCACACCTTTTTCAAATTCTAAGTCTGCAAACTAATTCAGCAACGCGCCCCCATGTATAAGAATGTTTTATACGTAAGAATTGGCCAGTTATATTATGGGGGCAAAAAAGTCTCTTTCAGTGGAGATATTTTAATGCAGGGGTGTCAAACTCACCTGGCCCTGTGGACCTGAGGCCAGTCCACAGGCCAGATCGGACCCCTGAACCCTGGATGTTCCCCTCCTACACCCCCCCTCCCCAACCCGGTCAGATCCAATGCACGTGGTGTCTGCTCTGGTTGGTCTTGGACCTGCTGAGTGCCACCAGGCACCATGTGCAGCACTGGTCCCGACTGGCTGGAGCAGGCACCGGTGTGGTACAGATCCTAGAGACCCTGGGGTGGGTGATCACGTGGCACATCACCCAGGCTCTGCTCACAGGTCCAGGTCATTCATACCCAGGGACAGCACTAGGGGCCACCTAACAGGGCTTTGTGGGCTGTATGTTTGACATCCCTGTTTTAATGCATCTAAGATTAACCATACTGTACTCAGATGGGCAAAACTCCACAGTGAATAGTGCATCTATATATTAGCAGTAAACGAAGAATGGTGGTCTTGTCCAGAGCCTCGAATTTCCAGGCTTATCACGCTTTCTAAACTATGTTTGCTCTAACATAGTTGCTGTACATGAATTTTTATTCTACCAGGGCTATCAGAGCGTTACTGGGATGAAGAGAAGTATCCATTTAGCGTTCAAAGCTACAGCAGGTAAAATGTGTGTAACATTCAGTTTATACCGGCCAGAGCCTGTGTGAACAAATATGCATATAAATATAGCATAAAGATGCCCATGGACCTATTTCTCTTTGTCCCTAGAGGTGTGTTACTCCCCTTGGCTGTGGGAACTGTCTACGAAAAATATTTAAAATATTTAGCTCTTATTAGTGATTGCTATCAGAGAAGCTTATAACCACTGACTGTTATTTGACCCCAGCAGTCTTTCCTGCCCAGACCAAGGGGGCTGGACCTGATGATCTCACAAAGTCCCTTTCAGCCCTAAACTGTGAATCTTAATTCTTGCAACAGCCTTTCTATCTTAAAGATAGGGCAACTGAGTCGGGTAGGTTCAAGGACTTGTCCATGGCCACAACTGGTCATTCTCAGATCACATTCAACAGGTCCTGGTTCCCCAAACTACTGCTCAAATCACCGGATGATTCTTGTTTTATTTAAAAAGCTTGTGTGCAACAACGTGAGCTGAAATCTTAACCACTGACTTGCTTAAGTAATAATATTGATCCAAGTTTAAAGAACAGTGTTAAAGAAGATACGTTGGCAGAAACGGAACATCCTGTCCCATAGTACTTGTTTGATTTGCCAGTGTAGTGCTTGACTGTAGTCCATATATGTTTCTAGTTCTCAGTCTCAAGAGTTGGGTGAATGGCATAAACAGGATCTGAATTATTGGCTCTAGTTAGGTTAACACTGACACAGGAAAATGATTGCAGCCATTTGACAGGGGAAATCCTTTTATAGCAGTTCTCTCCTGTGTTGGGAGAGAAACCAAGAGGGAGGTTTTAAAACAAGCATAAAACTACCTGGAGAAATATAGCTGCTGTATCTGTGCAATAGACCTCGGTCAAGAAAAAACGTTTGAGACTGAAGAGGTAAAGCTTGAGAGACAAACAGGGAACAACTGTATAACAAAACTCTGGCAATTCCAGTTTTTATTGTGCAGTAAGTTGTCTGTGAATCTTAAATGTGGAGAACTCTTGAAGAATGTAAATCTACCATAAGCTTCCGCATTAAGGTCCCTGATGTTTTACAGTCGACACTGAGGTTTCCTCTAGCTAATTCCTCTTAGATGAATAGAATATGCTGAAGACGTTCTAACAAATAAAATGTGCAACCCCTTTCCGGCTTCTTAGCAAGTCCCCAAAGAGGAGCTAACCAGGTACTTCGTAATCTAATTGAAATGTTCATCATGAATCTTTACTGAAACTGGGAACTGACGGAACGGTGAAATAAGGCAGTCACCACGGGAAGTTGGCCAAGGCAGGTGTTTGAAGGGAAGAGGCAGTGCTTCCTGTTCGTGGAACGCACTAATGTGTGCGATTACTCGGTCTGACTGGCCCTTATGGCAGTGTCAGCGCACGCTTCGCTAACTTCAGAAGGGTCAGCAACATTTAAAATGATTTCTGAAGACTTGCTGTATTAAACACTAATAACTTTTGGGGGCCAAAACATCCTGACTTTGTATCCTATGCAAGTCAGAGCACAAACGTGGTACTGTTTACAGTTTTAATCCATTTTTATGCTTCCTGAGCTAATCTCCCTGATTGCTGGTTCTGTTGAGCACCCCTTCTCCCCCCCAGCTGTATGCCTCCATGGAAGCCGTTCCAGTGCCTTTAGTGTGCTCTTTTTATTATAATTATGAAACCATTAGGATGTGTTAACTTCAGAATTGATTCCCTCATGAAATGAGGATTTCCTGCTTTTTTTTCTTGTTTTCCAGCTATAACTTAGCTGCTAAGTTATATAAGGCATAAGGAGATCAAGTGACTAGCCTGAGAATACAAGATGAGGTAATGATCCTGACAACTCTTCCCACCCCCCCAACTTGCTCTTTGATTTTTAAACTACAGAGCTTACTTGGCTGCTCTGTGGGCAGGATGTGTATCACCCTGTAAGACTGCATGCAGGAATTTCACACGTGGGGCAAAAAGGAGGAGTACCCAGTCTGCACATAAAGTATCCCGGGAAGTTACAGGCCGACAGCTGTCACTTCATATAGACACTGACATTCTCATTAGTTGCTAAGATGTTCCTGAGGCAAACAATGCTTTCTTCTTATTTCTTTTACTCGTTTCCTCCTCCTTTCACTTGTATTGTTTTCCTGTAGAGCATTATTTAAAAAAAAACCCATTTGTAGTTGCTGTTTTAAGTAACGCCATGTATTCAGCCCACGGTGCCTGTCTGTGCTTTTAGTTTCTGAGCATATCATTGATGATTCAAGGAGTCTGAGGACAACATCATGTCAGTATGCCTCTCTAGTCGCATCTTCAGATCACACTAAGCATGGTGGTCAATCAGGAATTCTTGGCCTCATCCAGCAATAGCCGAAGTGCCGTTGGTGAAATCCTCATGCCAAAGCCGATGGGTTGCAGCCGACAGAGACTTTAATTTCTTACGCTCTGGTTTTGTGAGAGGCAAAGACATTTCCCCCATGCCTTCTTGTGAAGTCTGTCAATTGGTCTGGTCTCAGTGGCAAAAGGCTTGGCTACTTCAGGTTGTCTCGCCCTGCTTGCTACTGACTGTTCTTTCTGTTGCAAGGCCACATAGGTTCGCCGGGTGGTAAAATTGGAGTGGGCTATTGAATTGCATTCACCGACGCAGGGCAATATCTGAGGAGGTAAACTGTAGCTCCTCCTCCCGGCCTGTGATTCAGTCATAGTTGATGACAGAGTTAAGGATGTGTTGGAAGAACTCCAGGCTGCATCCTGTGCTTTGCATTCCTGCCCTTTGCACGTGGCAAAATGCACGTGTGGGATCATGAAGCTGATCAGGGAGGGATCAGGGCAGGGATTCAGAGCACAGTCTCTGTGACAGACCTTTCTTTCCCCTCTTTGTTTTAGTAACTCTTGAGAACAATCTTTGGACACTTTCTGTCTTAAGACATAGCTGGCAGTACTGAACCTTGCAATTATGCTGACTTGTATAGTTATTTGTGGTTTTAAACCATTTTGTAATGTGCTTTTCGTTGTTTCCCTCTGCTTCAGAGTGGACCTGAGGGAGTCTTGTGTTTTTTCAGTACGTAAACTATTTAAAATTCAAACAAATGTGCAAGTTTGTTTCTCTTTCTCTGAATCAGCTGTGTCTCAGCTGAGAACTATGAATTGCAATTTATTTATGTATATAGGTCTCCAACTGGATGCAGATTTCCAGAACACTGGTCCCCAGTCACTTTACTTGTACAGATTTAGTATGAGTTTATGACGAGTTTCACTGTGACTTTATAAGTGGTTTTTATTTTGTCAAGTTATGCATTGTATATGTCTCCATACATTGTTACCCTTCATGTCTTGTGGGGAGGGGGGGAGGGACACAATCCTTGGCCCTAGTGATTGGGTATTGGAATGATTCCAGATTTGTATTATTTTGTATTGTTTTATGATTAAACAAGTCGACGATCAATGTTAATTTAACACAGTGGATTCTGTAGCATCTGCGTCTTCCTACACGAGGCTTTTAAATTCCAGGTACACTGGTTAACGTATGTATTTTGATTTGAAACATGTGAAAGGTAACATTTTATGCATTAAAGTCTCAGTGCTGTGAAATAAATTATTAAAATGGTATTGGTTTTGATCATCTGAACGGTATAACTGGGCACCAAAAACTCTGCCACAACTTCAAGTGCACTTTCAGGAGCATGCGAAGGAAGAATTCAAAAATTAGTCTCCGGTTTTATTGACAGTCGTGGCAGACATTGCTCCGCAAAAATTCAAGCAGCATCACATTCACAGCTCTGGGTCGCACTTGCAAACCCCTGAAATATTGCGAAAGGGCAATCAGGACTCATAGTAGAGATGCTAGCTTAGAACAACAAGATTGTTGCAAAAAAAAAAAAAATCTTTAATTGCAAGCTTTCAGGCACAAACACCCTTCACCAGGCCTTGGAGAAAAGATTGTAAAAGTTCTCCTGGGCAGAAATGGAAGTTCACTTCTCGCAGGATTTCACAGAGGAGTCGATAGATGGAAAATTCCTCTGGGCAGTCGGTTCAGAGCTGGTGTGAACCCCCTCCCCTCCTGCCGTCTTCTCCACGGGGGAGCAGGAGCGCAGGCCCCACCCACGTGCGCAGCGGGGCACTGGGGCGGGACTGGCTCCGGAATGCGCCGGGGTAGGGCGCGCGGTGACGTCACCGCTACTCCGCTCCCCTCCCAGTCGCCAGCTGTCACCGCGGGGGGGCATGATCGGAAGTGACGCAGGCGCCGCCGTGGGCGCAGGCGCAGCGGGGGGAGGGCGCACGGGGCCGGGCTGAGGGGAACCGTTTGCGCCGCGCAGGTGAGTGGGGCTGGGGCCGGGGCGTCGGAATCGCCCGCCTTTCTCCCGCACCGGGGTGAGGTGGTGCTGCAGCCTCGTCCGCCTCCCTGGTGAGGGGCGGAGCGGGGTCAGTCCTTCACGGTCGCCGTCGGGCCGGCCTGGCAGACCGCTGCTGCTTAGGAGCCCAGGCTAAGCCGGCTGGTGCCTCGCGGGGCGGGGGGACGGAGCTTTCTCAAATAGCTTCTAAAATAGCAGGAAGTAGGTTGTTTTCTGCCCAAAATTTAGCCTTAACCCCCCCCTGCAAGCCCTTCCCCCCAAAAAACAAACCAGTCAGGGGTCAGGGGCTGAGGTGTCTCTTGTATTAGACCAACAAGATTTTTGCACAACGAAATTCTTTAATTGCACGCTTCTGGGGCACAAACATGTGTGCGTGTGTGTGTGTGCATGTATATATATATATATATATATGTGTGTGTGTGTGTGCACGTATAATTTTAAGGGTTTTTTTTGGTGCCTATCCATAGTTTTCAGTATTTGCTTCTCCCCCCCCAACAAAACAAAACAAAACCAGACATTGATCCGTTTTGATTCAGATACTTCCTTCTTGGAAAGAGAAGTCCTAGACAAACGCAGCGACTGAGAACGGTTGCAAAACGACGGCGTATTCACCTTGTCAGTGTACGTGGATTCTGTTTGCTTTTTTTTTCTTTTCTTTTAATGCCACAAATATTCCCAGCTCTGTTTCATGTTCATGTTTTAGACTGAAAAAAACCCATCATAACATCTTTACGACCAGGACTTTGCATAAGACTAAATTAAGTTATTAAAAATGGATCACACGTCGGGCGTCGGAGAAGAGATGGCAAAAGTTCTCTTCGGTTAGAAATGAAAGTTCATATAGGATTTCACAGGATTTGCAAAAAGCTTGTTGGTCTAATAAAAGATATCGCCTCTGTCCACGAGCCCCTATTGCTTTTTCCTCTAGACTGATACGACTACAACCGGGATGTGTGACCCCAAAAAGCCGTGCATTTAGTGCTCTGAAGTAATATAACCACAAGTCTGAAAAATGAAGTCCTCTGTTTAAGCACAGAGCCAAGCGTACTTTGCTTTTGGGCAGCTGCAGTGCAAGTTGGTACCTGCAGTTGCTGCCCTCCTGCTTCAGATCAGATCCTCCCAGGTTGTGCAGCCCAGCCCTTCAAAACCGGTTTGGTGCAACCCTGCGCACTTGCAGCTTCAGCTGGTTTTCCTAACAAGGTTGCCAGTTGCAGGGGTGGCTTTTGTAGCGCAAGGAGATGTGAGTCCCGGACTGGGAACCTCTGCTGATCTGGGCCAAAACTGAACTGATTTTGAGATGGAAAAGTGAAGTCTTCATCCTCAGTTTCCGAGTGGTTTTTAACACTTGGATTATTCTGACAGGCTTTTGGGAAGTTACTCATTCAAAGTCAGTATTTCCAAGGGATAAATACAACTTCCTTAAAGCCAAGTTGGCTGCATAAAACCTTTCAAGCTGTTTTTTTTTCCCAAGCAAGATGTTTGGATTCTGCAGAGGGTTCACCCAGACTGCAAGATGCTTTTGACCCAGAGAAAGTATGGCAAATGTTGATATACCGAAAGGCGTCTAGGTTAAGTGTTAAATATTTCCGAGGGGAGCTGATGGCAGTTGTTAGAAGTTAAAAATTGTTATCATATTGTAGTATTTAATACATTTGAATGCTTTCAAGCAGAGATGAAATGGCATTATTTCAGAGCATTTATAGTGCCATATTTAGGGGCACTTGTTCTCTTATAAATACTTAAGCATTTTTGTTGACCGAGAATGGTATCCATCCTGATCTTAGAGATCCTTAGTGATCCATCTTAATAACTTAATTTAGGTTTATGCGAAGTCCTGGTCATTAAGGTTCTTTGAAATGTTTTTTTAGTCTGAATTGTTAACATTAAATATAGCTGGGAACATTTGTGGAATTAAAAAAGCTAACAGAATCAATGTACACATAGGTGAATATGCAATATTTTTGTAATGTTCTTGGTTTCTAAAGTGCTCTTTCTCTTTCCAAGAAGGAAATATGTTCATTAAAATGGATATATATCTGACCTGGGGGAAAGGAGAACACTGAAAACTATGGATGGGTGCTTTAAAATGTAATCACAAATTACTGGACTCGCAAGGACTTTTTGAAGTCCATATTCAGTGTTAGGAATTATGTAACAGTCTGTCTATCATTTGCCATAAAGTCCTTTATTATGCCTGTTCTCCTTGTCATTATTGTACTTCTTATGACCTACGTAAGTCATCAGACTGTCACATAAAATCATGCTTGTGAAGTGCCATGAGTATCAAGGCAGGTGCAAGTAAGCATAATGCTTCAGGATTTGAGTCTTGAATGAAACTTACTTTACTTTGTACGCAACTGAGGAACTGATATTTTTATTTTTAGCTTTATACTTAACATCAAGAATGTAATAATGAGGTTGCATTCAGCAGTCCTGAAGCTTGTAGATAACAGTTATAAAATGTAATGGTGAATTGCTTGAATTTCTCCGAGCACACCAGGTACTGCGATTCATTTGGTAGAGGTTAAAAGAACTTATTGTATACAAGGCATGAGACTTTAAGGTAAAGATGCCTCGGAATAGTCAGTTAATCCATTAACTTTATTGTTGATCCTCATGATGAAAATTAGTATTCATCGCTACATATGGTATCTGAGACCTTGACGCGGACAAATTTAAATTGTAGTTCAAATTTGCAGCATCGGTACTGGAAAGTGGGTAGTGCTTCAAGTGTGACTTTGAAATCTTTCTTTAGAACTGGAATAAATAATAAATTAGGTTTACTAGGAATTGTGAGGCCTGATAGCCAGCCAGTACATTGGAAGTAGACTAAAAATGTTACAAGGGGATATAACTTCCTGTGTCAAGTATTGCTAAATCATATGTTGCCGTTGCATTTCCACATTATTGAAAGGATTGCAAACTGATCTGGGATTATTTTAAACCAGTAGTTGGAGCAAAAGTATGGATTTTGAATGAAAGATAAAATAGTTCTCTTCCTGATTAATATGTACTTGAAGATAAGTAATAGTATGTTAGGAAATAAACATTGTTGCTGTTTATCTAATTACTTAATCAGCCACTCATTAAAACTTATATTAGGGGTTAATATGGTGCTGGGGTAGGACAAAACAGGTAGCTGTATTACTAGGTTGCTGATTTCATATTTGCTATGTATGATTTGATCCAAGTCATCTAGCCCCTCCTTGCCCTATGAAAGAACTTAACTTCTAGGTTTTTTCCCAAGTTCATACTAATTACATGATTGAACACTTAGTGTTAGGTTTGTGTGTGAATTATGAGTGCTTGAGCATTTGCATGACTCACTCATATGCCATGCAGTTTCTTGCCTTGCTTTTCTGAATGAATATTTTCATTCAGTAGTAAAATAGTAGAATGTCTGACTAGCTAATTCCATCTCAAACGCTAGCTTGTAGTATTTTAATTAAAGACAATTACTGGAGGATTTTGTGGCTACTTGAAGACACTGAAATGATGACATTGCTCTTTCCCATGGGAGTAGTTGCTGAGATTATCTTTCTTCATTTTGGCAATTTTGGTTCCCTTGCATCTTGGTGTATCTGGAGGTATATCATTTTTCCCTTGTATGCAGTGATTAATTTGTGAAAACTGTTGACCATCACTTCAGCATTAGTTCAGCTCCACATTGCTGGCCATACGGCCATGTCCAGGTGAGCATGGCCACGTGATATGTGATGCCGCACACCCGTCTGTGGTGCCACATACCGCACATTCAGGCATTGCCTGCGCTACTACCTTGCAGTGTGGGGGCAGGGTTTTGACCCCTGGAGATCCAGGAGTCAAAAAAACCTGCACAGAAAAAAAGCAGGGTCACACATGTCGAGCTGCCAGCCAGGCTCCAAGCTGCAGAAGCAATGCAGCTGCATCTTCCCCAGCCCCCAGGATCCCAGGTAAGGCTGCTGGGGCCAGTGCAGTTACTGGCCCCAGCCTCCCCTACCCCATCTGAGGTAACCTGCTGTGCATCAGAGGGCATGTGGCACAGGTGTTCCCCAGGAACATCTAGCAGAGGCACAAGGTGTCCTGCTGCTGATTGTCCTCAGGGAACCAAATATCCGTGCTTATCTGGACACAACTTATGAGTGCTAGCATAGATTGACTGCTGGTGCTTACTGTTGTGTTATCTAGTCTAGTCATCTGGTTTAGGTGGGATTTGACGATTTCTTAACAAAAGGTAGTGAAGGCTTTTCTAAACTAGCACTACCTCTACTCTACAAATTGTGGGTGATATGTGTGGGGGTGGTAGGCTTTTTGTTTTAAGATGCAGCTTTATAGAAAAAACAATGTGATCTGTTTTATAGTTACATGTATGGTTTTAAAGTGTCGAAAATACATTTTGAACTAGTGGAGGTCCCACCTGAAACCTTTCTCATGTTATGCAAGTCTAATCTACCATTCTGTCACTAGTAAATATGTGAAGAAACAGCTGATTATTTATCATATGCGTATGCAGTCTTCCTTGGTTTCTCTTCCTGGTGTGAGTTTTAAAATGTTAAAATGCCAGAGCCATGATAATGAATTGGTTTAAATGTTTTTGCATCAGGCATTCAGAATTGTTTCAGAATAAGTTTTCTTATTATTTCTAATGGAAGGATTAACATGGTAGTAAGGGGTTAATAGTGGTGTGGGAATTTAGACCAAGGAAATGTAGGATTTGATCAGAGCTGCTTAATGGAATCTACATGGATTGTCTCTAAGGAACATGACAGAAGCCAAGAGAATACTTTTAAAACTCTGCTTCTTTCTGGAGAGAGAGAGAGAAACTGGAAGAGGGATTCAGGAGTTCATAGACAAACGTGCTGGGCCTCATGGTGTTTTTTCGCTGTTTGGAGTTGCCAGTATTAAAGGCTAAGGTACACTCTTAGTCTTCTCTTCTGCTAACCTCTTATGTTTGGATTCCATATGCATCTAAAAATAGGAGACCTTTTGTTTCAATCTGTGTAACTTTTTGATACCACTGTTGGCTCTGCTGCATTCCTATACAGACAGTATGCCACCATCATCAGCATGTACGCCCTGACTCTTGATGCTGCTGATGAAACCAAGGAGGAATTTGATGCCCACTCTGACCAAGTCCTTTCTGACATTGTGGAGGGAAACGGACTTATTCTTCTTGGTGATTTCAGTGCTAGAGATGGAAGGGACTCTAACCTCTGAAACAAAACCATTGGCAAGAAAGGAGTAGGAAAGGTCAACTCCAGTGTCATTATCTTCTTGACCAAATGTGCAGAACATGGACTCACCATCCCCCACACCGTTTCACCAGAAAAACAGGCACAAGACCTCATGACAACACTCAGGATCTAAACATTAGCACCTGATTAACCGTGTCATTGTCCATGCCTAGGATTGCAAACATGTCCACATCACCCAAACTGTGCTAGGAGCTGACAACTGCTGGAGTGATCACTGACTCATCCACTTGGTTATCTCATTCAAACTGGCTCCTAAACAACAGCTGCAGCAAAATAAAAGCCTATGGAAGATCAGTATTGAAGGACTCGGGGACCCAAACAAGCAACACCCTCCTCCAGTGCCTGAACGAGAAACTGGTGAATTCCAGTAAATGATGATGGGGAAATGTCAGCAGCTTATGACAGTGGCCTTGAGGGCACCCCACAAGTGCCTATGAAGAGATGCTTGGATTCTCTTCCAGAAAACATCAGGACGGGCTTGATGAGAACAACCAGGAGATCCAAGAGTCAATCGACTGCAAGCACAAGCCCACCAACTCCGAGCAAAAGAAATTGGACCTTTGCTTTGGCTTGTTGGAGACTCAAAGGAGGATCCATGATATGAAGAACAAATAGGGGGAAGGCGAGGCTAAGGAGATTCAACATCTTGCTGACATTCATGATATGCATGGTTTCTTTAGCGCCATCAAAGCTGCAGTAATTGAAGCCCTGTACTGTTTACATGCAGCTCAGATTTTGACTATATGCCAGTTACAACTGATGCTCGTATATCACGAGGTACTGTCAGGCAGAGGTGCTGCTGAGGGTTTGTTTTTGTTTTTTTAATTACTTAAACTTCTGTATCACCTTAATGTGCCTATTGAGTATTGTTTGGCTCTTTTTGATGAAAGCACAGTGGTTTGCTACTCGCAATATTCTCATGCGTAAGTAAAGTTCAAAGTGAAAGAGCTTTGGGTGGCAGGGAAGAGTAATGCTATGGAGTTTTCGATTGGTACCAAAGTAGCAAGCATGTCATTTAGTGATACTGCGTTTAGTCTGAAGTTTATAAATAGTTGCCCTGTGGTCTCACTAAACAAATGTTGTGGCAGGGGGAGAAGGGAGAAAATTTACAGTAAGTAGATATGTCTTTTCTACCTTGTTTATTTCACCTTCCTTTGTGTATTGGTGTTTCATTGTCTTTGTGTACTGGCATGTATCATCACTGTTCCCTTTTTTTCCTCGAACTCAAGAAAAGAAGAGGGGAAAAAAGGCACTATGTGAAGTACAAAGCCAGTTCCCAGTTGCAGCACAAAGTTACGATACAGTTAAAAGCTGCACAACTGGGCTCTTCCATCTGTAGAGATTTTTGGCAGTGTAGCTGCCTGATTATACCTGTTGAACAACCCACATGCATTTGCAGCACTTTGGGTATTGTACAAATGCAAGTGGCTATGGCTTGTAATTGGAACAGTGCAGAATGATGTAGCTCTCTCTAATACGTAGTTTTTCTCAATGTGCTCATCAGAGTACTCAAGACAGTAAATACTTGGTCTCTTTCCTTTCCAATCCCCAACTGGCATAGCAAAAGTAAGCTATGATGCCTGGCACTGTTACTGTTCATTCAGATGCTCCTGAGTAAACCATACCTATGCCCATGGTGATCTGGTACATTTGTTTTGACTCTCTTGCAATGTATATGAAGGCTTGAAGGAGAGCTTGAAGCCTGGCTGCATCACGGAGAGGGCCTTGATGTAAAAAGAAAGTTGTAAGATCAGCTCTGAGCATGGCATAAGGGGAAAAATAAATGATTAACTTAAAAATCAGCTTTTTAAAAATGTAAAAACTCCACTTCCTTGATGATACTTAAAATGTAGCTCAGTATAGTGTGCCTTGTTATAACTGATCTGGGTTCCCTGGGGAGGCAGCAGCTTGAAGGGAAGCTCTTTGTTACGATATTTGCAGGGAGGGCATAGGAGGGTGAAGTTTCTGCCTTCACAGCACTTGTGCTGCTGCTGCATGTTCAGAGCAGACCTAATGGAAATGTACCAGAGATGTTTACACCTGTGCAACAGAGATGCAGCGCCTCTCAGGTCCTAAGCTACTCGAGGAGCGTGCATGAAGAGCACTGAGTACCTGACGTAGGATGGCTGGCTAGTATCAATGGATTGTACCATTGTGACTTGCACCACTTCATTCTTCTTCATGGCCCTCTGCTGCTTCATAGTTATGTTTTGACCTGAGTGCTTCCATTACCTGAAGACAAGGAGAAATCTTTCTTGTGTTTCCCTTTGATATCTCATTGCTCAGGCAGCAGGGGAGCTGCCCAGAACACTGTTTGCATCTCCAGTGTCCGTGCAAGTTGAATTGCTTTTTTCCATTGCACTGAGTCACCATCTAAAAATGAGCTTCAGGCAGCCATTGCTTTTGTTCAGTATGTTCATCTAAATACAAGTAAAGGGCCCAGTTGTGCAGATGTAGGAGAGGAATAATCTTAGAACACAAAATCATAGCTTTAAAAAAAACAAAAAACCACTGTGATCTCTTTGACCTTTAGGCAGCCAGCCCCAATAATAATCTTTTTCTAGGAATGGTAGTAGATTTGTATAATGCAGCAGTTCAGTTGTGCTCTTTATTTTATTAAATGAATAGTTGATTTCTTGAGATGGAAAACTAACTTCACATAAAGGTGGATGTGCAGAAAAACTGGCTTGGCTACAGATCATTTTCATTATAAATGAGATCATTGGGGGCGGGGGAAGAATAAAAAATGAAGACAAAGTAAGAAAAATCTGTCTTACCTTGAAGTGTGGCAGGCAGTATGTTCATATTGATTCAGGGTGACCTTTTTAGTTCCTGGATCCAAAAAACTAACTGTAATTTGAGATGTTTAAAGGAAGGGAGAAAAGGGAACAGTTTAGTATTTCAGTGGCTTGGCGCTGGATATTATCCCTTTATGTTTCTCCAGAGGGAGGGGAGGACACAGGTCTGACTTTCTAGCCTTTTTTCCTACACAAGACTTTCTCAACTAGAGACTCAACTTGCTAGTTTTAAATCCAAATTGTTAAGATTCTGGTTCTGATGTGGTAAAAAATGTTTGCAGTGTATGGTGAAAGTTCAGTATACACAGGAGGGCAGGTTTATCTGAATTGGTGAACTTTTGAGTTTCAGAAAATTGTGGGAGGCTTTGAACCACTGTAGTAACAACTTGGATATAGAGGTAGAAGCTTTCTGAAGATGGTAGCAATGATGGAGGTTTGTAATCGTGTGGCTCTTTGTTCTGCTTCCCTTATTTTCCTAGATTGCTTCACTGGAGTCTCAAGCATTGCTTCCCCTTGTTAGCAGAAGAAACTTAAGTTTCTGCTTCTAGTTGTGGGCAATAGTTCCCAAATTTTCTTGTCTTATAATGTTTGGGGTCTAATGTGAGTTGGCAGCTTGGAATGGTCAAGGAGAACTGATTTAAAACTCCTGTTATAAAAACGTTCCACATAAAATCTTGCCTGAAAGAGTCTAGTAGCTAACAAAGGTTACAGCTTTTCTTGAAAACTGATTCTTTCTTTTAACAAGGAACGGTTGTGGGAAGCAGTCAGATGGCAAATGAAAATGGTGCAAATAAAATTATTGCTTGTGCAGCTTGAAAAACCATGCTTCGTTAAGAGAAGCCTCTTCAGTGGAATAGTCTAAAGGCAGCTGTCCTGTTTCTGACTTTTGTATGACACTTTAGTTAATTGCTACATGTTTAGGTAGTGGCTTTGGTAATTGGTGAAGAGAATTTGCAGAATTATTCCAGGGTTTCACTACCCCCATTTTGTTGACTTCGGTTAGTTCCTCTGTGCAGCATTAACATAAGTTTATTTGTAGAGTTAAGAGGGAAGAGAAAGAAGACTGTCTTCATGTTCCACTTTTATTCTTGTGTTACTCAGTAAGCTTGATAGCATGCCCATTTCTGTAATGTAAGGTCCAAGTTGAGTAAATGCAGTTAGCTTTGTCTACTCTCTTCAGCCTCATTAGCTAAATGGTTGCCTGTTAAGTGCAGGAGTCTCAGCTGGATGGTGCTCATTTATTGCGATAATTTGTTGCTTTCCCAAAACCAAAACAAAATGAGGAAGGGAGTCCAAACATGAACATTTTTAAGACTAGATCCCTAAACTGACTCTTGTTTAGAGTAAGTTGCTTTCATTGTGTCAGAACTCATGGTAGAGGTGATATCTTTTCTTAGACCAACTAGATTTTGGCCAAAACATGTCTTTAATTGCAAGCTTTCGGGCACAAACACACTTCTTCAGGCATAGGAGAAAAGACTGTAAAAATCTAGTTGGTCTAAGAAAAGATATCATCTCTGCCACGAGTTCTGATTCTTTTTGTCTCTAGACCAATACAGCTACAACATGGATACCTTTGATTCTGTGTAACTTGTTAAATATATTTCCTTAGCCATCAGGGAAATGATTTAGCCTGGGTCAAAATGCCTGTCATTTCCCTTGCCATCAAACATTGTGAAGTGATGACATTTACTTTCATGTGCTTGTCACTGGTAACATGGTCATACAGGGGAAAAATGTATTTCTTCTGCAGTTGAATGGTGCTGTTAAATAACTAGTGATTTGAAGGTCATTGAAGACGTTTTGTGTGAATGCTTGTTAGTTATGCGCTTATGTAGTTTGCTCAGTATTGTGTGTGAGCTGCTGCTCTTGAGTGTTTGTTTGGTAGCCACACGTACTGGGAGCTAGAAGAGCTATTTAAACTAAAGAGACAAGAACAAATGAGCATAGCTGGCTGTGAATAAATTTTAAGATGGAAATTAGAAGATTTCTATACTTTGAAGGAGTGAGGTTCTGAAACTGCTTCTCAGTAGGAGTAATGGGGGGCAGAAACAGTAATGGGTTTTCTGACATCGGAGATGGATCAGTTTAGGTAACAGATTGTAGGCCAGAGTTTCCTGCAGTAGTTTGACTAGGGTTTGACAAAAGGTTCTGACTTTTTGGTTGCAATCTGCATGGGTGGGCCTTTTGGTTCAGATGACAATGGTTGTTTTGCCATAGGCAGCAATCTTTAGTACATAGTTGCTTAGATTTAATGTCATAAGCAATTCTGCCCTGGACTTGAACCAAGCAGTTTAAATTAGAGTAAGTCATTCAGATTGGAGAACTGCTGGCAGCTGTTGGAAAGGTAGCTAGCTGCTCCATCATTGTGAAAAACAAGGACAAGCAGGTATCCTACCAGACCAAGTAAATTTGCACTGTTGTTTCCAGTCTGCAGGGTTGAGACTGCCTAAATCCTTTAAAAACAAAAAACCAAAACAACCGAGTGTTGTCATCAAATATGCTTGAATTTTTCTTGTTAAAGGTAGCCTCAAAATTCAGCCAAATGTCACTGACATTTGGCTGAAGGTGCAGCGTTCTGGGACCATGCAGGTAGAAAGAATGTATCTCTATAAAGTAGCTGTTTTCAAACATAAAAGCAATTAGGGAGGTACAAGTGTTAACATGACCATGTACTAATAGGCAGCAGAGAATACTTGCTCTCTGAGATGAGACTTCCTGGTTTCACTCTTCAACCTAGCTTTGGATTTAGACTGGGCTTGTCTCTGATTTCAAAAAGTAATAATGTAATAAAGATAGTTTGTTTGATCCTCCACCACCTTGTGCAATCACTTTCAGCCAGTTGTTCCGTGGTGGAAATGGAATGTTCTTCATTTTACCCTGCAGGCTGATGCATTTATACAAGGGGGGGGAGTGAAAAATCAGGCCTGCTCTTTAAATAGCTGTCTTGCATGTTGCCCTTTAAGTTAACCAAAGCTGTGCAAATTGTGTAAATCCTGTTGCTACAGCCTGGTGACAAGCCCAGTAGTTGCGGGTGTTCTCAAAGGGGAAGAAGCTGTTTCCCTTGTGATTTAAAACGTAGGGTAGCTTGCGTATAATGGAATAAATTCATTCTTTAAAGTATTTGCACTTTATTTTCTTTAGCAGTCTGTTAGCAAGTTTTTCTCTCTCTAACCCTTTTCTCTTTCAACAGGAAGAAAATGAGCCTAAAATCTGAACGCAGAGGAATTCACGTTGATCAGTCAGAGCTACTATGCAAGAAAGGATGTGGTTACTATGGGAACCCGGCCTGGCAGGGCTTCTGCTCCAAGTGTTGGAGAGAGGAATATCATAAGGCCCGGCAGAAACAGATTCAAGAAGACTGGGAGCTGGCGGAGCGGTAAAGACCCTCTTCGTTTCTTGCCCACGTGAAGTAGGATGGCTTTCTCAAATGTTCCTGTGTTCCAGTTTGACTCCTTCTTGCTGTGGTCAGCTTCAGGAAGACAGTTGCTGGAGGAGAGAAAAAAAGGAAAACAGATTTCTTATGTCTAGGCAGGCATTGTTTGTAGCCTTTTCTGGCATAACTTAGAAGGGCCTTGCAGTGTGGAGACTAGGAGGAGCTAAAGAACAGTAGATACTTGTTAAGTGCCTAATCTAAACAAAAAATCTCTTGTTCATGAGCTGTTCAGTTTGGCAGGCTGGAAAGGACAGTTTTTAGTTCAAATAAAATCCTTTTTTTTCCCTTTCTTTTTTTTCCCCTGAGACCAATTGAATTATAATTATACTTTATTGTTTAATTTTTTTTTTGTCCTGCCTCTATTCAAGGCAAGAGGCAGATGTTGTCAGTCGCTGACAATCACATTTTATCTAATGTAGAACATATGACCATCAATGTTCTTGGGTTTTACCAGTAGTTAACATCCTGTTTCAGTTCTAGATATTTACTTTTCTAGTTGATGAAAGTAGCCATCTTGTTTGCTTATTCCCTGATCCCAAAGATTTTGTATTCAATTAAAAAAAAAAAAGTTTTAAAAAGAAAATGTGTTTTCTTTACTGCATAGTTGCAGAGGCATTTCATATTTGCTACCTGTCACTAAGACAGGGTTCTTTCAAAGGTGAGTATCATGATGTCTGCTCTGGGATTTGCTACATCCTGCAGATGTTCTAGTGTGCCATGCAAAGGGGCACTGTAATTAGCTATTTCATCATGGTGTTTGGCATAGATAAAAAGAATCAACTGCTGAAAGGGGCAGGTAGGAAATGTAATATTCATTTTAGAGCAGTGTCCAAGCACCACCGATGAGGGAATCTTTTCTAAGAAGGCACTGCTCAGCGGGAAGGGACACACTTCAGTGGTTTAGTTAGTAAATGCACAGCACTTCAGAGCGGGAGTGCCAAAAACACCCAAACCCTGACCCACACCTAGACTTAGTTTCATAGTTTCATAGATTTAGGGTCGGAAGGGACCTAGTAGATCTTGTAGCCCAACCCCCCGCCAGGGCGGGAGAACAACAAAACCCCAAAACAAAAATGGGACTCAAATGAGTCCAGCCAGGTAGG
>NW_017729013.1:256691-260152 GCF_001723915.1 Gavialis gangeticus | reverse complement strand
TGAGTCCAGCCAGGTAGGCATCCAGCCTCTTCTTAAAGACCCCCAGGGTAGGGGCCAGCACCACTTCCCTTGGAAGTTGGTTCCAGCTCCTAGCCGCCCTAACTGTGAAGTAGTTTTTGCGGATGTCCAATCTATACCTCCTCTCCATCAACTTGTGCCCATTACTCCTTGTTATGCCAGCGGGCGCTAGGGGAAACAGCGTCTCCCCCAAACCCTTCTGGTCCCCCCTAGTGAGTTTATAGATGGTCACCAGGTCCCCCCTCAGCCTTCTCTTGTGGAAGTGCTAGGGGCAGACTGCAGGGGAGCTTCAAGGGGCCTGATCAGCTGGCAGCAGCTACACGTACCTCCAGGCGGATGGAGGGGCAGAGGCCATAGTTGTGCTGCCCTGGTCCCTTCCTTGCCCTGTGCCTTGAGGCATGCGTGCAGTTGCCACTGGCATTGAGCCAGTGTTGGGTCTCTGGAGTCCAGTGCACTTGTTTTCAGCCTTTCAGTTGCCTGCCACAGCTGGCCCTTGTTCTGCCCAGTTGTGGCAGGCAGCTGGCGGGCTACTTACAGCTGTACCGGGCTCCAGAGCACTGACACTAGCTCTGGTGGCAGCAACTGTACCAGGAGGATGCCAAGAGGTGGGAGGGGGGAGGCTGGGCAGCTGCTGCCAGCCACAAAGCGTAGGCTGCTTGTAGCAGGCCTTGTAGCCTCCTAGCCACGTGCTTTGAGCAGCCAGGGCTTGGCTGTGGCATGCTGAGCAAAATGGTCTCATGCGTCCTGCTTATGCTCTGGCACGTGTTCTGAGGGTTGCTGACCCCTGCTTTAGAGCATAAGTAAAATACAGTTCCTGCCTCAGGGATTATAACTACAGGGACAAGCTGTAGCCCAGCCTCAGCAGTTGCATGGAGTTTCAGGAAAAGTAAGCCAGCCTCTCTATTGTCCTGCATAGATTATGCATAATGTTGAAGGCTGCACAGGAAGAAAGGTGTCCTCTGAAGAGTTAGTATGTGTCCCTCTTTTTTGCAATTTATGTAGGTTAGAAAGATAAATTTCAATCCCACTAAAACACCAGCCAGTCTAGCTTTAAGAAATGGGCTTTGCCAGGCCTAGAAGGAAATTGTAAGGCTGCTTGTGACTCCCAATATGCTCTTAGGGAAGTATATTTGTGTGCTGTGTCATTTATTCAAAGCAAAGTTCTGGCCTTGACCTTAAATAAGGTCAGTGTAACAGGAGGAGGGTGTAGGGGTTGCAGGCAACTAAAACAAAGGAAGGACTACTTAAAGATGAAGAAATTTTCAGGAAGAAAGACATCGTAAGGTAGATGAAGATGGTGACAGTACAAAGCATAACTTTGACAGAAGCTGTGAAACTCTGAATGGAAGCAGGTGATGAAGCAAATAGTGAGATTGTAAAAATATAAGCAGAAGTGAAAGCATAAAGGGGGTAAGATTATATGGTAGTTTGTTAGTGAGGAATTAATGTGGTAAAGCAGTAAATCAAGACATTCATGGCAAAGTTTACAGGAGAGGAAGATGACTGTGGCAAAGATTTTGTGAAAGATAGTACGGTCAGGTAGGAGGCAGTTACACTGATGCTTGTACTGGGATAAGCAGGAGAGCAGACATTTGGTAGCAGCAGATGTAAGTGGTATAGAAAAGAATTGGAAGACTGTAGGGACCCTGTTGATAAGGAAGGATAGTGGCTAAATTAACTTAAACCTTGAAGCTAACCAGGAAAAAAGAACCTAAATTCCTTTAATTCTAGGCTTCAGCGTGAAGAGGAAGAAGCCTTTGCCAGCAGTCATAGCACACAAGGGGCACAGTCTCTCACCTTTTCCAAGTTTGAGGAAAAGAAAACCAATGAAAAGACACGTAAGGTGACTACAGTGAAGAAGTTCTTTAGTGCTTCTTCCAGGACAGGAGCCAAGAAGGGTAATCACCTTTATCTTTTTTTATTTGTAACCATCCTGTACAATGTCTCCCTTGTTATGGATTATAATGTCAAAACAAAAAATAATGTCAACCTAAATCATGTGCTCAAAAGGCCAGAGTGGTATTTATACTTGAACATCAGGGAAAAAAATGATGGTTCAACTTTTCCAAGACTGTTGCGATAGCAGTGGTTGGGTTGAAGGGCTTTGTCTCTGATGACAGGTTCTGGCCGGGATCAGTGATCAGCTGTACATACTTTGATGCAGTAGTTTAGGCACTGCAGGGGAGCACTACAAATGAAAATAGGATCCTAAGATGCACTGATGTCTATATGTGCAAATGCTGTGATGAAGCAGCAAATGACACCTCATGATTCTAAAAACTACAAATAATTTTGTCAAGAAAATAGGAGTATGTCAGCGATGTCTTTTAAAGAAAAAAAATTATTGCAACAAACCTTGTGTAATACAGCATCTTTAAAAACACAAAAGCAGCATCTGGAGAAGTTTCATGTTTGTTCAGATGTAGAGCCTGCTTGAAAAGGAGGAAGAAAAATGGCATTGGAGCCTTGCATGGCAATAGCTTGCATGTTTTGTGCACCTTGGCTTGGGCACTGAATTTTTATGTGAAAGCTTGACTCTGAAGGGGGAACTCCAGAAAGCTTAGCTTCAATCACCTGTATGTTTTCTTGCTACAGAAAGGTGACATTGCTGGGCCTTGGCTTTGGTGACACTGCATATTGTCTTGAAAAGAAACAAAATATACTTTGCTTTCACGTTGGAGTGTGTGCTTCTCAGTGCATGAATGCTAGCTGGCTAAACAAAAAGCATTACATCACTGAATGTCTTAATTTCTTGCCCTTGATCTAGAACAGCAGCACTCATTCTTTGTTTTCCGTGTGTGTGGTTTTTTTTTTGTTTTGTTTTCATTTGTTGTACCCCTCACCTTGTCACTTGACACTCTTGCTCTTGGTGTCTTGCTTGCTTTTGCATTTATTCCAGTGGCTCAAGAGAAAAACCTTAAGCAAGGACAGCTTGGGAGGGAGCGCAATGCTGATAACATTCTCAGGGACTTGAAGGAGATATTTACTCCCTCCTGGGAGCTGGCTTCCCCTACTGAAGGTAATGCAGCACAGTGTGAGCAAGCTGTCTGCCTTTTTAGTAAGCTTGTTTAGTTGGGCTTTGCAAAATCTAAACTAGGGTTGTGCCAACTGGAACTTATCCCACTGAATATGAGAGTGATCAGAAAAACAAATCAGTGTGTGAATTCAAAACCAGTATGTATCGGAATTCGTGGTAAAGGTGTGATATCTTTTATTAGACCAACTAAATGTTTGCAAAAAAAGCCTTTAATTGCAAGCTTTCAGGCACAAACACCTTTCTGCAGGCCAATATGTCGCATTTAAAGAGAGAAATAAAACTTAAGTTCTTTTGACTTCCATCTTCACACAATCCTTCAGGAATAGAGTGATAAAAGCCTCCCCCCATGCCTCTTTTTTTTTTTTCTGTTTCCGTTTTTTTTTTTTTTTTTTTGGAAAAAAAGGTT
>NW_017729013.1:255577-256607 GCF_001723915.1 Gavialis gangeticus | reverse complement strand
TTTTTTTTTTTTTGTCTTGGAAAAAATGGTTCCAGCTCTGCCTTGATTCAGAGCAGAATCTTTTTGAAATTTAACAGTGTGTTAGAAATGTAGCTCCAGTTTGTATATATTTTTTTTCTAATAGCTATAACTAGAACATATCTTCAAATCGTTTGTTCTTCCTGGTCTATGTAACTCTCTGCCTTGAAGACAGAGGGTATATCTTGCCATATCTACTCTGAAGGACAGCAAGGAAAAAAAAGATAATTTTAATCTCTCTTGTTCTAAAGCTTTGCTGTACCACGGTATTTGGCAGTCTGATATGTTCTGGTCTCTAAAGAAATTCTTAAGACTCGGTGTCTTTATTTTGCAGCTCATCCATCGCAAACATGTTTTTGCATAATATAAAAAAATACTTTTTATATGTTTACCTCTTTGACTTCAGTCCAAGTAATGGCACAACCATAGTGTGAAGTAACTGATATGCTAATGTTCTGCTGTGGCACCTATTACCCCAAGTAGAAATGATTAGAAAAGGAGATTTCATTACAAATGATGATTATGCTCCTTAAAAATAGTCCATTCTTTCCTTAACTCTTGGCCGCCTTCTGTATTGTGCTGGCATATCTTTTTGACTAGGCTCTTCCTAACCTGTGCAAGTGGGCTTTTCCTTTTCTGTAACTAACTTTTCTAAGTAGGTAGGTATGCTTAGTTGCAGCTCAGTAAGTATTAGCCAAGTGTACTAAAGTTTGCTATTGATGCTGTTTTCCAAAATGTACCATGCAATGAACAATCTGCAGTAAGCTGTCTTAAAGATCTTGGTACTGAGAGTAGCAAAGTTCCTTAAGTAATAATGTTTTATTATGTTTTCTCATGGTGTATTGCTACTTTAAGAATGAGTAACCTTTTTGTGAAGAATGAGAGCTTTAATTGGCTCACGCTCTCTCTCTCTCTTTTTTTTTTTTTTTTTTAAACCCCACATTGTGCCTTTATAAAGAGATAGGCCATTGACTTTTGAGTCAATTTTTTACTATGGTAGTTAAAAATGGAT
>NW_017729013.1:254967-255454 GCF_001723915.1 Gavialis gangeticus | reverse complement strand
CATTGTGCCTTTATACAGAGATAGGCCATTGACATTTGAGTCAAGTTTTTACTATGGTAGTTACAAATGGATTCAAAAGGGGGAAAAAAAACTTTTGTGTTTCTTAAACAAAAGCAGCAGGATGAGTCATTTTTATGGATATTCAGTAAAATTTCATAGGAATTGATGGGTGATACACTTCGGATTAATATGTTTTGAATACTGAAGAAAACCAATGGCTAACATTTTATGCTAACAATCTTAAAATAATACATGTGTATAATGTACAGCAAAATTAATGAGCATCCTGTTTAAGATGCATGTTCTGTACCAACTATTTGTGTACTGTTAAACGTATTTGTTATCTACTAGACCATAGAACAGTAGGCTTGATCATTGTGTAGACCAGTGGTCTCCAAACTTTTTTGATCGCGCACCCCTGTCAGTAAAAACATTTTTGAGCACCCCCCCCCCAATATATGTATATTTATATAAATATAAATAGAAG
>NW_017729013.1:251937-254476 GCF_001723915.1 Gavialis gangeticus | reverse complement strand
CCCCAATATATGTATATTTATATAAATAGAAATAGAAGTTCTAATATTTTCTTCCCGCACCCCAATGGATTGTCTTGTGCACCCCCTGGAGACCACTGATGTAGACATTGATCTTCTGCTTTGAACTTTCTAGTATAAAGATTTTAAAAGTCTTTAAAAAAATCCTGTATAGGTGAAAATGAATGGTTTTACCTTTTTTACATTGATCACAACAAACCATTCAAATACTTGATTCATATGGACAGTAGAGAGTAAAACTTGACATTTCTGCATTAATACTAATGGTGCCTAACTAAATTTCCATCTATAGAAGATTGTATTGCTAGGAGTAGACCTGAAGAATTTCAGTTTGGCTAATTCATGCCTGGTGTTCAACCCTGTTAAAATTCCTGAAGCTGCACACCATAAATGAATTTCTTGTAATATCTTAAACGTCTGAGATAATCGCATTGAATAGTAAATCAAAATATATAAATACACCTACTTCTTTGAAAGATTCTTCTTCTCTTTGATTTTGAAGTCCTGCATGTATGACTATCAAAATAATGTGTTCTTTGTTCTGCATGTTTAAAAATGTGTTTGTTTAGGTTGTAGATGCTTATATCATGCTGATTAAGAATGTTTTCATGTTTTTCTGTCTCTTCGCTTCTTGCTTTTCATCATGTTCATTTGAATCATCTTACATTCAATCCTTCATTTTCAACAGTGTTGGCTGGCAAACTGAGAGGTGGGTGTGAACTTGGGTGGGGAAGATCATATCAAGTTTGTAGATGTATCTTGTGTTTGTGTACTGTATAAAGTACATCTTTTCCAGAAGACAAAACATGCTCATGTTAATATATACATGTATAGCTTTGTGAACTTGTCCTGTGTTTAAACCAAAAAAAAATTACTGAATGTTCCTACCCCCTGTTGGGCTGCAAACAAGTTTCTGAACACAGATAAGGTGTTTCTACTCTGATTGGAACCCAAGGCCAGATTCCCATCTACGCTAAGGTTCCTTGTACTGCTCGGGCAAAAAAAGGCCTTTAGGTGAACATATAAATACAACTTACGTGCACTTTAAGGCTCCTTATAGCATTTTGAGAGTGCAGATGTGCTACTCATGTAAATGCGAATCTGGCTGTGCATATTTGTCATTTCCCAGTTGAATAGTCAGTTTTTATGGTTGCACTTAATGATGTTCAGCATTTCACTGTTAATGCCATTCACAAAAGTGGAATATTTATCTTTATAAACCGTAATAAAAATTCAAATTGGGTTTCTGTCTTGCTGTAATTGTTGTGATATGATGCTCTGACCAGCCAGTTTAACCTGTTGTTTTTAAATTTTCCCAGCAGAGATTCAGGAAGCTAAGGCTCCTAGCCCTTCCATAAACAGGCAAGCCAGCATTGAGACAGATCGAGTGTCCAAAGAGTTTATAGAGTTTCTCAAGACCTATAATAAACCTGGTCAAGATATTTACAAGCAGTGCAAAATGTTTCTGGAAGCAATGCATCACAAAAGGGTAGGTGTGTTGTGTGCGTTGTATAAATGATAGTTAAAACAAGTGACTTGGAACCCAAAAGGGTCAGTCAGTGGTGCCCGTCTAATTTCTTCAGTTATGAACATGTATACTTTTAAGACTTGTGTATAATTACAGGCTGTTGCAAAAGCATACTGCATTTTTTACGCAGTTGTTGCTTCTACATACCTTCTAATGGTAGAGGCGGAGAAGGATAAAGTTATAATCTTATTCAGCCTTGTTTTTCATTGTCCATGTTGCCTGGGTTATCACAGAAAAAGTTCTTCATGTTTGTGCAGTCGTATATCTTCCAATTGTTCTGAATTAATTGTGCATAAACATCATGGTGTAAAGTAGGTTTCAGAGTACTTATTTAACATAGATGTTCTTTGTCGAAGTGTAAGAAAGCAGTTCTGAAAAATAATATAAAGCTCATGTTTATGAGAAAAGAATAAAGAGGGCAAATAACTTTGTAAGTTCAAATGTTTCAGGAAGCCATATTCATTTGGCTACAAACAGTCAAAATGTGAATTTTGTCAATTCCAGGAAAAAACTTCTTGTGGATACAGGGTGCCTAACTTTTGTTGGTATAGTGAGGCATACTCAAATCCAGATTATTTGTATTCAGTTTTTTTTTAACTTATTTATTTATGGGTAGAATAAGATGGGGAGGGGGAGCTGACTGTTTTAATGCTCTACTCCTCCAAAGCTGTCTGTTTTCAGGGAAATGTTATGGCAGTAGCGCCATCTACAGCAGAAGTGATAAAACATTCAGTACTTCATGCTATTTTTGTTTTCTTCTATTTAGCAAAAGCAGTGGGGCTCGATCTTCAGGCTGCATGGGCTAGCCAAGTGGCACAGGGGCTGTCTGGGTCAGATCAGGCCCTGTGCTGCCCATATGGGTTCCCTGCTGCCCTGCGTGCTCAGCCTAGCACACAAGACCACAATATCCAGGCCATGAGGCTCCTTCCAGGTCTGGAAAAACTTGACAGTAGGGGAACAGCAGTAGGCTGCCATCACTTCTCCCCCCCCCCC
>NW_017729013.1:250943-251848 GCF_001723915.1 Gavialis gangeticus | reverse complement strand
CCCCCCCCCCCCTTCAAATTCTCGGGCCTGCAAGGTGTCTTGCGGTCTGGATGATATCACCCTGTGGGCCAGGGGTGGAGCACTACTGAGCTATACAGCAGTGCAAATGGCAAATGATGTTTAAAATCTTCACTATTTCTATTATGTTTTCCTGCCTCTTTCTCACAAGTCAGTTTTAGAAAAGTAAGATTTTTACAGTGGTGTTTATTTTGTATGAAAACTGTAATGAGCGTGCTGTTTTAAATGCTGTCAGATCATGACGCTGATGCCTTAGCTTTCCTGTACTATTTGTAATGCCCCATTTTGGCTCTGAAATTGCAGCTGAGGAAGTCTGTTTCATTGCGACTAGTATGCTTAAATGTTTAGTCACCTCTTCGAGCATGCCTGATTACCTCATTCAAGCAGTTTGCTCTTGGCACATGCAGAACTTAAGTGTGTTCCTAATTGCCATTGGCTTTTAAATGTGTCCTTCGGCCCTATTAAAGTTAAATGTATTTAAATGCTTTGTTCAGCTGTGATCCAATTTTAAGAAGTAATGTTTTTTTGTGTTTGGTTTTCTTTAGTATTCCAAAGTTACTGCCACTGCATTTTCTGTTATGTCTGCATTTCAAATTATTAAAAATATTAACATAGTTAAGTGTTGCAGCTCCTCTGGTGGGTTTCATAGTTTCATAGATTTAGGGTCGGAAGGGACCTAGTAGATCTTCTAGCCCGACCCCCCCGCCAGGGCGGGAGAACAACAAAAACCCAAAAACAAGAAACGGGACTCAAATGAGTCCAGCCAGGTAGGCATCCAGCCTCTTCTTAAAGACCCCCCAGGGTAGGGGCCAGCACCACTTCCCTTGGAAGTTGGTTCCAGCTCCTAGCCGCCCTAACCGTGAAGTAGTTTTTGCGGATGTCCAATC